>NC_050459.1:49281391-49587641 GCF_903995425.1 Onychomys torridus
TGTGTGTCACCACTGTCTAGCCTCTAAGTCTAATCTAGTGGTTGGCTTTGTCCTCTAATCCCCAGGCAAGTTTATTGGGATACACAATATATCACTACACATTCAGACACAATCAGGGTCTTCTGGACAGACACTTCACTGCTGGTTTTTTCTTGAAGCAAATTCTGTCTGACAGTAGGTAAAGTGAAGAGGTGGTATTTTTGCTGTAGTTGTTTGTTTTTTGGTCTTATGAGGACTTCAGTTCCCTGTTAATGTCCTTTTGGTCTTTCTAACTGTTTGTTCCAAGTCCTTTTAAATAGATATATTCTTTAAGCAAAAGGCCATGTTGAGGAAAGTCCTCTAGTTTCTTCTAAAACCATCAACTTCCCTTCCCTGTGGTGAGCTGCTATTGCTGTTGCCATTGGGCCTTCCATTTTCCTGCTGCACTTGTCCTTATCTGCTCTTCCTGGGACTTTGGTTCTTACATTTCATGAGGTGATACCTTAATCTCAGCTGAAGCATGCCTCCAGGTCACTTCAGAAAATTATTTCCATTGGGTTGAAGTGCTTAAAATATATATTTACTAATATGTTGATATTTCTACATTAACGAGACAATTCAAGAAATAATCTTTTTGCACCAAAAGCAGTTTTATACCTGTGGCCAGAGCTTCTTCTACACAAAGCAGTAAAATGGGGATGTTTTTGTTTCCTGAAGCTCTTTTTAGTTTGTCCTGCACCATCGGGCACTGTCTGAGGTCAGCCCTAGTCCATCCTCACCTCTAGCTAATGGGACTTCCCTCCATGGTCATAGCTCTCCAACTTGTTGCTTCTATGCCACCAAACTTAGCTACCCATTTTTTGTTTCACTTGTTCTCTGGGAAAATAAATGAAATATCAATAAAATCTAAGGAATCAATGGGCTCTGAAAGCTGAAAAAAAAAAGAAATTGTAGGTAAAATGTGCATTTGAACTAGAATTCTGTAACACTGCCATGCCTTAATTGTGAATATGACTCCTTCAGGAGACAGCAGCATGTATTTGATATCTTTGTTTTCTGTAAATATTGTTGGGACAGACTAAGAAATAGCACATCTTCCAATAATCTTATACTCGATGGTAATTAATATTTAATTTGCATTGTCTCAATTGGAAGAATAAATTTAACTATTATGATCTTTACAATCCTCCTCCTCCTCCTCCTCATCATCATTTAGATATTGAATATGTAAATCTTTGGTTCATTTCCTTCCAATAATGAATGCTCAGAATAAATACCTAGGTGGTATTTACTATTGACTCTGTGAGGTCCTGCCCTCAGTGTCCCCTAGTCTGGTTAGACAGAAAAGAAAATGTTTTTATACCCCGTCACTCAGTGATCTGCTTATGTGCCAGTGATTGGTTGCTACTCTGAAATTCATTTCAGTATTTCAAGAATGGGCATACTTGTCAGACCAGTCATTGTCATAGTTTACAGGGTTCACAGTTGATTAAGACTGATTACTACTTTTCTCCTCCTGCTGTCTTTGGCAATAAGGTCTTACTTTCTGCCAAGTGCATTGGCAAGAGACTATACTGTTGGGGGATTTATGTGACACCATACATTTTCTTTTGAGAGGATCTCACTATATATATCTAAGACTGACTTGGAACTACTCACCTCTCTCAGGCTTCTAAGGGCTGGGATTATAGGTGTGTGCCAGCACGATTGTCTTTGCTATTCACATTCATAAAGATGAGGCTTTGACAGCTTTTTAAATCCTGTGTGTTACAAAATAAACAACCTTTCCCCATGAATGGCTTTGGTGAGAATAGATAGATCACTTCCTTCTACTTCTATTCTGAACACTATACTCCATTATAGGAACAAAGAAACAATAATCCTAGACTCCCCTGTAAATTCTGTCTTGCTTAATGGTGTATTCATGCATATATTGATGGATTGTATTTCAAAACTGTATTTCAAAAGCCCTTGTCAGACTTAAGATTTATGTACTCATTGGCATACTCCTAGAAGATGTTAAAGTTCACTTTTGTTAATTACAGATGTCTTTACCTGGACTGGAATGGAAACTCATGAAGCTGTAACAATGTCAAGGATTGAAGCCTCAGTGAATTTGGCACAGAGAAAAGTGATGAGCTGAGTCACAGGGGACTTACTAGAACAGGTTGTGGAAGATAGGAAATTTTGTTAACTTGTCAGAATTATTATTACAAACACAACCATACAAAATTACAATTAAATCAGTTATGTGAAAATGAAAGGCAGTACTCAACATTCATTACATCTCCATTATTTTACTGTGCTATGACATTTTTTGTGCCTTTGAGATTATTTAGTGGAAATACTTTATAATGGCATGCTAGTGCATATCACTTCCACATTGTGTTCAGTGATGCTGTTATCTTGAATTCTGTCATAGAAATGTACACAAACCATGGAAATTGGCAAAGGCTAAAACTCAAGCTTTGATTTGTTTGACTGTTTTTTGGACAGCCTAGATATAAGAAAACACAGAGAGAAACCTTAGCAATGGGATTCAAACTTAATAGCATGTTGCATGCATACCTGTTCCACTGTAAAGTGTGAAGAATTTGCAAATTGCTGTCCAATTCAGCAACTGAGAGGCTCATGTCACTGATGGAGGAGTAAAGCTACAGCTTATTTCTTTGACACCATGCTCTCATGTTGCTTGTTGAGGTAAATGAAATTATCAGCCAGCATTTGTGTTGAAACTACATTCATCAAATGCAAATAGAGATTGGAAACAGGTTTAAGAATTTGGCAAAATCAACACAGCCAGGGATCCCCTCAAATGAGTTTATGTTATGCTGTCCAGAATTTCAGCCTCCAAAATGTGCGATGAATAAAATTTATTTCTCCATAGGCACTTGCCTCTGGTATTTCATTATAGTAACAAAAAAACTGTCCAATATATATAAAATCTATTTCATTTCTTTCTCTTCCTTAAATTTCTCTCATTTTATTCTTGTATTTAAATTTGAACACCTGATGGTGATGGTAAATTGATAATAATACCTGGCTCTTTATCATATTAGTTTGTTTAATATGTCACTTTAAACACTGTAAGGAAGACATGAGAAAATAGATGTTCCTAAATGAAGAATGGATGACTGGTGAGATTAGCCTCTCCCGCTGAAGGTTTCATCTCTCTCACCTTGCTTTGATGGTCTGTCAGAGTTAAGGAATCACTTTCCAAAGAAACTGCCAACTCCTCATTTCCAAGCCCAATCCCCACCCCCCTCATGTGCATGTGTTCACCTATGTGTGGGTGTGCATATGTGGAGGCATGTGTGGATGCCTGAAGTCAACCTCCTTCAGTATCATTCCTCGGAAGCCTCTGCCTTGTTTTGGTTTTGAGTCATGGTCTCTCGCTGGGACCTGGGGCATTAAGATTAGGCTAGGATGACTGGTCATGAGCCCTTTGTATGCTCTTGTCTCCATCTTTGCATTGCTGGGATTGCAGTTACCTGCCAGCACTGTCAGGTTTTATACATTTTCCGGGAATCTGAACTGATGTTCCTAACACATGTGGCAGGCATTTTATTAATTGATCTATCTCCTGTCCTCCCTGCCTCCTATTTATTACATAAGTTATTTGCTTGCTTGGTTTGTTTGTTTGTTTGTTTGTTTGTAAGTTTTTGTACCTTTCAACTTTGCTAGTTTGAGATTTGTGACTGGTGGATTTGTTCTTTTAGGTCCCAAAGAGAATGTGAAACCTGTCCTTTTGCTTTTGCTTATCATATTGGCAGTAGATCAAAACTGAGCCAAATGGATGCTCCTGGGGGTACATATGAGCTTAAGAACCTGCCCACTCAATATATCTGAAGAAGGTTTTTATTATTATGAGGTTATTAATAGTTCTTGGTTTGAATCTTATTTTTAATAGATTCAGGAAAAACCCAAATGGCTATTCTTCAGTCAAGGAACTGGGATATAAAGTTCTTAAACAGCTTGGTAATATTCTACAAATAATTCAGGCTATATCAAAGAGTAGAATATATGTTTTCAAGCTTTTGTTTCTGCTGTTTCTGTTTTCATTACTTTATATGGATTTCTCTCAGGCCCAAATCATCTCATTTGTGGTTATTCTTTACATATTAGAGATAAATGAGGAATTCTCTACATATTAATACTTATTTGATTGCTTCTGCTATAAGATTGTTATTTCACAGTCAGTGGGTACAGGATAGATTGGGCTATAGTTCACCCACCACAGGATCTCCATCTATGGACTCCACCACTCACAGATAAAAAATATCTAGAAAAAAATGGTTTCTTCTATACTGAACACATACAGAAACAATACACTGTAGTAAGAGTTGACAACATTTGCATTGTATTAGGTGTAAGCAATCTAGAGATACTGCATAGGATATTAGAGGGTAGAGGCATTTAGGTTTTATGCAAATACAATACTGTTTTACATAAAGGTCTGGAGCACCTGCAGATTTAGTATTAGGGGTCCTAGAACTGACAGCCTAGGAATAATTAGAAATGAATTCTCTGTAGCAATGTTTACTTTATATGCTCCTAATGACCTGTTATGGGAACAATAAATATAACAATTTCCTCTTGGTAGAGCTAATTGTACATTACATATTTATAAGAGATATCCTCACTTATTTTAGCCACCTCCTCCCTCTTCCTTTCCATTTCTTTCACTCTCTTTTAAGATGTCAGTGAAGTTTTGGTTTTGTTTTGTTTTTTTGTTTTGTTTTGTTTTTTTTAACCACCACAACACTCAGTCTTTGAATGACAATCCTCTTTAGCCAGGAAGGAGACAGTTAGCTGGAGTTGGTGTCCTCGTGAGGACACTCACAAACTAGAAATAGGAAATACTGCCCAGAGATCATTTGGTCCACACCTGTGATTTCACTGATAAAGTACAGAGGATTGAATGGGTTTATCATAGCCATAGACTCTGGCGGAACCAGAACTAGAACCCACCCATTTGACCCATAATAAGCCCATCTTCCCACCTTTGCATGACATGATAAGGTAGGAAATAAGGGGTTACTTTGTTATAGATTTAAAAGTACACAAACACACACCGAGAGAGAGACAGTAGGTGGATAAATTTGAGTGGATAGGGAGTAGACAAGGGTCTGGGAGGAGTTTGGGGGAATATGATTAAAATGTACTTTATGAAAGTCTCAAATCTGCATATATGTATTTTATATATATATAATGTACACACACACACATATATAATTTACTAGAGTGGAGGTAGTATGTTCTTTAAAATCCATAACCTCACTAAAATACAACTTCTGCACCTAAGGCTCATGAAACACAGCAGAAGAGAGGTTGGAAAGATTGCAAGAACTAAAGGGACCAGAAAATCTATTGTCAGACAGTGTCACCTAGAAATTACAGCTTCACTAACCGTACTTCAACAATACGGCCGCCTAAAAAAGACCTGAAAAGCACAATACCAACAGACACGCTAGCCTGGAAGAGGGAACTCTCATGCGGCCCCACCACTAAACAAAGACTACAGGCCACTCAGGAAGGCTCTGAAGCTGAGAGCAGGAGAGACAATCTCCCCCAGGAATATGCCCCCTACTTGGTTATCCAATGCCAATTGGTCAGTTCTGAAATCATATGCATACAACTAACATATGTATAAACATAATGTGCATGTGTGTGTGCATGTGCATGCTGTGAGTGTTACAGTAACAATTAAAGAAATAGAGTCCTTGAATTTGAGAGGGAGCAAATGAGGCATGGTATGTACTGGAGAAAGGATTGGGAAATGTTGTCATTTTATTTTGATTTCCAAAAAGAAAATGTATTTGTTAGGTAACCCACCACTTATAACACAAAAACATACACTATATTTTTCAAATGAGCCAGGACCTAGGAAAAAGACCTTGCATCTCCGCTTTAACATTCTCAGGCAGCATGGCTAAATACCTTCAGAGTGAGAATAATTTTATAGCCTAGTCCATGAGGCTGCTGCAAAGAACTGGTAAGAAATAACCTTGTCAAGGTCCTTCTCGCTCTGTGTGATTGATACTAGATCATTATTGGTGTTTACAATCACTACCATCCGGTAGGAACTCTCCTTACTGAAACATGGAGTTTGGAAGCTCTTTAGCAGGAGTCAACTTTATCCTCCTCACCTGCAGCATGCTCAGATGCAGGCACACATGTATATGTGTGTGCGTGCATGTGTGCATGAGTACGTGTGTGTGTGTGTGTGTGTGTGTGTGTGTGTGTGTGTGTGATCCGTAAGAGTAGATGTCTGATTAACAATGGCTCTCAATATGTCTCATGCATTTCATACAATGAAGTTCTCAAGAAAATGTCAGAAAGACTATGTCCTAAAAACAAAAGAAGACAAGGGAGGGGGAACCATGATCAAAATATATTATATGAAAAGAGTTATTTTCTATAAAAACAAATTTAAAATTCATGAAAAATTCTATGAAGAAGTAAATTTCAGGAAATGAGTATTAATTTTATTTCACCCATCTCCGACAAACTGCATTTGTCATAGGGCAACATGATTGTTGTTGTTATTTTAACCAAATATTTTAGATTTGGACTTTGATTCACAGTTATGTGTCTTGGCTTTTGAAGCTAGCCATCAAAGCAACAAAGCTCTGAAAACTGACTTTTGATGAACAGATAGAATTTGTAGACTTGAAGATCAAGTAGGTTTCACTTCCTAGCATTCTGATTTGTTTGATAGTCACATCCATTTAACATTGAAAGCTTTTGTGACATTAAATAAGGAGTTTACAAGACATCAAATACTTTCAAGTTTTCAGTATAGTTTTGCAAAAAGTATTTGCAATGTAACAGAAATGTTAGGAACGTCATTTTGGTCAGGATAGAGTCCCAAGCAGCATTGGCTACAGCATACTGCACATATATAATTTACTCACCTGTGCATGTATATAGGTCTGCTTTCTAGTGGCTCTCTGCACATCACCCTCAACAAGCAGTGAGCTTCAAGCTTTCTTACTGACTTTGTGATTCTACAAGGGCAACTAGAAAAACAACCTTTGAGTTCTCTTTCTGTAGGGTGGGTCAAAACTTAGTTATTTCAGCAAGACTATGTGATTGACCTTCAAGTCACCAGAAGAAGTTTTTCAGGACTGAAATCCTTAGTTTTATTCCTCTACAGAGAATATATAACCCAAAGTTTCTCTCTCCTCCTTCTTTGCTAACCTATTGAGGCAAGCAAAAGAGAGAAACTTCCTTTGATTGCTGATGTGAGTCTACCGTGGTCATCAAATATTGTACGATAAACTGTTTACACAGCAGCCCTTTTTACAGGTTTTAAATCTTCTCAAGCTGCCAGTGTCCGAAGCTGTGTCTGCCAGCTGTCAGACAGAGAAGTGCTTGTGTTCTAGTGAACGGAGATAATTAATGGCCTAAACTGTCAGATGACCACAGGAAAAGTCCTTGCTCTATGGTCACAAATGCACTCCGACATCTTGCTCCCGATTTACCAGTAAAACTAATAATGTATGTGTTATTGGTATTAAATTATAAAATCAAGAGTTAAAGCAAAATTCTAGTTGGTACCACCAATCCACTGGCAACAAACTATTTTTTTTCATTGCAAAAGAAATGTATAACCAAAGTGAAAAATAGTTTGCAACATAAGTTGTAAAATATTATTTATATGATGGGCAAAAATGTATTAATTCCTAATGTATTAGTTCTTAAAAAATAAGAGACTGGAATCACAGTCCTTCCTAAAGTGCTTTCAGATAGAATGATAGAATGTTTGACATTTGCTTCTTAAGAATATCAGACTTGCATTTTCCAGAAAAGATGCTTCATTGATAATGTGAGCCTCTTTTCTCCTAAACCAGTGATTTAAGCACCCAACAAGGAGCTCCCCTTCTTTTGAAATATCCTATTAAACCACTACACACTAATCAGAATGAGAGTATTCTTCACGAACATTTGAAAAATGCTGGGGATGTAGCTCAGTGGTAGAATATACAAAATGCCAAGTAATATAGGAGCGCGCTCTCTCTCTCTCTCTCTCTCTCTCTCTCTCTCTCTCTCTCTCTCTCACACACACACACACACACACACACACACACACACACACACACAGAGAGAGAGAGAGAGAGAGAGAGAGAGAGAGAGAGAGAGAGAGGAAGGAAGTTGATGGAAAGAAAAACATGGAAAAATAACTACTCAATGCCCCCTTTTTTTTTTTATTCTAAAATGACTTTTCTACACTATCACTGATACAAATCCTTCCTAGTCATATTCTTTCAAACTTATATTTATGGAATAAACTGTAGACTTCCTGTAATTTCATATTACTGAACAGATCTACTTGTAACCTTTATAAATCTTAGAGTATCCTGTTTTTATCTACAGAACATTGCAACTTCACCTCCCTTACTTAACTCCATATTTAAAAAGCCACTTCCTTCCTTATAGCACATCTTAGATCAATTAGTTTTAAATCTTATGCTTCCTAGCTCCACCTAGATACTAAAATTCTTTCACAGGAGACACCACATCTTTAAATTATTTCCCTGCCCCAACTTATTTAACAGATTGTGACAGTGTTTAGTTGACCAGGTATATTGTTTACAAGGGTTGCTCATTTGATCCAGCATGGGTGTCCAAGAGAAGGAAGCCTAAGAAGGTAAGTGATAGGTTTCTTATTCCGGACTTAAAAGGAAGTCTTAAATGGAAGATTTCCTTGAACTGGCCTGTGGACATATCTGTGGGTCATTTTCTTGATGAATTTTTGATGTAGGAATTCTCACACCACTAGTGGTACCATCACTACTCAGGGGTTGTTGGTCTGTATAAGAACATAAGCTGAGCAGAGGCTAGGGAGTAAGCCTGTAAGCAGACTTCCTCCATGAATTCTGCATTGGTTACTGCTTGAGTTCCTGACCTGCGTTCCTCCAAAGATGAATTATAACCTAAAAGTTGCTTTTGGTTATGATGTTTATCACTACAATAGAAAATAAATAAAAATGCATGGTCTATATTCAGATAATGTGACTACTTTGGAATTCATGTTGTGAGGAAATATCAAATTATTTGCTATTTTCTGTGACCATGCCTGTCACATACTTTCTCTCACTCAGATTTATCAAGTTTTTCAGAATCTCTCTTCTTCTTGTTTGTTTTTGTCATGCCACATCGCTTCTTGATACAGCTTCCATATTGGCCAACTGGGGCACAGAGATACATAATTTGACAGGGTTCACAGAACCACACATGAATTGTCTCCTATGGAGTGGGCCTCACATCCGATCAAAAGAGCCATTGCTTATCCCTATAGTCATGTCAGTATTACAGCGGGAGACACATCTTGCCAAGAAAGACAGTATAGCAGGTGAGGTCCAGCTCTAGGTAAGGTCACTGATGTCTTTCTTCCTCAGAGGCCTTCATAGCACCTTCAACATTATGAAAAGCTGGTTAGTAGGGAAAGAATGTCCTCGTCAGTCCAAGATGGATTTCGGTGTAACCTGTGTATGTGCAATATCTTCAGCAATGTCTTACCATTTAGTTATGGTGGGCAACTAGAAACATTACCAATGATTTGCATTATTCTGTTTGCTCCAGGTACCTCCCTGACCAATTAGTTATAAGATGATGACCAGCTCTGTGTGTTTCACTTATGGCACCTAAGGAAGCCAGGACACTAGAAACATGTGGAGGGATGTATTTAGAGAGGGGGATAGTAGAGTACATATGACACAGTGAATGAAAGTAGCAAAGAGAGATGCTGGGACACAAGAGTTCAAGCAGGTGATAGAGGTCAAGGCTGAGGAAACTCAGGACAAGGAAAAGGGTTAAAGAAAATGAAATATGCATGAAGAAGCTGCTTGGGAACCTTGGATATTGAAACCCAAGTGAAAAATATAATTCGAGGGGATGGTAGAACAAATGTGATTTGAAATAACATGGACAGAATGCTAGGAACCAAAAGTTCAGGCTGGGATAAGAACAAGGTTGGGAGGAAGGGACAGGAGAGGGTGCCCACCAAAACCAAGCAAGGGGCATGAAGCCTTATGAACCTCAATAGTTTGTAAGCTATTAAAATGTAAGTTTTTATTAGGATATGGTTGTACACCTTTATTCCCATTACTCTGGAGTCAGAAGCAGAAGCACATCAGTCAATCTCTGAGTTCAAAGCCAGTCTGGTCTACACTTTAAGTCAGTCAGAGCAACATAAGGAGACACTTTCTCAACATCATGATTTTATTTTCATTGCTGTTGTTGTGTGTGCATGCTTGTGAGTGTTTTTTTATAAAGGAGTTTAAACTGAGGTTCCCCACACTGATGATGTGGCTTCCAGAAGACTCAGGTTATTAAATGAAAATATTCAGTTTATCAATAAAAGAGTCATTCTGTCATATGGTCTATAAATGGACATTCAACAATTGGAAGCCAGAGTAGCTTAGTTAATTGTAACAAGATAGTGCTTTGTACACCCATATATCACAAAATCATGTTTATTTTGGCCTGAGATATTTTACCTATCTGTTACTTAATAAGAGGATCTAAGGTAATGACCTAACATAGATATTTGTTAGAATTTTACTGTTTGCCAGTCTCTCATAAACCTAAACCTCTAAAGCATTTATGTTTATAATACCCAATGATGCCATTCCCTCAAAGATATTAATGAAAGATTGTTGGGGATTATTTTCTGCAGATTCAGGATTGTCCAATGTTTTGTTAATATACTATTTGACATACCTTTTAAAACAAACATTGGTCTTCACGATTTGATGAAAGAAGCAGTTTTCTGTTGTTAAAGCTGGGCTTTTAAGTTACCATCCATTTACACCTACCAAACATGGTATTTGTTTAGAACATGTCTTTATGCACACACCATGTCTTCATGCCTCAGCCAAGAATGCTGCCACTTGCTCCTTACTAGGCTTCTCCAGGACATGTGACTTATAAAGTGATCAACTGTTCAGCCATTAAATGTGTATTCTTATAGAACATTGGTTCTGAATAGTTTCATAATGAGGTTTCTTTATGTGTGTGTGTGTGTATGTGTGTGTGTGTGTGTGTATGTGTATGTGTGTGTGTGTATGTGTGTGTGTGTGTGTGTGTGTGTGTGTGTATGTGTGTGTATGTGTTGTGCATCCACATGTATATGGTTGTATATGATGTATGGGGAAGCCAGAATTCAATGTTGGGTGGCTTTCATTTGTTACTTTTATTGAAAATGGATTTTTCCCCTCATGTAATATATCTACATTCTGGTTTCTCCTCTTTCTACTCATCAAAATTCCTCCTCTCCTCACCTCACATCAGAATCCATGCCATTTCTATGTCTCATTAGAAAACATACAGGCTAATAATAACATAAAATAAGATACAATAAAATACAAGATAAGATAAAAAAATTAACACATCAGAATTTGACAAAACAATTAGTAGGAAGGAGAAGAGCCCAAGAAAAGGCACAAGAAACAGAGATCCACTTGTTTGTTCACATAGGAATCTCATAAGAACACTAAGCTGTGAACCATAATATATATGCAAAGAACCTGTAGGGTGAAAAGAAAGAAGAAAAATGTAAAAATAAAAATTGAAAAATAAAAACAAAGAAAAAAGCCCTGACATGACATTATGAGACAAGGAACCTCCAAAGAAGCCATTGAGTGTGTTTTCTGTTGGCCATCTACTACTGGGCATGCATTCTACCCTCTAGAGTGGTTTGTTTTCCCAATGAGACTCCCTTGGAGCGAACTATATTTTCATTTTCAAGTGGTTATCAATTAGAGATTGCTTCTTGGTTAGGGATGAGGGCATGTGTCCACTTCTTTCAGCCCTAGAACTCAATTTGGTGCAGACCTGGAGAGGCCCTATGTATGCTGCCTCAGTCTCTGTGAGTTCATATGTGTGTGGATCATGTTGATTTACAAGACCTTGTTTTCTTGGTGTTCTCCATCCACTCTGGCTCTTATATTCTTTCTGCCTTATCTTTCACAGAGTTCCCTGATCCCTGAGGGGAGGGAATTGATTGAAGCATCCTATTTAGGGCTGAGTGTTCCAAGTTCTTTCACTATGAATAATGTCTGGCTGTGGGTTTCTATGTTTGTTCCCATGCTGCAGGAGGAAGCCTCTCTGATGATGGCTGAATAAGGCACTGATATGTAAGTATAGCAGAAAATCATTAGGAGTCATTTTATTGTTAAGCTTTTGTTTGCTGGCTGGTTTTTGATTTGGGGGTTTGTATATAACTGTATTATTTGGTTTTACTCCAGGACCCTGGGTTATGTAGTCTCAGACTCTTGGTCATTCAAGCAGTGTTGGAAATGGGTTCCATCTTCTTGTGGAATGGGCCTTCAATACAATCAGATATTGATTGGCTACTCCCATAAACTTTGTGCCACCATTGCACCAGCATAATTTGCAAGCAGGACACTAATGTAGATCAGAGGGTTTATGGGTTGGTGTTTCCCTTTCTCCTCTGGTACATGATAGAATACCTAGGGGTAGTAGCTCTATGTAGGCACCCACTTGATTTCTCCATGTTCAGTGAGTTGTATAGACATTTTCTTCAGCAATGGGGCCTTACTGTCAGTTTGTAAAGAGCAACCTATGGTCTTAGTAACAGCCTGGGTTGTTTGTGGGTTCCCATGGGGTCCCTTTGGTCAACAACTTAAGTAGGTGTAAACCAACCCTTATACTGGAAGCTCCATTTGGTGACAAGAGATGACCAGTTGGGACTCTGTCTTACTTGTTTATTTCATTTAGGTCACTTCATATATATGAAATATATATATGGAAGTATATTTTTAAGGAAGCTCCTACTGTATTTGTTTTCCATACTACCCCTCAAATGACCTTAATTTTGTCTGTCCTTCCCCATATTCCCTCCCATTATCCCTGCTTCCCTTCCCATCTCAACTTGATTTTCCCATTCCAGACCCCTAGAAACACCCATCCAACCTGATCAATTATAATTTCCCTTTCTTAGTGAGATCTATCTGTCAACTCTTTACCCAACCTCTGTGGTTCTACAGATTATAACTTGCTTATTACTGACTTACAGCTAAAACCCACATATAAGCAAATACATATCATATTTGTATTTCAGAGTCTGAGTTACTTCACTCAGGATGTTTCTGTTTTGTTTTGTTTTAGTACCATCCATTTACCTATGAATTTCATGTTTTCCTTTTTTTAACAGCTTAGTAATACTCCATTGTTTAAATGTGCCACATTTTTTATCCATTCTTCTGCTGAGGGGCATTTAGGATGTTTGCAATCTTGAGGTATTATGAATAGAGCAGCAATGAACAAGGTTGATTGAGTGTCTCTATCATAGTATGAAGCATCCTTCAGGTATCGACCCAAGGGAGATATAGCTGGGTCTTGAGATAAATCAATTCCCATTTTTCTGAGGAACTGCCGCACTGATTTCCATTGTGACTGTATAAGTTTTGCACTCCCACCAGCAATGGAGCAGTGTTCCCCTTGCTCCACATCCTCACCTTCATGAGCTGTCACTTGTTTTATTGATCTTGGCCACTCCAATAAGTGTAGGATGGAATCTCAAAGCAGTTTTGATTTACATTTCCCTGGTGGCTGAGGATGTTGAACACTTCTTTAAGCACTTCTCGGCCATTTGATTTTCCCCTATGAGAATTATGTTTAGATCTGTACCCCATATTTTATTTGGGTTGTCTTCTTGATGTCCAGTGTTTTGAGTACTTTATGCAGTTTGAATATTAGCCCTCTATTAGATGTGTGGTTGGTGAAAATCTTTTCCCATCTTGTAGGCCACTATTTTGTCCTATTGAAGATGTCCTTTGTCTTATAGAAGCTTTTCAGTTTCATGACATCCCATCTAACAATTGTTGATCTTGGTGCCTATGCTAACAGTGCTCTGTTCAGTCTTTTTCTGGGCCAATGAATTAAAGGCTATTCCGTACGTTCTTTTCTATCAAGGTTGAATATATCTGGTTTTATGTTGAAGTCTTTGATTCATTTGGAGTTAAGTTTTATATATGATGATAAATATGGATCTATTTGGATTCCTTTAGGCACAGCCATCCAATTGTATGAGGACCATTTGTTGAAGATCTAGTCTTATTTTTAGTTTGTGCTTCTGGATCTTGCTAAAAAGTCAAGTGTAGCTAGGCTGTGGTGGTGCATGCCTTTAATTTTAGCACTTGGGAGGCAGAGGCAGGTGGATCTCTGAGTTCGAGGTCAGTCTGGTCTAAAGAGCAAGTTCCAGGACAGCCTGAGATACACAGAGAAACCCTTTCTTGAAAAAGAAAGATTTAAAAAAGCAAATACCATGTTGTTTTTATTACTACAGTTCTCTAGCACAACTTGAAATTGTAAATGGTAGGGACTGGAGAGGTGACTCAGTGGTTAAGAGCACTGGCTGCTCTTCCAGAGTACTTACTTTAATTCTCAGCACCCACATAGCAACTCATAACTGTTTATAACTCCAGTTCCAGGGAATCTGGCACTCTTAAACAGACAGATGTGTATGAGGCAAAACACCAATACACATAAAATTTAAAAATAAATGAATCTTTAAGAAATTTTGAATGGTGATAACCTCCAGCAGTTCTTCTATTACTTAAGATTAATTTAGCTAAGTGTGTGTGTGTGTGTGTGTGTGTGTGTGTGAGTGAGAGAGAGAGAGAGAGAGAGAGAGAGAGAGAGAGAGAGAGAGAGAGAGAGATTTGGAGTTGAGTTCCCTTAAGGAGCCGAAAATTCTCCTTTTATATCTGCAAAGAATTGTGTTGTAATTTTGATGGGGATTGCAATGGATTTATAGATTGTTTTTGGTAGGATAACTACTTTTACTATGTCAGTCCTATCAGTCAACAAGCATAGGAGATCACTCCATCTTCTGATATCTTCTTCAACTTATTTCTCCAGCGTCTTGAAATATTTTATCATACAAGTCTTTCTCACTTGTGTGGTTGGAGTTACTCCAACACATTTTCATATTATTTGAGGCAATTGTGAAAGATATTGTGTCCCTGTTTCTTGCTTCTCACTCTGTGTGTCATTTGTATATAGGAAGGGAAATTAGCTTCTAATTCTCTTCCTTTTGGGGTCTTTATGTGGTTGGTTTATCAGGGTAACTGGGGCCTCATAAAACATATTGGGCAATTTCCCTTCTGTTTCTATTTTGCGGAATAATTTGAGGAGTTAATTGGCATTAACTCTTCTTTGAAAATCTCGTAGAATTCTACACTCAAACCATCTCTCCCTGCACTCTTTTTGGTTGGTAGATTTTTAATTAGTGCTTCTATTTCACTGGGAGTTATAGATCTGTTTCAATGGCTTACCTAATTTTCATTTAAAATGGTAAATTGTATGTGTTGAGAAAATTATCCATTTCTTTTATATTTTTCAATTTGGTGGAGCACAGGTTTTTAAAGTATGTCCTTATGAGTATTTGGGTTTCCTTAGTATTTGTTATTATCCTCCCCTCCCCGTTCATTTCTAATTTTGTTAATTTGGGTAGTCTTTCTTCACTTTTTAGTTCATTTGGATAAAAGTTTGTCAATCTTATTGATTTTTCTCAAAGAAGCAACTCCTTGTTTCATTGAGTCTTTGTGTTTTTTTGCTTCTATTTTATTGATTTCAGCCTTGAGTTTGATTATTTCTTGTCATCTACTCATTTTGGATATGATTTCTTCTCCTTTTTCTAGAGCTTTTAGGTGTGCTGTTAAGTTGCTAGTATGAAGTCTTTCCATTTTTTGAGATTTCTTTGTGTGAGTGTGTGTGTGTGTGTGTGTGTGTGTGTGTGTCTGAGTGTGTGTGATTATTATTGTTGAATTTTTATTTTTAAAGGAACTGTTACTTGATTTCATACATATAAGAAAAAAAAAACCCAGTGCCCACTCAGAGAAACAATATCTCAATATCTTTCTCCCAATTTATAAAAATGTTTTTAATTGAAATAGAAATACGAGTTTCCCTTTTGATTTCACCCCTCCAAATCATTTAACTACCTTTCTCCCAATCCCTTCCTTGTTCATCCTGTGCGCTTCATTCAAGCTGATAGCCTCTTTTATTTGATTATTAATGTTACATCATATCATGTGTATATATGTGTGCACAAATATATAAAACCAACCTGTTTGGTTTGGTTTTGGTGTGTGTGTGTGTCTGTGTGTGTGTGTATGTGTGTCTGTGTGTGTGTGTGTATGGTTTCAAGGGAGACCACTTTGCACTGGGCAACCAATAAAGGTGCTCATCCCTGGGAGAGGCTAATTCTTCTCCCAGGAGTCATTAGTTAACTATAATTCTTTTTATTTTAAGTTGAAAACAGATTCTTCTCTCATACAATGCATCCCAACCATATTTTCCCCACTTTCCACTCCTCCCAGCTCCCCCCACCTCTTCTTTCCCCCAGACCCATCCCCCTTTGTGTCCTCTCCAGAAATGAGCAGACCTCCAAGAAATGACAGCCAAACAGGATAATTTTTTATGTATGCACTTAGTACTATAAACTTTTATCTTAGCACTGTTTTCATTGTGTCTGATAAATTGAGGTATGTGGTGTATTCATTTCCATTGAATTTTAGGAAGTCTTTCATTTCTTTCTTAGTTTCTGTCTTGCCCCATCTTTCATTCAGTCTTGAGGTGTTCCATTTTCATGAGTTTATAAGCTTTCTGTTGTTTCTGTTGTTGATATCTAGCTACAGCCCACAGTGAAAAGGTAGGTTGTGGGTGTTATTTCAATTTCCTTCCATCTGTTGAGACATGCTGTCTGCCCAAGTATTGGTCAGTTTTGGTGAAGGTTTCAAGTTTACAACATTAGTTAGTTCTAGCATTTCTGTTTAGTTTTTGTCTGAATGACTTGTCTGTTCATCAGAGTGGGGTATTAAAGTCTCTCACTATCAGTGTGTGGGGGCCAATATGGGATTTAAGATGTAGTAGTGTATCTTTTGTGAACTTTGGTACCCTTATATTTGGTACATAAATGTTAAACAATGTAATATCTTCTTGGTGGATTTTTCTTTTGACAAATATGTGAAAATATGTGATGAACTTCTCTATCTCTTCAGATTCATTTTGATGTGAGTTGTATTTTGTCAGACGTTAAAATGGCCATAGTTAGCTTGCTTCTTAGGTTCATTTGTTATAATATCTTTTTTCATCCTTTTAAACTGAGGTGATGTCTGTCTTTGATGTTAAGGTGTGTTTCTTGTATTCAGTAGAAGGTTGTACCTTGTTTTCACAACTATTGTGCTAGTCCATGCCTTTTTAATAGAAAATTGTGACCATTGATGTTGAGATATACTAGTGAGCAATGTTTGTCAATACCTGTTATTTTGTTATTGTGTTTTGTTGTGGTGGGGGTGGTGGTGGTGATGGTGGTGTGTGTGTGTGTGTGTGTGTGTGTGTGTGTGTGTGTGTGTGTGTTTCACATCTTTTGATTTGCTGGTCTGGGATTATTTATTTCTTGTGTTTTCTTGGGTGTGCTGAACTTCTATAGGTTGGAGTTTTCCTTCTGGTGCCTTCTATAGGGCTGGATTTATAGACAGAAACTGTTTAAATTTTGTTTTATCATAAAATATTTTCTTTTCTCCATCTATTGTGATTAGGTTTTGCTGGGTATAGTTGTCTGGGCTGGCATCTGTGGTCTCTCAGAGTCTATAGCACATCTGTCCAGGCCCTTTTGGCTTTTCGAGTCTCCATTGAATAGATGGGTGTTATTCTAATAGGTCTGCCTTTATATTTTACTTGCAATCTTTTTCCGTTGCAGCTTTTAATATTTATCTTTGTTCTATACATTTATTGTATTTATTATTATGTGCTGAGGGGAATTTTTTTCTTTATTATTGTTTTAAATTTTATACATCAGCCATGGGTTCCGCTGTACTCCCCCCTCCCGCACCCACCTCCACCTTCCCTCCAGCCCCTCCCGTCCATTCCCATGTCTTCCAGGATCAAGGCACCCCTGGGGATTCATTTAAACCTGGTGGGTTCAGTACAGGCAGGTCCTGTCCCCTCCTTCCAGACTGAGCAAAGTGTCCCTATGTAAATCCAAGGTTTCAAACAGCCAGCTCATGCACTAAGGACAGATCCTGGTCCCACAGACTGGGTGCCTCCCAAGCAGATCAAGCTATTCAATTGTCTCACTTATCCAGAGGGCCCAATCCAGCTGGGGGCTCCACAGCCTTTTGTTCATAATTCATGTGCTTCCATTCATTTGGCTATCTGTCCCTGTGCTTTTTGCAATCTTGAATTCAACAATTCACCCTCTTGCAGACCCTCCTCTTTCTCGACAGTTGGACACATGGAGCTCCATCTGGGGCCTGGCTGAGGAACTCTGCATCCACTTCCATCAGTTATTGGATGAGAGTTCCAGCATGACAGTTAGGGTGTTTAGCCATCTGATCACCAGACTAGGTCAGATCAGGCTTTCTTTCGACCATTGCCAGCAGTCTATAGAGGATGTATCATTGTGGATTTTTGGGGACCTCTCCAGCACTCTGCCTACTCCTGTTCTCATGTGGTCTTCATTGATCATGGTCTGTTATTCCTCATTCTCCCTTTCTGTTCTTGATCCAGCTGGGATCTCCTGCTCCCCTAAGCTTTCTTTCCCTCAAATCTTGCCCTAAATTACTCCCACTGTCATCCAGGTTGTTCATGTAGATCTCATCCATTTCTCTGTCATTGGGTGATCCTTGGGTCTTTCCTATGGTCCTGTTTTCTAGGTAGCCTCCCTGGAGTTGTGTAGCAGTCTAGTCATCTTTGTTTTACATCTAGTATCCTCCTATGAGTGAGTACATACCATGTTTGTCCTTCTGAGTCTGGGTTACCCCACTCAGGATGATTTTTTCTAGATCCATCCATTTGCCTGCAAACCTCATGATGTCATTGTTTTTCTCTGCTGAGTAGTACTCCATTGTGTATATGTACCATATTTTCTTTATCCATTCTTCAGTTGAAGGGCATCTAGGTTGTTTCCAGGTTCTGGCTATTACAAACAATGCTGATATGAACATAGCTGAGCAAATGCCCTTGTGGTATGATTGAGCATTCCTTGGGTATATGCCCAAGAGTGCTATAGCTGGGTCTTGGGGGAGATGGATTCCAAATTTTCTAAGGAACTGCCATATTGATTTCCAAAGTGGCTGTACAAGCTTGCATTCCCACCAGCAGTGGAGGAGAGTTCCCCTTGCTCCACATCCTCTTCAGCATAAGCTGTCTTCTGTGTTTTTGATCTTAGCCATTCTGACAGGTGTAAGGTGGTATCTCAGAGTCGTTTTGATTTGCATTTCCCGGATAATTAGGGACGTTGAGCAATTCCTTAAATGTGTTTCAGCCATTTGAACTTCCTCTGTGGAGAATTCTCTGTTTAGTTCTATAGCCCATTTCTTAATTGGACTGTTGGGCATTTTGATGTCTAATTTCTTGTGTTCTTTATATATTCAGGATATCAGCCCTCTGTCAGATGTGGGGTTGGTGAAGACCTTTTCCCATTCTGTACGCTTCTTGACCGTGTCCTTTGCTCTACAAAAGCTTCTCAGTTTCAACAGGTCCCATTGATTGATTGTTTTTCTCAGTGTCTGTGCTACTGGTGTTATATTTAGAAAGTGATCTCTGGTGCCAATGCATTCAAGACTACTTCCTACTTTCTCTTCTATCAGCCTCAGAGTAACTGGATTTATGTTGAGGTCTTTGATCCACTTGGATTTAAGTTTTGTGCACGGTGACAGATATGGATCTATTTGCAGCCTTCTACACATTGACATACAGTTATGCCAGCACCATTTGTTGAAGATGCTTCCTTTTTTCCATTGTACATTTTTGGCTTCTTTGTCAAATATTATATGTTCATAGGTGTGCAGGTTAATGTCAGGGTCTTCAATTCGATTCCATTGGTCCACATGTCGGTTTTTATGCCAGGACCAAGCTGTTTTTATTACAACAGTTCTATAGTAGAGCTTGAGGTCAGGGATTGTGATGCCTCCAGAGGTTGTTTTATTGTACAGGATTCTTTTGGCTATCCTGGGTTTTTTGTTTTTCCATATAAAGTTGAGTATTATTCTTTCCAGCTCTGTGAAGAATTGTGTTGGTAATTTGATGGGAATTGCATTGAATCTGTAGATTGCTTTTGGTAAGATCGCCATTTTTACTATGTTAATCCTGCCTATCCATGAGCATGGGAGATCTTTACATTTTCTGACATTTTCTTCAATTTCTTTTTTCAGGGACTTAAAGTTCTTGTCATATAGATCCTTCACATGCTTAGTTAGCGTAACCCCAAGGTATTTTATATCATTTGTGGCTATTGTAAAGGGTGATGTATCTCTGATTTCCTTCTCAGCCTGTTTGTCTACTGTATATAGGAGGGCTACTGATTTTTTTTTTTTTGAGTTGGTCTTGTATCCTGCTATGTTGCTGAAGGTTTTTATTAGCTGCATCAATTCCTTGGTTGAATTTTTGGGGTCACTCACATATACTAACATGTCAACTGCAAATAGGGAAAGCTTGACTTCTTCCTTTCCAACTTGTATCCCCTTAGTCTCTTTATGTTGTCTTATAGCTCTGGCTAGAACTTCAAGTACTATATTGAATAAGTATGGGGAGAGGGGACAGCCTTGCCTTGTTCCTGATTTTAGTGGTATTGCTTTGAGTTTCTCTCCATTTAATTTCATGTTGGCTGCTGGCTTGCTGTAGAATGCCTTTATTATGTTTAGGTATGTCCCCTGTATTCCTGATCGCTCCAAGACCTTTATCATGAAGGGGTGTTGGATTTTGTCAAATGCCTTTTCTGCATCTAGTGAGATGATCATGTGGTTTTTTCTCTGAGTTTGTTTATATGGTGTATTACATTGACAGACTTTTGTATGTTGAACCACCCTTGCATCCCTGGGATGAAGCCTACTTGATCATGGTGGATAATTGTTTTGATGTGTTCTTGGAGTCTGTTTGCCAGAATTTTATTGAGTATTTTTGCATCAATGTTCATGAGGGAGATCGGTCTGTGGTTCTCTTTCTTTGTTGCATCTTTGTTTGGTTTAGGAATCAGGGTAATTGTAGCCTCATAGAAGGAGTTTGGTAATATACCTTCTGCTTCTATTTTGTGGAACAATTTAAAGAGTATTGGTACTAAGTCTTCTTTGAAGATCTGGTAGAATTCTGCAGTGAAACCATCAGGTCCATGGCTTTTTTTGGTTGGGAGACTTTTAATGACTGATTCTATTTCCTTAGGGATTATTGGACTATTTAAATGGTTTATCTGGTCTTGATTTAATTTAGGTATGTGGTACCCATCCAGAAAATTATCCATTTCTTTTAGATTTTCCAGTTTTGTGGAGTAGAGGTTCTTGGAGTATGACGTGACGATTCTCTGGATTTCCTCATTGTCTGTTGTTATATCCCCCTTTTCATTTCTGATTTTGTTAATTTGGATGCTCTCTCTCTGTCTTTTGGTTAGTTTGGATAAGGGCTTGTCTATCTTGTTGATCTTCTCAAAGAACCAACTCTTTGTTTCATTAATCCTTTGTATTGTTCTCTTTATTTCTATTTTATTGATTTCAGCTCTCAATTTGATAATTTCCTGGCATCTGTTCCTCCTGGGAGACTTTGCTTCTTCCTGTTCAAGGGCTATCAGGTGTGCTGTCAAGTCACTAGCATGAGATTTCTCCAGCTTCTTTATGTGGGCCTTCAGTGCTATGAATTTCCCTCTTAGCACTGCTTTCATATTGTACCATAAGTTTGGGCATGTGGTGTATTCATTTTCATTGATCTCTAGGAAGTCTTTAATTTCTTTCTTTATTTCTTCCTTAACCCATTGGTGATTCAGTTGAGCATTATTCAGTTTCCATGAGATTGTAAGACTTCTGTAGTTTTTTTCTGTTGTTGAAATCTAACTTTAAACCATGGTGGTCTGATAGAACACAGGAGGTTATTCCCCTTGTTTTGTATCTGTTGAGATTTGCTTTGTGGCCAAGTATGTGGTCAGTTTTAGACAAGGTTCCATGGGGTGCTGAGAAGAAGGTATATTCTTTTTTGTTTTGGTGGAATGTTCTGTAGATATCGATTAAGTCCATTTGAGCCATAACATCAGTTAAGTCCATTATGTCTCTGTTAAGTTTCAATTTGGCCAATCTGTCCAGAGGTGAAAGTGGGGTGTTGAAGTCTCCCACTATTAATGTGTGGGGTTTTATATGTGATTTAAGCTTTAGTAATGTTTCTTTTACATATGTGGGTGCCCTTGTGTTTGTGGCATAAATGTTCAGAGTTGAGACTTCATCTTGGTGGATCTTTCCTGCGATGAGTATGTAATCATCTCTTTTGATTGATTTTAGTTTGAAGTCTATTTTGCTGGATATTAGGATGGCTACACCAGCTTGCTTGGACCATTTGATTGGAAAGTCTTTTCCCAGCCTTTTATTCTTAGGAGGTGTCTGTCTTTGAATTTGAGGTGTGTTTCTTGTATGCAGCAGAAAGATGGGTCCTGTTTTTGTATCCATTCTGTTAGTCTGTGTCTTTTTATAGGTGAATTAAGTCCATTGATATTAAGGGATATTAATGACCAGTAATTGTTCGTTCCTGTTGTTATTTTTATTTTTTTGGTGGTAGTGTGTGTGTACTTCTTTCTTTGGTGTTTACTGCTGTGGTTATCTATTGCCTGTGTTTTCATGGGTGTATCTGCCTTCCTTAGGTTGGAATTTTCCTTCTAGGGCTAGGTTTGTGGATAAGTATTGTTTAAATCTGGTTTTGTCTTGGAAGGTCTTGTTCATTCCATCTATGATGATTGAAAGTTTTGCTGGGTATAGTAGTGTAGGCTGGCATCCATGGTCTCTTAGTGTCTGCATTATATCTGTCCAGGTCCTTCTGCCTTTCAAAGTCTCCATGGAGAAATCGGGTGTTATTCTGATGGGTTTGCCTTTATATGTCACTTGGCCTTTTTCCTTTGCTGCCCTCAATATTCTTTCTTTATTCTGTACATTTAGTTGTTTAATTATTATGTGTCGAGGGTACTTTTTTGGGGGGTCTAGTCTGTTTGGTGTTCTATAGGTTTCTTGTATCTTCATAGGCATTTCCTTCTTTAAGTTGGGAAAGTTTTCTTCTATGATCTTGTTAAATATATTTTCTGTGCCTTTGAGTTGGTATTCTTCTCCTTCCTCTATCCCTATTATTCGTAGGTTTGGTCTTTTCATGGTGTCCCAAATTTCTTGGACATTTTGGGTCATGACTTTGTTGGTTTTAGTGTTTTCTTTGACTGATGAATCTATTTCTTCTACTGTATCTTCAACAACAGAAATCCTCTCTTCCATCTCTTGCATTCTGTTGGTTATACTTGCCTCTGAAGTTCCTGTTTGTTTACTCAGATTTTCTATTTCCAACTTTCCTACTGCTAGTGTCTTTTTCATTTTTTCTATTTCCCTCTTCAGGTCTTGGACTGTCTCCCTTGCTTTTTCATGATTTTCTTTCAAAGACTTATTGTTTTCTTCTGCTTTAATTGTCCTTTCCTCTAGTTTTTTTTTTTTTTTTATAGCGTTCTTCCCATTTTTTGTTTGTCTGTTCCTCTACTTTATTTTTGATTTCTTCTATATAAGGCTCTAGCCTCTTCGTGATGTTACTTATAAGGTTGTTTTCTTCTTCTTCTTCCATTCCGTGATGTTCAGGTCTAGCTGTTGGATAAGTGCTAGGTTCTGGTGATGCTGTATTGCTCTTTATTTTGTTGTATGTACTTCTGCCTTGACGTCTGCCCATCTCCTCTTGTGTTCATTCTTGGTCTTATCAGTGTACTTGGTCCAGAGAGAGTTGACAGATTTAGGGAGCCTCTCTCTGGTCCAGATGGGAAGCTCTGGGCCAGATGGGAGTGCTGGCTGGATAGGAGCTGGGGGGCTGGACTCTGAGTCTCGGGAAGTCCCTGGGGTCTCCTTATTTTGTCCAGATGGGATCTCCTCTTGTCCAGATTGGAGCTCCTCTGGTCTCTGGTTCAGATGGGAGTTCCAGGGCAGGATGGAAGCTTGGGGTTGGTCTCTGATTCTCAGGAAGTGACTGGGTTCTCAGGCAGATGGGTGTGGGGGCAGGGTGTGGAGACTGCAGTGTCTGCCTGCAGTCTTGGAAAAGGGGATCCTTCCTGCAGGGCTGGCCAATTGGCAGGAAACTGGGGCCAAGTTGGTCAGGTCCTCCCGGAGTAGCCTGTGTCCTGCAGTGGGACCCAGGGACAATTGCCTCTCTGCCTATAACCCCAGGCACTCACCTCTGGTCCAGATGGGAGTTCCGGGTGGGACAGGAGCTGGGGATTAGTCTCTGAGTCTCAGGAAGTGGCTGGGGTTTTGTGCAAATGGGTGTAGGGGCAGGGTGTGGAGACTGCAGTGTCTGCCTGCAGTCTTGGAAAAGGTGAGCCTTCCAGCAGGGCCTGCTGATTGGCAAGAAACTGGGGTCAAGTTGGTCAGGTCCTCCTGGGGAGGCCTGTGTCCAGTGGTGGGACCCAGGCGCAGTTGCCTCTCTGACTATAACCCAGGCACTCACCTCTGGTCCAGATGGGAGTTCAGGGCGCTGAGGGGAATTTTTTTTTAAATAGTCTAGTCTAATTGGCATTCTGTGTGCTTTTTGTATCTTGATGGGCATCTCCTTTTTTAGATTAAGGAAATATCCCCCTATGTCTTTGTTGAAAATATTATCTGTGCTTTTGACCTTGATTTCTTCTTCCTTTATTCCTACTACATTTAGCTTTGGTCTTTTTTTTTTTTTTTTTTTTTTTTTTTTTTTTTTTTTTATAATGACCATGATTTCCTGGATGTTTTGTGTCAGGATTTTTTTTTTTTTTTTTTTAGATTTAACATTTTCTGCAACCAAAGTATCTATTTCTTTTTTATTTTATATATATAATTTTTTATTAAAAAAGATTTTCTTTCTTTTTTACATAACCAACCTGTTCCCTCTCCCTCCTCTTCTTCTGCTCCCCCAAACTACCCCCATTGCACCCCCATCCCCTCCTCATAGAGAGTAAGGCCTCCCTTGGGTAGTCAACACAGGATGATATACCATGTTGGGGCTAGATCTAGCCCCTCCCTCCTGCAAGTCTGAGTAAGGCATTGCATCATAGGGAATGGGTCTAAAAAGCCAGTTTGTGTACCCAGAGTTAGTCCTGGTCCCATTGCCAGGGGACCCATAAACACATCAAGCCACGCAAAATGTTCAACATCCTTAGCCATCAGGGAAATGTAAATCAAAACGACTCAGAGATACCATCATATCCTATCACAACAGCTAAGATAAAAAATACAGAGGACAGCTTATGTTGGAGAGGATGTAGAGAAAGGGGAACACTCCTCCACTGCTGGTAGGAATGCAATCTTGTACAGCCACTCTGGAAATCAGTATGGCAGTTTCTCAGAAAATTGGGAATCCATCTACCTCAAACCCAGCTATACCACTCCTGGGCATATACCCAAAAGTTGCTCAACCACACCACAAGGACATTTCCTCAACTATGTTCACAGCAGCATTATTTGTAATAGCCAGAATCTGGAAACAATCTAGATGCTCCTTAACTGAAGAATGGATAAAGAAAATGTATAACATTTACATAATGGAGTATTATGTAGCAGTAAAAAAAAATGTTATCATGAAATTTGTAGGCAAATGGATGGAACTAGAAAAATCATCCTGAGTGAGGTAACCCTGACCCAGAAAGACAAACACAGTATATACTCACTCATAAGTGAATGTTAGAATCTATTTCTTTTATAATATCTTCAATGCCTGAGACTCTTTCCCATCTCTTATATTTTGTTAGTGAAGCTTGCCTTTGAGGTTCCTGTTTGAGTTCCTAAATTTTTCATTTCCAAATGTCTGTAAATTTGTGCTTTCTTTATTTATTCTATTTCCACTTTTAGGTCTTGAGCTGTGTCATTCATTTCCTTCCACGGTTTGCATTTTTATAGATTTCTCTAAGGGATTTATTCATTTCTTCTCTAATGATATCTATCATATTCATAAAGGGTATATCAAGCATTTTTGTTTGCTTCAGCTATGTTGAAATACTCAGGGCGTACAGTGGTAGGGTTGCTTGGCTCTAGTGGAGACATTGTCCTGGTTGTTATTGACTGTGTTTTTACACTGGTGTCTAGGCATTTGTGTTTAGAAAGATTATAATTCTAAATGCTGACATCTGGTTGTCTTTGTTTGGGAGGGTGTTTTGTTCCTTGGTTTCTATTGCCCTCTCTGGTTCTTAGGGGAATTGTGGTTGCTGTGTGTGTTGCCTGGCAGGAAATTCTGGGATCTTGATAGGTGTAGCTACTGGGGGTTCTAGGTAAAATGTGCTTCTAGAGAAGGCTTGGGATACGGGAGAGAAGACAGAGCATTCCACCAAGATGTGTTTAGACTCCAGGAACTAATGAGTGGGGAGAGGACACAACAGGAAGTCTGCTATAGTTCTGAGGATGAGACTGTGGGATTATATTTGGAAAAGAGAAAGGAGAGTGAAGATCTGGAGCTGACCTACTTGTTTCACTGGCCTCTTTGCTTCTCTGGCTGGCATGGCTGCTGCTGGGTTCCCAGAGAATTCCTCCTGTAATTATGGGCCTGGGTAACAGTATGAGTGGGGAGAAGGGTTGAAGAAGATCTGTATGATCTGCTACATATTGGAGGGGGGAGTCTGCTACAGAGATGGAACCCCAAGACCAGGGAGTTTGACATGGATGAATGGAGGGAAGAAGTGCAGTTAGCCCACCCGTTTCCCTGGCTGGAGTCTCTGCTGTCTTTCTTAATCATCTTCTGCTCTGTGTGTGTGTGTGTGTGTGTGTGTGTGTGTGTGTGTGTGTGTTTGTGTGTCTGTTGCGGAACCTAAAGCCTGCCAATTCAGTTAGATTAGATGGCTAACCAGCCCCCAGAGCGAAGATTACAGATGCATTCTACAGTCTGCACTTTTTATGTACACATTAGACATCCAAACTCAGGGTCTCAATGCTTGTACAGAAAGTTCGTTACTCTAATTTTAATATTTGTTAGACATTTTAAGTGTTTTTTTAAATTTCCAAACTTTGTTTTAAATGCAACTTTTAGAAAATTTTATACCAGCATGTCTGAACAACATAGACTAATTGGTGCTAACCAAAGAGCCAATAAAATTACAGCCTTAATCAAAGAAGCCCACTGTATCTTAAGTAAATGTTAATTCAATTAAAATGATTTATCAGCTCTTGTAGTTATGACTCAATTTGGCTGAACTCAACAAGGTCCAGGATTATAGTGCCTCAAAACAAGCTATCTGTCTTTTAATCAGCATCTTTAAGTAAGGACGTCAAAGCTGGTTTGAGAGCATTGGTGCATTAATGCCTAATGGAACCAGATTGGCAACACTATCATGGAAATCTTGGAAAGCTGTCAGGTCCCAAATCCAGGTGTCTGTAAGTATTCCTGGGTGGGAAAAAATCTTTGCAGATGTTTAACTGAAGGTTTTTGAGATATGGGGGTTATGTTAGATTATTTGGTGGATTTTAAATGCTTAACCTTATAAGTGAAAGCAGACTGGATGAACATACACATAAAGGTTTTAGGAGCATGACTCAGAGGTAGAACATGTGCCTAGCATGCCCAAGGCCCTGGGTTTCATTCCTAGCCCTGCAAAACAATATTCCTGAATGAAGAATCCCTCATCTCTATATGCTTGTTTCCTCTTCTCTCTTTTCCTTTTCTTTCTTATTCTTTTCTTTTTTTTTCTTTCTTTTTTTCTTTTTTTTTTTTGTCTTTGGAAATCCAAGAGTCCCATTCTAAATTCTGATTTGTTCTCTGAACTCAAGAAATGGTTCCTCCCAAAGCCCCAGGAAAAAGTGTAGCTGTGAACACGTTCATTTTATCTTAGAAGCCCTGATTTTAGACTTTTTGTCTTCAGAGCTATGAGAGAATTCATTTTTATGACATAAACTTTTCTTTGGACAATTTCATGCATAGATATAAAGCATTCTAATTACTCTCATCCTCACCCTCTCTTCCCTCCTTCCTACCTTTGTCCATTCCCATTTTCTTACACATCCCATTTCCAAATTCATAACTTTTGGTTTGGTTTTACATTCACTGAGTTTAACAAAGGCCACCAGTGTGACCATCTATATGACACATATCCACTGGATCCTAGTAGGCTCACCAATAGGTACACAACTGAAGACAATGATTTCCCGTTTCTCAGAATCCACCAGTATCTAATAGTCTTGTGGGCAAGAGGAGGACCCTGTGAGTCCCTCCCCAACCCATGAACCACTTTAGACAGGGCCACTCTCATGAAGGCCAGCACAGGAAATCACAGCTATGGCACATGTGTGATGGCAATAGTTGTCCTGTCTGGAGAGCAGCATGACACTCTTCCTCCTGCGTTCCATTCTTCCCCACCTCTTCTTCTGAGCTCTTTGCTGAACGTTAGAGGGGATGGTATACATGTTTTGTTTGGTGCTGAGCTTTCAAATGTCTCCTTTCTCAGCACCTTGAGCAGTCAAAATTGTTCAGAGGGCAGTGGTTCTTACTGCTGCAAGCCTCAAGCCTGACAACATGATTTCAAGTGTTGGAACACACATATTGTAGTACTGTACTTGGGTTCAGGGTTGAATACTTAGGCATGAGTGACCTCTCAAGGCACTCAAGCCCTGAAGAACACTAACTATCCTCCAACTTCCATTGACTGCCTATAGCTCTTCAACTAGGGGTGGGACCACATGGTCCTTTCATTGTCCATATTGGCATATCAACTGGTATGGTATGATGCAGGTCTTGTATAGGCAACTGTATTGTTGAGAGTTCATGGGGGCAGCATACCTGTCATGTGTAGGAGACACTACATTGTAGCAGTGCTTCTTGTCTCTGGCCCCCACAATCTTTCCATCCCTTCTTCTCCAATGTTTCCTGAGCCTTGGGTGTAGGGTTTATATTATAGATATCCCATACATGGCTGGGCTCTCCTCACAGTGACTTGCTCTCTGCACTTTGACTGGTCGCAATTTTCTGCACCATCCTCCATCTGCTCCAAATAGACAATTTTTTTGATGCGGGTGAGAACCTCACTTATCTATGTGCATAAGGATAAGTACTTAGATGACAACTGGCCATTATATTAATTTAGTAATATGGTAGGTTTCCCTCATGGGTCTATGACCTCTCTAGCCACATTTCTAAATGACAATTATTTTCACTATACTGATACCTTGGCAGAAAATCCTATTACTTTGAGGTTTTAAGAGTAATTATCCAGGACAAAACCTTCAACTGGTTGAAAGCTGATAGATTCATCACAAGGAAGCCATTTTCTTTATTAGAAATTGTGCACACAATTGTTCCATTAGTCCCCAAACATATGTTTATTCCTACTTTGACATTTATATTGTTTAATTTAAATTAATATGGTTTAACCTTATTAATGTTCCCATTGTAATGGCCTTTTCTTTTTGTGCTTTTCTTTAGAATACATTTTAGTTGTAAGCACAAGAAATGTGTCTCAGTTGTTTCCTTTGTGACAGGAGTTTGGAGAATTTATTAGCATTATTAGGTATAATGTGATTATTTAGTTATTTATTACTGTTCCCATTATAAAGTTTAAACTTTGTAGTTCTAAATGAATTATAAAGACAAGAATAACTTCAAGAATTTTGCCACTACTTTCCAAGTTACAATACACGGATTTTATTTGACCTAAGCAAAACTGATTAGTTATTAATATTTGATGTCCTGAAGGGAAAAAAAGACCAGACAAAAGGACTATTTATTGAGTCTTTTCTATATGTGATTGTTTATACTCCTCTAACCAGCCTGACTCTTAGCATTTTAATTAATATCACTGTTGAGATGAAAACTTTGAAGGGTAAAGATTTAAATTCTTTGCCCAGAGTCTTAAAGCATTAACTCTCAGAAGTTGACTTAAACCTACAGATATGCAACCAGAATGCTCATAAAAACTGCTTTTGTCAAGGACATCGCCAACTTGCATTTTCCCTTCATCTGCTGCTATCTTTCTCTATCAGTTTGTTGTATTTGGCAAAACTGGCCAGTCTTTCTTTTTGAACTCCTTTGTTTTGTTGAGTTTGTGACAGGGATGCCAGGACTCCTTTTAGTCCCATATGCTCCCTGTTCTCTTCCTTGTACCTCTTGATTTTAACGTGAGTTCACATTAGTCGTAAGGCCTCTCTGCAGTCTTTCATTTTTCTCTGTATGTTCCCATGTAATTCTTCTGTGGCAGAAAATGTTGTCTTTTCCAATGACTCTGACCCTAAGCTCTCTACTGAGTCTAGAATGTCCAACTCTGTATTTGATAAGTCTACTTGGACATATAACAGACATCCCAAGTTTACCATAGATAGTAACAAAATTTCAATTTATCATCTAATATGCTCCTACCTCAATAGTAACTACTTCATGAATGTGACCACTGTCTACCCAGATGGTCAAAGCAAAGCCTAGAATCATTTTAATTGTTCTTTTCATCTCCAACCCCAGAGGAAGTCTTGGCCCCATCTGTTTATGCCAGTCATCACCTTTCTATCTCCACTGCTACAAACCTATTCCAAAACAAAATGACTGCCAAGCATAAGAACATATACTACTGTCACTCTTAAGCTTTGAGATCCTCTACCCAGTAACCAGACTAATTTTGTGTATCAAATAATATTACATTATAATCCTGATTACCTTTGATTACCTTCTAGCCCACCCAAAATAAAATCCAAATCAGCAATACCTTTTATTGCATCCTCTGACTTTATTAAAAACATTTCTACTATATCTCCTGATGATTCCTGTGATTGCTGTACTGTATCCATTTCTGATGCTTAGTCTACCATACACATCAGTGCCTTAGAGCACCCTCTACTTTTCCTTTCTCTGCCTGTAATAATTACCTCTCAGTTCTTTCCTCCTGTGATCTCTTTTGCCAGTGAAATCTTAACTTAGATAACATCTTGGAGCATATTTCTTTGACCTCTGTTTTATACAAAGTAAAATTATATATAACAGAAGAAACTGCCAGACATTGTACAGGACATGGGGAGAAGTAACTAACAAACTTTGCCAGAATGGGTGGAACAGTCCTTAAAATTTCCTGTTTTACTGAAAGTTATGCCAGAGACTCTAGACGTATAGGCTGAAGATAGATGCCTCAATGTTATAGAGAAACCTTGGATGACAGTCCAGGCAGCCATATGTCTCTGTCATTTCTAGAATTCTGGAAGTTGCTTGCAATGTACTTCCTGTTTACTCAGGTAATATTATAGCCTTCTGGGGCCTTTGATGGAGTTAAAGACTAGATAGTAATAATTATAGTTTTCTTTAGTCATAATAAAAGGTAAATTAGATATAAAACTTTAGACTCACAAAAATATGGTAGATAGAATATTCTCTTTAATTTTGCCAAATACAAATAGACTAGATATTATAACTGTATTTTTTGCTTAATATCTGTTTTGTTACATATAATTTTACTTTGTCAAAGTTAAAACCTTCCTTTTTGTTTAGACAGAAAAGGGAAAGTGCTGTGGGATGTCTTTCTATATGTTGTGAATGTGTATGGCTCCCATTGGGTAATAAATTAGGCTCTTTTGGCCTATGACAGTAAAGCTTACAGCCAGGCAGGAAATCTAAGTAGAGATATAGAGAAGGAAGGGCAGAGTTGAGAGCGATGCCAACCTGCCATCCCAGGAGCAACAGGTAATGGGACACAGATAAAGCCATGGGATACATGGTGATACACAGAGTAACGATAATGGTTTGAGTTAAGTTATACAAGCTAGCTAGCAAGAAGCCATAGGCCATGCAATTTGTAAGTAAGGTAAGCCTCCATGTAATTATTTTATAAGCTGCTGCTGGACTGTGGAGGGGAGAGTCTTGTCTAGACTGCTGGGCAATGCAGGACCAGAGAAACTTTCAACTACATGTGTGTATGTTCAGGCCAGACTGGAACCCAAGAGTCCTCTTGTCTCTGATCCTACTCTACTAGAGTTATATATTCTTATAACCACACCTGGATTTTTTTTTTTTACATGAGTGCTAGAGGTCTGACTCAAAACCCAATGTTTGCATAAAAGCAACTTTATCAACTGAGCCATGTTTCTGGCCCTGTTTTCTGAATATTTAAAACAGTGATTATTTGGCACTCAACAAAGAGTCAGTGAGCTCATACTCTTTCTTGGGCAGGTTAGTGTGTGCCATGTGTAGGTTTATGTCACAGTTTTTCCTCCCTAAAAGCTGATGAAATTATATTAAAAATAATAAACATTGTTTATAAATGACAATAATATTCACCTAGCTGCAAAAAGTGATATTTTCTTCATTAGTTGACATTTTAAAAAATAAAATCTTTATTTATGCCCCATTTAATTGACCTTAATTAACTCTATTCCATTTTCATATTTTCTTGGTCCTCATCATCACTATTTCTCTTCTGGAGCCCAAGGAGATGCATTTAAATGTATTTCACGGCTCTCAGTCTTGGTTCTGCTAAAATTCATTTTTTTTAAACAGTCATTTACTTTTCTAAGATTCAATTTAAGTAACATTACTCTCCTTTATTGTTTCCTGTCATTTTCAAAGTGACATTCGCCAATCTTTCAGATTCTTGAAGACTTACTACGTCAATCTTCTTTTTATCATTTTCATTCTATGCTCCAGAACCTGACATACTAGCTCTTACAAATTTTTTTGCAGAACTCCCATAATGCAGTGGTGTATTGTCTAGATTAGATTGGCCTGTGGACATGTCTGTGAGGGATTACTTTGATTACATTAATTGAGGTAGGAACTCCTCCCCATTATGGGTGGCACCAAGGAAGGAAAGATTGTATGATAGGGGAGAAGACAAGTTTAACATTAGCATACATTCATTAATTCATTGCTCTCTGCTCTCAGCTGTGTATATAATAATGGTTATGATGTGACTATCTGCTTTGTGTTCCTGCCACCTTGATTTACCTGCAACAATAGACTTTGTTTTAGTAAGAGTTTCTATTGCTGTGAAAACACACCATGATCACAGCAACTCTTATAAAGGAAAACAATTCACTGTGGTGGTTTACATTTTCAGAGGTTTAGTCCATTATCATTATGGCAAGACATGGTGGCCTGCAGGCAGGCATGGTGTTGGAGAGGTAGCTGAGAGTTCTACATCTTGACCTGTAGACAATAGGAAGTGGTCTGAGACATTGTGTGGTATCTTGAGCATCAATGAGACCTCAAAGCCCACCTCCACAGTGACACACTTACTCCAACAAGACCACACCTCCTAAAACTGCCACTCCCTTTGGGGGACATTTACTTTCAAATCACCAGAGACTGAAACCGGAAATTGTGCACCAAAATAACCCCTTTCTTCTCCTCTCAAGTTGCTTTTGTCGGAGTTTTATAATAGCAACAGGAAATCAAACTAAGATAACAGTCATCAATCAAACAGGAAAGTTGCTGTCACTAGATTCTGAATATTCTACAGCCTTCATCTTGGACTTTCCAGTGTCCACAAGCAATAAATCTTTTGTTTCTAGGACAACCATTAATTTCCTATAGCAGCCTGAGAATACTAAGTTTACAATCAAGGTTAGCCAAGTTAAATAATCATTAGGTGAATAATAAATGGAAATATTCTCAAATATACTTTGAAAATATTTCTTGGATCAATCTCTTTTTAATAGCATTTCTCATTTCAGTTTTTAAGTCTTATAAAGGAAAGCCTTATAATGGTGCCAAAATCTTTCTTTTAGTAGGCATTTCTCTTCTCACTGAAAAGAACACATACATATATACCCCACTCATTCTTCTGCCTTTGTCATGAATACACTAAACCATATGTTGTAAAACATTGTCAATTGTATATTACATCCTTTATTAACACCTTCTTGTAATTTACTTTGGCAGTAGAGTTTGTTTTTTTCTCTAATTGATATTATATTCATGTATTTCATTCATAAAAATGCTTCTTCGCTGCTCTGAGATTTGAAATTCTTCAACTGAACTTTTTAGCATTTGTTGCATGTGTCAAATTCTGCTATTCTTGAATAGCCAATATAAATTGTATTCAACTGAATTAGGTAATTCTTTGTAGAAGAAGGTATATTTTAAATGTCTTTACAATTAAGAACATAGTGGGTGGTCAATAACTACTTAGTAATTGATCACATGAAATTTTTTAGAATTGATTATTAATGTAATTGTGGAAGTATTAAACAAAAGTAGAATTGGATACTCAGCCATTAAAATATCCTATGTTATATAGTAGGTCCCTGCTGATATCCACATTTTGTTTTAAGATACACATTATGCTCATCTTTGAGTGTCTAGAATCTTATGGTGTTAGGATGTTATGGTATAAGGCTTTAGAATAAAGTTTCAACTATGGGTACATATTAACTGGATTATCATGATGGTTTAGTTTCATTCTAGCTGGAAAATTGAAGCAAGTTACTGAATTTCAAAGCCTTGACTTCCTCATTTATAAAGTAGAGTTAATTGGAGGGTTTTGTTCATTTGTAGGATAATTGGGAAAATTTAAAGATATTGAGCATCTAAAATATTGATCACACATATAATGGTGCTGAGGACCTTGCACATACTAGGTAAGGCTTCTACCACTGAGTGACATCCCCAGCCCTTGTCCTTTTGAGATAGGATCACACTGAGTACTCAAATTCACCTTGAGCTCACTCTGTTGTATAGACTAGCCCCAAAATTGTCATTCTCCCATATACTACCATGGCTAGATAATAAATACTTTTATTTTGAAACCTAAGTCCAAACATGTAGACTTATCTATAAAGAGACGTATTTAGGTATGTCAAATGTATTATCAAAGGTCTCAAGTTAATGGAGAACTATACAGATCTGGTAATTAATTACATCTTCTAATTTTCCTATTCCTTTGCACTCTACTACATTCTGGGGTTTTGGAACTATGTTCTGTTTCATCTTCTTATAGGTATATAAAGCTCTGAGAACTCTAAAGAAAAGGATCAGAAAAATTCACCCCATTATACCCAGTTCCTTTGTTCATAAAGGAGCCTAGAAAGTAATCATTTTCATGCCAGTTGTACAAGTTTTATTCAAAACTACCTTGAATTTGAGTTATATTTATCTGTTCAGAAATGTTGACATTTGAGTAGTCTTGCTTTGTTTTATGCTTTTCATTAAAGTCTTTTAATTATAACTGGCACATACTTCTCTTTCTCAAGATAGATCCTATATGTAACTAGACCAATTTCTGTTTGTATTTGTATGATTGAAAGTAAAAATTCTTCATTATCTAGAGTTTCCAAGGTTGGGGAGAAGGTTTCCTGCAATAACCTTTCAACAAAATTTTGAAAGTAATACCCCATTATAAATCAGAAGGACATTTCTTATGTTTGTCTGAATGTTCCACTGTAACAATGATTCTTTTGGCTCATTTACAACCATAGATCTTTCTAGAGTAAGAAAAATGACCCCAGAGGGAGAACTATTAATAAATAAATCAACCATTGTGTCTGTGTAAGAAACGATATCAATTCTTTCTCTCTTTCTTTCTTTTTTCATTATTTCAAATACTGTGTAAATGAGGAAATAGTGCCAAGGATCTATTAGTAGTAGTTATTTCCTGATTGCAGTGGGAAGCATCCTGTATGTTTAAATAAATATTGTTAACGCTGACCTCTTGTGGGGGCAAGACTGATAAGTCGATTGTTTGACCTACATGAAGTACACACAGTATACACAGAGTGGAGTGTAACAGGAAAACAGGACACAATAAATCAGAAATTAGAGCACTGATTGTTGTAGCTAATTACATCAGGCTTCTGCTTAATTTCTCACTCTGTCATTCTAACCTGATTTTCTTGCCAACAGACTTTGCAAATTGCTGGTGTCACGTACGTTCAGCAAATAATAATCCCTCGTTACTGTGACTGACAAATGAATGAGCAGGAGGAGATAGTTTATTATGCAACGATGAAGCGAGACATTCACCAGATACCTGCCTGGATGCTTTGGTAATTCAGTTACCTAGCTGGGCTGCCTGATGCCTTCCTTTCTCCGGGAGCAGAGATTTTGGCATCAAGACAATGTAATTAGATCTGTGGTTTGGTTTGATGATAATACTGAACATGAAGAAGGGATGGTACTGGACAAGGAAGAGAGGGGACAGCACTCCCTTGGACAAAGAAAGAGCTAGAGTAGTAACTTGGCTCTTTATGTCAAAGATGAGCATAATGTGCTTAGTGTGTGGAAGATTAGTCAGCACATTACTGAGTCCTAATCTTGTATCCACATGGTGAGCTAACCCAGTATCTTCTGCTCATTATGACTTGATTGTTGAAATTGAAAACTATGTCTATTAAGAAATAATGGTAAGAATAAGATGCTCTTATTAAAAATTAATTATTCCAGATTATTCTTTTGCATGTAAATAGTACATATCAGTTCATTTTGCTACAATGCTAGTCTTGAAATTTTTTTTTATATAGCTTTAGATCCTTCCTTTTGCTATTGTATAAAACTTACATGATTTTCATACTTCTAACAATTTTACTATAGGTTTTGGAGATAGAACATGGAAATTTTAATAGAAGACAAATTCACATATGTGTTATTTAATACATTTTCATATTCTGAGAACCTCTTATTTTTATTTATGTATTTATTTATGTATTTATGTATTTATTTATGTATTTATTTATTTATTTATTTATTTATTTGGAGCTGAGGACTGAAACCAGGGCCTTGCACTTGCTAAGCAGGTGCTCTACCTCTGAGCTAAATCCCCAACCCTTATTTTTATTTTAAAATGTTTTATTTCATCAAAAAGTTCACATGGAAAGCCAGCATTCAATCACAAAATGAGACTGGTCATTCACATTCTATTGTAGTGCACAGTCTTCAATATTAAACACACTATTTTAACTGCAGTCTAAGTCCTGGGTGTTATATTAGACTTGAAAATATAAGATACTTGATGCATTTAAGATTATCAAGTATATTTTCTACTTCTTCATATTGTTTCACAAATAAAATATGTTATATACCTGCATGAAAGGGTTACAATGACATCCACTTCTTTTTACCTTCTATATTTGCTAATAAAAAATAATCAGATTATCTAATGAATGAGTAGATTGAGATCTAGCTACAGGTTCACGCAGCCTGTTTACTATTTCTTTGGTGGTTAATAAATATCCTCTTAGCCTAATCAACTGAAGGTTACATCTTGGCTGTTTATGAGGATCTGATCTGTTTCTTGGTACAAAATCAAACTTGCTCCACCCTCTCACTCCTCTCACTTCCCATGATCTCTGGGGTTTTTTGGTTTTTTTTTGTTTTGTTTTTTGTTTGTTTGTTTTTATCACTTTTTTGTCTTGGTGTTTTTAGTCAGGGAAGGAGCAAATGGTGCAAAGAGAGCACAATAGAACCATTTCCACATTACAAATGATGTGACACACTCTAGGCCCTATTTTTGGACACTCTTGTTCTATTTGGCAAAGCCAAATGTAAGATTAAACTATATATTTAAATATGTGGTACCACCGAATATTCCAATGATGAAAGCTGGAATACAAGCTGATTGAGAGTCCAGAAACTGGTCCAAAACCTCAACCTGGGCAGAATGGTTCCTTCACTGTTATTGGCAGACAGAGGTAGGAGAAGAATTCATTTCTCTGTTTTTAAACATATGTCGAGGTGTAAAATGGTTAAGCTTCTTTGAATCCCACGCTAGATTTTCAAATGTTCTCAATTGTATTTTATTTTTGTTTTTCCTGTGTTTTTAGGTGAATTTTAGAGGTAAATATTAAGCACCCATTTTCTGTGTTTCTTGTGCTACTGTGTGTCCCACGCGGAGGAAAAAAAAATGCTAAATTAGGAGAAGCGTATCAGTAAGACCTTTCTTCCAGGCACTAAGGAGGAATCAGATATTCATAAAACAAGCATTGCAAACAACATAACATTCGACACAACTCTGTGTGCTATTAACAATTAGAGCAATGCTATTTCTAGAGACCAGAATTTTCAGAGACGATTAAGTGGAGATAATTGGAAATGAACTGATGAGAGTGATTTGTGTTTGGATATCTGGAGAGAAGGTAAACACATTTAAGCAAAGAAAATCAATTGAGAGAAGCAGGAAAAGCATGCAAAACTGAAGAGATGAGGAGAAACGGGCAGCAGGAGGGAAATGTGGATGGAGAGAGCAGGGAAGCCCACACAGAGACCTGCAGGGCACTCATCGTGCTGTGGGAAAAATAAACTCCTGGGCTGGGGATTAACACGTGGGGAAAAGATCAGAGAGAGGAAAGGCTGAGGCTCCTACATTGAGTGAGGGGAGTATAAAATAATCTAAATTTAATATGAGTAGAATCTAGACTAAGGGTGACAGCAAGAGAGAAAAGGAAACCAGAAATTTGAGAGCAGAGATTGGCAGACATGATGAGCTCCCATGGAGAGAGCAAAGGAGACAGTTGGGGAAGGTTTGAGTGAAGGAGGGCAGATTTGGTACTTGAAAGAAGTCTGTGTCTTGGCTGTAGCAAGAATGGAGATCTTGACTGCATCTGATGGTGAGGGCCCTGCCATCCCAGCTATTTAAGACACTGAGCCAGGAGGATGACAAAATTAAGGCCAGCCTGGACAACTTAGCAATATTCTCTCAAAAAAAATAAAGTTTAAATGAAAAGAGGGGTCTACAGCTCCATGGTAGGGTGCTTATCTGGTATGAATAAGGCCCCAAGGTTCAATCCTCAGCCCCCTTCCCAAGAGATAAAGGAAAATTTGTAAGAAAAAGTACTTCTATGGGAAGATAAGTTATCTATTTCCCAGAAAGGCAAAGGACAGAGGTCTTTCTTGTCTGAATTGCCATACATCATCCAGATGCCCCTTCCTTGCCAGCCACAGCTTACATGTTGACACAGCTTGTACAGTTCACATAATATAGACTTATCTAAAGGCAGTGAGTATGGCAGCTGTGCAAAACGTGTCCAAATTACAGAAGAACACAGGGTAGGTGACAGGTGATAGAGTAGTATCCAAAGCCATTCTGTCAGTAACAAAGGTAGTAAGAGTGGGCACAGGAAAAGGTACACACAACCAGAAAGTCTCAACAAAAAAGAACTATGTTGTAGAACCACTAGTTTCTGGTGGCACCGTCTTGCTCTTTATGTTGTTGAATGCATTCTTGCACTGTCATCTACCTATCTCTTCTTCCAATCTGTGCAGGTAGGGCCTGTGGTCCCTCTTAGGGGGTCCCTCGTCCTCCATTTGGTACAGGTGGGGCAAAACTCCCAGCAATGATGGAGAGGGTTGCCTGAACTTACCTTCCCCTATAATCAGATTAGTGACTACACTTAGTTGTCATCATAGAACCTACATCCAGTAACTGATAGAAGCTGATGCAGTGATCCACAACCAAGCACTGGGCTGAGATCAAAGACTTCAGTGGAAGAGAGGAGGGAGGGATAACAGGAGCAAGTGAGGTCAAGATCATGATGGGGAAAACCACAGAGACAGCTGACCCAAACTGGCGGGAGCTCATGGACTCTGGTCTGACAGCTGGGGAACATGCATGGGACCAAACTAGCCCCTCTGAATGTGGGTGTCAGTTATGTGGCTAGACCTGTTGGAAGAGCCCCTGGCAATAGGATCAGGACTTATCCCTGGTGCATGAAATAGCTTTTGGAATACTTTCCCTAGGGGGGGATACCTTGCTCAGCCTTGATCATGGTGGGGGTGGGGCTTGGTCCTGCCTCAACTTAGTTTGCCAGACTTTATTGACTCCCCAATGGAGGCATTGCCCTCTCTGAGGAGTGGATGGGGGTGGGATTGGGAGAGGTGAGAGTAGGGAGTTGGAGAAGGAAATAGAATTGGTATGGAACATAATGGAACGGGATGGTCAAGATGTAGCGGGGAAGGAGTGGGAAAGCAGTGAGGGAGATACCATAATGGAGGGAGATGTCATGGGGATGGGAAGAGGCCAAATGCTAGAGAGGTTCCCAGGAATCCACAAGGATGACACCAGTTTATACTACTAGCAGTAGTGGAGAGGGTGCCTGAACTCAGTAATCAGATTAGTGAGCATCCTGTCATCAGAGAGCCTTCATCCAGAAACTGATGGAAGCAGACACAGAGATCCACAGCCAAGCACCAAGCCAAGCTCCAGGAGTCCAGTCAAAGAGAGAGAAGAGGAAATTCTATGAACAAAGGGGCATTAAAATCACAATGAGGAAACCTACAGAGATAACCAAAGCAACCTAGTGGGAACTCATGAACTTTAGACCAACAGCTGTGGAGCCTCCATGGGACTGGACTAGGCTCTCTGCTTAAGAGAGACAGTTGTGTAGCTTGATCTGTTTAAGGGGCCCCTGGCAGTAGGATCAGAATCTATCCCTGGTGCATGAGCTGGCTTTTTGAAGCTCATTTCCTATGGCCAGGACACCTTTCACAGCCTTGATGCTAGGGAAGTGCTTGGACCTGCCTCTAGTGAATGCACCAGGCTCTGCTAACTCCCCATGGGAGACCTTGCCTTGTTGGAGGAAGGAAGGGGGGGTGGGTTGTGGGGAGAAGGTAGAGGGGGTGGGAGGAGAGAGGAGATGGGCATCTGTGATTGGTATGTAAAATGAATAAAAAAATTTTTTAATTAAAAAAGTTAAAAACCGTAAAATTATAAAAAAGAACTCTGGATAGATAAATACAATCTGTTCAGTCTGTATGATGTTTTCAGGACTGCACACTGGGTAACTAATTGGTGTACTCTTCCCTAGGGAGGACTGTTTTTCCCACTCAACTTTCCTTAGTTGCCTGTAGTTCTTTGTGTAGACTTAAAGCTTTCTCCCTTCACAGTTAGCATGTCTATTGGCATCTACCTTGTTTAGGTCATGTTGGTGAGACTCTGTGGGTATAATTTTTGAATTTCTAATTACATTATAACTGAAAAGGTATTTCGCTTTTTCATTTTTTTTTTCTTTAAAAGTTTTTCATACAATATATTTTGACCATGCTTTCTCCTCTCCCGACTCTGCCCAGGTGCTATGTTCTTTTTATATCTTTAAAAAAATGCAAATCACAAAAACAAAAACCAGTAAAACAAAGCAAAAAGTCACCCCCTCAAAAAAAAAAAAAAAAAAAAAGCATGGAGTTTGTTTTGTGTTCGCTAACTACTCCTAGGCATAGCCCCAGAATGTGGTTCATATGCCCAGTGATGTGAACTTGGAGAAAACTGAACAGAATTCTGCCCTTGCAGATGGAAGAAGGTTTCCTAGTTCCCTCTCCTCCTCATCAGTTCTACTAAGCTATGCTCTTAAACACTTACCAGGCCCCTGGTTCTTCCACCTGCCCTTGGGAATGGGCATCTTCTGCCAGTGGCTGAGTGCACGCCTGACCTGCTTCCCACTCCGTGTGCGCTCCAGCTTCTGACCTTGTCCTCATTTTCTACCTATTGGCTTTGCAACTTCTGCCTTGAACAAAAAGAGTCAAGAAGAGTAGGTCTAGAATTCCGTTTTCTTCCATTTCTCTCACCTAACCCACTACAGAGGGGCATCCTAAAGGCAGATGCTTTTCACTTTCTGCTTTTACTGACTTTAGCTTGTTACTAGATGGCTTGGAGCTAAAATGAGTGTGAAGTACATTTGCACTCTTTGCACACATTAACATCTACTTGTAGCAAGCTTAAGGTGTGACTGTAAACTAGCTCCCTGTGAGGCTGGGAGGTTCTTCTGTTCTTATTCAGCGTATTTTATTTAGCCTACGCAGTGCTTGAAGCAGGACCCTGAAGACTCACATCACCCCCAAGAGCAAGTCAACCACTCACTGAAATATGAATGCACCTCCCAATGGAACCAAGATAAAACTGGGGGCAGACTTTGTAAAACGGGCCAACTAGAGTTTAAGGACCTCAAGGCACAATTAATACTTGAGACAAGTCATGAATCTACTTTCATTCCTGCCTTTGTTTAAGTTCCATTGACATCCACTATTTAACAGAACCCAAGTAGAGATCAATGCATCAGAGGACTCTCTGATTAGGCAAGGTTACCCCAAACTAGGTAAATCTTTTTTTTAATTGTATTTTTTAAAATTTTATAATTTAATTTTCTATATCAGCCACAGATTTCCCTGTCCTCCCTCCTCCTGCCCCCGCCCCTCTCCCCAACCCACTCCCCATTCCCATTTCCTTCAGGGCAAGGCCTCCCCTGGGGATTCAGCTCAACCTGGTAGATCCAGGCAGGTCAGTCCCCTTCATCCAGGCTGAGTTAAGTGTCCTTGCATAGGCCCCAGGTTCCAAACAGCCAGCTCATGCACTAAGAATAGGTCTGGGTCCCACTGCCTGGGGGCCTCCCAAACAGTTCAAGCTAATCAACTGTCTCTCTTATCCAGAGGACCTGATCCAGTTGGGGGCTCCTCAGCTATTGGTTCATAGTTCATGTGTTTCCACTAGTTTGGCTATTTGTCTCTGTGCTTTTTCCAGTCATGGTCTCAACAATTCACACTCTTACAGTCCCTCCTCTTTCTCGACAATTGGACTCCTGGAGCTCCACTTGAGGCCTGGCCAAGGATCTCTGCATCCACTTCCATCAGTTATTGAATGAGAGTTCTAGCACAACAGTTAGGGTATTTGGCCATCCTATCACCAGACTAAGTCAGTTCAGGCTTTCTCTCGACCACTGCCATTAGTCTATTGTGGAGGTATCTTTGTGGATTTCTGGGGACATCTCTAGCACTTTGATTCCCATGGGGTCTTCATTTATCATGGTCTCTTTTTCCTTGTTCTCCCTCTCTGTTCTTGATCCAGCTGGGATCTCCTGCTCCCCTAAGCTCTCTTTTCCTCAATCCTTGCCCTTCAGTACCCTGCTCATGTCCAGTTTGCTCATGTAGATCTCATCCATTTCTCTGTCATTGGGCGATCCCTGTGTTTTACATCTAATATCCTCCTATGAGTGAGTATATACCATGTTTGTCTTTCTGAGTCTGGGTTACCTCACTCAGGATGCTAGATCCATCCATTTACCTGCAAACCTCATGATGTCATTATTTTTCTCTGCTGAGTAGTACTCCATTGTGTATATGTACCATATTTTCTTTATCCATTCTTCAGTTGAAGGGCATCTAGGTTGTTTCCAGGTTCTGGCTATTACAAACAATGCTGATATGAACATAGCTGAGCATTTGTCCTTGTGGTATGATTGAGCATTCCTTGGGTATATGCCCAAGAGTGCTATAGCTGGGTCTTGGGGGAGATGGATTCCTAGTTTTCTAAGGAAGCGCCATATTGATTTCCAAAGTGGCTGTACAAGCTTACATTCCCACCAGCAGTGGAGGAGAGTTCCCCTTGCTCCACATCCTCTCCAGCATAAGCTGTCTTCTGTGTTTTTGATCTTAGCCATTCTGACAGGTGGTATCTCAGAGTCGTTTTGATTTGCCAAGAATTTAAAATATTATTTCTCCATGTGATCTCTTCTCTTAAATTGTTTGCTATAAGTGGGATGAACTATACTCTTTCAAAAAAGTTTTTTATTTTAATCTCAAATTCTAGAATGTTTAATTTTAAAATTAAATTTAAAAAAATTAGAAGTATAATAATAGAATCTGTGGTTCAACTGTGGATTTTTCACCTATCCATTCCATCAACTTCCCTAATACCCCTTGGCTTTCTCCCATTTGTGTACTATTTAAGTAAAAGTTTTGCACATAGGCTTATTAAATGAAAGCCCTCACTTTTGTTTACTATCAGGTTGTTATGTACAGTTTCTAAATGGACTTTCTGAAGCTATCTTAGGTGGAAATCCACACTCACATGATCACCCTCTGAAGAGCATAAAACAGCAGTCTGTGGTCATCTTTGCCGCTGCAGGCGCCACACTACTCATTCCCCTCATCTTTCTTACTAATGCATTTCCAGCTACAAGGTCATTTTCCCAAGCTTCTCTTAATGTGACAAATGCCATGTGTTACAATTCTAGTCAATGATTGCAATTACAACACCCATAACAGGGCATCTTAGAAGTTATTTTAAAAGAGGCAAGCAATTTTTCTCTGTTTCTTTTTCATGCCAAGTTTAGAGATAAATTGGTAGCAGTAGAGCAGTTGTCTTGAGGCTGGGGGTGAGCAGACAAACAAGATCTCATGCTGAGAGCAACTGGAAAGAAAGAAGATGTCATTCAGATCTCTGAAGGCACTGTAGTGTCAACACACCATTCCTCTGAAAGGTGAAACACCCGGTACAATCAAACCATTCAAGATGGACAGAGTCTTAGAAAGGATCTTTCAGATGTGGTAGGAAGTAATTATGCATGTATTTATATGGAAATAATAAACTGATTCCTAGAATAAGGTATTTATTGAGCACTTATGAGATATCAAGAACTTGCTTTTATGCCAACTTGTTTGATCTTTACACCAACCCCAGCTGTCAAATGCTGACACCTGCCAGTGTGAAAAAAAAAACAATCTGATTTTCTGAATGACTTAAAAAATCATCAAAGACACAGCTGGTGTGTCAGATCCCAAAGTCATTGTCTTTATACTATAGAATATTGAACATATTTGTGGTTACCATGTTTCTAAAATGAACTTCATTTAAAATATTTTAAAGGTAAAACACCTCAGTGTTAAATAAAAATATACCTGGTTATATATCCAATATCATGTATTTATTTTCAAAAATTTAAAATCTATAGAATGTCATAAAACTCTCTTTTAAAATGTTTTAGGAAAATGATTTGCTAATACCTACTCCAAACTTCTAGTTTCATTTCCTTCCCATCAGCACTAAATACAGTCTTGAAGTTGATGGTCTCTGGTGTAATATTATTGTGCCAGGTATGGAGTCAGACTTCTGTTGCCACATGTTAGCAGTATAAGAACTTCTTTTTAGAGAATAGTATTCAAATGAAGTCAGGATTAGTAACTATTTCACAAGAAAAAAATCAGGATGAGTTCATAGAAAAATTGTTAATTTTTAATTGTTAATAATTAATTGTTAATAGTTAATTATGTGGGTTGTTTTTTGTCAATGTGACACAAACCTTATATGTCTGGGAAGAGAGTGTATTAATTGAGAAAAATACCTCCAGCACATCATCTCTAAGCAAGTCTCTGAGACATTTTATTGAATGATGCTTGATATGGGAAACCCCAGCTTACTGTGATGGTGCAAACCCTGGACAGGTGGTTCCTAGTTATCCAAGAAAACAGATTGAGCGAACAACGGAGAATCAACCTTCTGTGGCTTCTGCTTCAGTCTCTGCCTCCAGGTTACTGCCTAGAGTTCTTGCCTTGACTTCCTTTGATGATGGCTGTAACATATGAGGTGAAATAAAAGCTTTCTTTCCAATCCAAATTTGGTCATAGTCTTTATGAAGCCATGGAAGCTTCAGTGAGAACCTTTATTAAGAAACTCGTAATATTTCAACACAGGCATTAAAGGAGGATTACCCAGGAAGAGAATAGTGGACATCCATGTTAGGGCTTAGGCTTCTCAGGAGAGTCACAGCATTGAAATGCTTTAACAACAGCCATATACACCATGTCAGTGGCTTCTGAAGTTATATTGTTCAATGTTTTGAAAGTTTACATATTATTTGACACACTTAGTCCTTTCTAAGAAGAATTTCTCTCTTCAATAAATGAGATCATAAGCTGGTTTCTGAGATACACTGGAAAGAATTACAGGTTGACAAGCTGAAAACATAGGTCAAAAGGTCAAAGGGATCCCAACTATACTAGATAAGCACAAGGAAGTTCAGACATATAACTTGACTATAAGTAATTTTCATAATCTTGTCTCTGATATCAGAGTCTCAGAATGTAGCAGATTTATAGATGAGAATGGAGTAAGGTTAAGATCACAGGTCACATAATCTTTTGCTCTAAGCATAGTTTATTGGTATTTTGATAGTTTATTTGACATATCCTAATAAAATGATTATTGTGTCAATGCAGTCTTTGCAACTATTTTTTTTGTTAGCTGTGCTAAAATTCTTGACTCATAGCCAGTGACAGGCTTTAGCTAGAAGCTAGCATGAGGAACTCATATGTCTTCTAATTTTTTTACTGTTTAGTGTGCTTTAATTACACATATTCAAAACCAATTTAAGACATAATTTTCCATATTTTTATAAATTATTCACTAAATTACCCAGTTCCTCCCCAGCATTATGCTTTGAAACAGACATATTAATAAATGAAGATGGAGTTTTTATCTATTGCCTCATTTTAATTATGCAAATCTATAAAAATTTATTTACTCATTTGCCTATACTGATGAGCATTTAGGAATAATCTAGATGCTGATATGATGAGTAGTTTTGTAACAAACACCTTCAATATGTGTCATTATTCATATACAGAAGTCTATATGTACATGAAACTATATATATATATAAAACCTTCAGCTTTGCTAGATATTGCTATGTACCTATGTATATAAAATTATTTTCCAAGGTATTCATGGTGGTAAATAATTGTAGCACTTGGAAGGTAGAAGGAGGAGGATTAAGTGTTGAAGGTCATCATCTGCTATGCAGCAAGTTTGAGGTCAGCCTCAATGACATGAGACTGTGCAAACATAAGCAAGTAAATATATAAATAAGAGTTAAAATAGTCTTCAGATTCTTGCAAATAATCATTTGGTTTCAATTTCTCTGTCACACATCTAATGGAGTATGAAACATTATAGCATTGTGGTTGGTATTTGTATTTTCCTCATTATTACAAAAAGTCAATTGTTAGTATTAAACATTTGGATTCACATCTCCATTGTTTGCTCAATTGCATTTTCCCATTGGGATGTTGGCTATAAACATTAATAGTCTGCATCTACAAAGCTCTTTAAATGTTTCTGTGGCTGATCCTTTCTTGCTCTGCATATGCCTTGCATTTTGGCTTGGCATTTTACTTTTTAGCACCTTTTTCTAAAACGGATTTTAGATTTCATTGGAAACAGAGATAATATCTTTCTTGGTCAGTCCCTTCAGCCAAGTTGTGGTGCTCTTTATTCTCACAATTTGTCTTTCCTTGTGGGTACTCCATACTGAGCCACTACACTGAAGTTCCAGCAGAAAGAATGAATTACTTCTTCCAGAGTGAGACTTTTGGCCCATGGACAGGACTCTGTGTGGAGATGGAAGACTCTTTCCAACTTACTCTTCCTAGATTCAAATGCCTACCCTTTAGTGAGCTGTGGCAGAAACGTGTAAGTCATATTTTTTTTACTCATTTATGCATTTTATAGTGAATCATTTTCTTTCCCTAGCTTCTGTAGTTTCTATGTATTGTCCTTTCTCTTTTATTTGCAGAATTATTTTTAACTATCTTTACCAATGCAAGCTTAGTAGTCATGAATTGCTTTAGGTTAGGTTATCATACATTTCTTAAATTTTATGGGGCATACTCATGATTTGAAAGCCATCATTCTAGTCTAGGTTGGACTTCAGAGTTTTATTGAGACATTTTCTATTATTCTGGGGAATTTACCTTCATAGGTGTCCTGGAGCTGCTTTCTTAAAGTTTTTAAATATTTTTCTGTGTTTTATAAACTTGTTATTTTGACTGTAATGTGACATGGAATGGCTCTTTTCTTTCTCTTTGTGTTTAGGATTCTAAATGTCTTCTGCATTTAGATATTGCATCTTTCTTTAGATTTAAGGATTCTAGTATCTCTTATAAAAATACTTTATAATGATGTTTTCCATTATATAAATCTTTTATACCTTTTGTTTGAAATTAAGTTTGTTGTTTCATACCAAAGATTTCTAGTGTTGATCTCCTAACTGTATCACTGATGTCTTGGAACTTATATTCATAGTTTTTCATCTTTCTTTGTTACTATCTGAATATAACAACTCATTGACCTTGTGGTCAAGCCCTTATATCCTTCACTTGGTGTTGTCTATTTGTAATGGTTTCTAATTTCTTTCGACATAGTAATCTTTAAATTCCCAAGAATTTTGGGTTTTTCTTCCTTCAGAATCTTTATTTATTTGTTAACCACAAATTCCATATTGTCTTCCTTACTTTATTCTTCTGCTTATTTGTATTTTTTATGAAGTCTTTAATTTTTTCAATTATTAACTGGCAATATTATTCACTGGGAAAAGTGTCTGTTACATAAATGAGGCAAATTGATTATCTCCAGAGCCCATGGAGCCCTGCAAATGTTCCATGGTATATGTCCCTGTCCCCATGATTCTCTCTCTCTCTCTCTCTCTCTCTCTCTCTCTCTCTCTCTCTCTCTCTCTCTCTCACACACACACACACACACACACGCATTAAAAATAAAACAAAATATGATTTTTTTACATGACCTGCATGGCTTTGGGACTGAAGAAAGGACAGACACTTGTATATGAAAGCTGGGATCGGGTGAAACATGCACTTTGATGAGAAAGCACCAGCAGCCCAGAATCTCAGCACATTTATTGTACACAGTTGGATGAGGAGATGACTTCAACAGTCTCAGTAGGAGACTGAATGGGAGAGCAGTCTTAGGCTGTAGTCATTAAGGAAGATGAAGCTGTGGTTGATACCTTATGCACACACTGTCATCTCTAGTCAGAACAGGGGAAGGCCATGCTATTCACATGGGTCGAAGGCATTAGTGTCCTTCATATGACCATGCTCATGTCAACAATGCACATTTACTCAGGACATTATCTACTCCCCACAACTTTTGAATTATCTTATCAGATATTCAATCTGCCTTTGTATGTTTGGGTTCTGTTACTGAAAAATTATAAATCTTTGCAGGTACCATGGTGCCTTGCTTTTCTGTGTTTCTACCTCATGATTTGTGCATGTGTTGTGATGAATAGGTCTTATACTGTAATATGAGCTTCTCCTTGGTGACCAGCCTTACTTGGAGGGCTCAATCCCTAGCATGACTCAGGAGAAACAAAACAAATTATGTAACTACTGAATAAAACTGTATATAGCACAAAACAAATAGATATGCACTATGATAGACACAACATGTGGATATCCTTCACATACCTGATAATAATAGGAAAAAAGGAACAAAAAGCCACATACATTAAAATAAGAAGTGGACACTCTATGAAGAAAAAATATTAATAAAATAACAAAAATTGCCAGAAAATATGAGTAAAGGAAGAAGAAACAAATCAGGAAGGAAAAGAAGATGAAACATGGTGTACTGGCTGGTTTTGTGTGTCAATTTGATACAAGCCAAAGTCATCAGAGGAAGGAGCCTCAGTTGAGGAAATGTGTAGTTGTAAGTTTTCCTGTGGCCCACCTGTCCTGCAGTCAGGACAAATCTCTCTCAGCCACCGGTCCCATAGCTGCTCAGACCCAAGTAAACACACAGAGGCTTGTATTATTTTTAAACTATGGACATGGCAGCCTTCTTGCTAGCTAGCTCTTGCATCTTAAATTAACCCATTTCTATAAATCTATACTTTGCTACCTGGCTTGTGGCTTACCGGTAGCTTACCGGTACTTACATATTGCTTCTCGTGGTGATGGATAGCAGCGTCTCTCAGCTCTGCCTTTCTCCTTTCTCTCTCTCTAGTTGGAATGTCCTGCCTAACCTTATTCTGCCTCACCATTGGCCAAACAGATTTATTTATGAACCAATCACAGCAATACATATTCACAGCATACAGAACACCATCCCCATGAGAAATGCCTCCATGAGATCCAGATACAAGGCATTTTCTCATTTTGTGAGCCATGTGGGAGGGACCAGCCCATGGTGGGTGGTGCCATCCCTGTACTGCTGGTCCTGGTTCTATAATAAGGTGGGCTGAGCAAACCATAAGGAGCAAGCCAGTAAGTACCTTCCCTCCATGGCCTCTGCATCAGCACCTGCCTCCAGGTTCCTGCTCTGACTTCCTTCAGTGATGAACAGCAATGCTGAAGTGTAAGCCAAATAAACCCTTTCCTCCCCAACTTGCTTTTTGGTCATGGTATTGCATCACAGCAATAGAAACCCTAACTAAGACATGTTGCCATGGGAAAATAGTGAATAAAAACGTAAAATAAATGTAAAATATAACAATGAAAGAAAAAAATCAAAATTTCTACTTGCTAGGGAGACAGAAACATGTTTTCTAAGCCTCTGGCCCTAGAGATCTCCACATATGAGAGGGCAGAGTCTAGTGTTCCTTCTAAGATCCAAACAGGTCAAAGCAGACAAACACATCGGGTAGTATGGAGGCTGAGCCCTGCCCTACCTTTAGAATCGGAGAGGTGCAAGGCAAGAGAGTGTCCTCTGCTGAGCTCTGTGCATGGCCCCAGGATACAGTGGCCTAAGTGCAAGTCACTCCATTGGATATTAAGTGCCCTTGCCTGAGTGTTCGCTCACATCAGAAGCACTCTGTCAGTATGTCTGCAGCTGTGAGCAATGTTATAGTAACAGTGAAGAGTATCCTCTAACTATCTGAGTTTCAGAGTGCACAGGAAAGTCAATAAAATAAAAATATGAAGGCTGAAGGTGTATTTCATTTGTTAAAAAGGCTGGTTGCTTTTTCAGAGGACCTTTGCCTGATTCTCAGAACCTAGGTGGTATCCTTCTGTAATTCCAATTCCAGGAGATCTGGTATCTTCTTCTAGTCTCCACAGGCACCAGGCACATAAGTGTTGCCTATATGTACCTGTAGGCAAAACACCCATACACATAAAATGAAACATTTAAATAGTATGAGCTGGGAATGGAGAACTACACATAGCACCAGTGTTTCCTAGCCCTCACTATACCTGCCTCCATCCTAACTCCTCTGTTCAGAGTTTAGGCTGCAGCTTTTGAATTGAAGCATCTACTGTTTTCTGTTTCTGCAACACAGACTGAGCTGTATACCATGTAGACAGCCTCATTTTCTTGTACCCAAGTCATAATCACTTTATGTACCTGAGCTAGCTGAAAGTGGAGAGCTCCCACTGAGCCATTGAAGAGGAAGGTCCCCTGTGTCTTGATGATACAGAAATGTAAGGGCTTGTCTATACTAAGCCCACACACTTTTGTCGCAGGACATGGAGAAATAAAGTTAGCACTGAGCACGGAGCTTCCTTCTGATGGCTATCCTTTTATTGTTTTGTTGTTGTTTTCAGTTTGTTTTGTGTTTGGTTTGGTTTTGTTTTTTTGAGGCATGGTTTCTCTATGTAACAGCCCTAGCTGTTCTGGAACTAGCTCTGTAGACCAGCTTGGCCTCTTGAACTCACAGAGATCTTACCTCTGCTTCCTAAGTGCTGGTATCACAGGTGTACTCCATCACTGCCATGGCTATCTTTCATAATGCCATAAAGTGCTATGCAGGCTGGAGAGGAAAGACATTAATGGTCGTACCCAGCTGTGTATGCTATGGGCTACAGTAAGGACTGGCATGGTAAGACATACTCATGGGAACAACAGTGTTGAGAATCATAGAGCAAGACGATATAGGAGTAACCAACTGCCTTCTGATTGGATTTAAAGACCTCTGCACAGGAGGAAACACATGTCTGATACTGTAGGTCTGGCTTACTCAAAGGTCTTATCTCAAAATGTGATCACTCAAATGTACTAGGCTTAGAATTACTTGCTATATAGGAACTTAGGAAGAAGAAATTTTAACTCTTCATGATTGTGCTATGCCTTATTGATAGAGAGAATCTATTACTTTTTTTCTTCATAGACATTTGGTGGTCTTTTCCCTTATCTTTACAAAGAAAAGGATTACCTTTTTTAGTAAGTAAAATAATACAAAATAAACTTCTCTCTTCAAGGAGCACTTTTGTTTTTATTATTCAGTTTCAAAGCTTATTTGTCTTTTAAGGACAAATTCTCTCATTTAAAAATTAGTTTATATTGCCTTTATTATTTAAGGATAAATAATTAGGTGAGCAATTTTTTTTTTGTTGTTGTTTTTTTTGAGACAGGGTCTCTCTGTGTAGCTTTGCACCTTTCCTGGAACTCACTTGGTAGACCAGGCTGGCCTCGAACTCACAGAGATCCACCTGGCTCTGCCTCCTGGGTGCTGGAATTAAAGGTGTGCGCCAGCACCACCCGGCTAGGTGAGCAATTTTAATCTTAGGACTGCATTTCTCTATATACATAAAAAATATCATTGTGCTCTTTTATGGCTTTGTTTTTTTTTCCTTTCTAACAAAATCTAATTTTCCTCTACGATGTTTTTGAAGCATTAAAAAAAAAATCCCTTTTCTTTTATATTTTCATTACAAAGTATTTGAGGGTTTTAAAGTATAATTTAAAATATTGTCCTGTGATACCTTACTCTAGTCTGTCAGAGTTAATAGGCCCATTTCAACTCTCAATTTGCTCTCCATTTCACTGTTTAATAAATGCACAAATGTATTTTTACGTTTTCTGTGTCTTCATACTGAGTTCCTCAAGAATGTCAATGTACTAATTCTACTCTTTACGGTGTAACATGTTGATTGTCTAGTCATATTGAATAGTTTCAATAGTAATATTTTCCACATTTGCAGTTTGGAACTGTATAGCAATTTGATATTTTTATTCCACTTTATTATTTGCCTTTCCTCATTTTTTTCTTTCCTGGGCTTGCATGTATGTTTTAAATACCTTTTGTACTTGGAAAGTCCAAGTGCACTTTTTAATATTTTAATTTCATTTAAGTGAGTTCATGTTTTATTTACCAACAATGCTTCCAACTACAGGATTTCTACTTGCCCTGTTTTTTTTTGTTTTTTGTTTTTTTTTTAAATAAAGGCAAATTTCCACTGTACTTTCTCTTTCTCTGACTTTTCTTTCCTCCATTTCAAAGGTTCTTTGGTTATCTTCATTTAGTATAGAATCTTGCTTTCTGTCTTGCAGTTTCACATCTCCACCAATGAAGGTTATCATGGATAGGAGATCAAATCTCCTATGTGGATGCTTTCTGCCAAAAGTCACCAGTAGTTTGGGTATTTCTCAAATCCTCTTAATTTTTCAGCTTTGGTTCCCAAGTGCCTAATCAGAACACTTCAAAGATGGAAGCACACCAAAAAACCCATCTTTACATACATGTAGATCCTTTAACATCTCAGCTCCTAGTACCTGCTCCTAGTCCAGATCTTATCCTCATTTCTTTGTCCTTTGGGCATGTTTTTAATTTACTAGTACTACAGTATAAATCCTGATTTTTCCTCTAAAACTGTACTTTGTAACCTAATACCTAAAGTGTCGATATTAATAAGTGTGGTTATGGGAGACTTGATCCAATCAGGAGGGATCTACCTGTAAGAATAAGATTAGTGTCCCTCAAAAAGAAACCCAGGAGACACTAATAATCTAATCTCTTTTACCATATGAGGACACACGGAGTACTATCTGTTAGGACATGCCCAGAAAACATACAAGAAAAAAAATTGTGCTATTTATAATGTACCCAGTAATTTTTTTATAGCAGCTTGAATGGACTAAGATAATTACAGATAATTCTCTTGCTTTTGATTCTTTTAAACCTTCTAAAATTTCATTATATTATTTTCTATCATTGCCATGTGTCCAATGAGCAAGAGAGGTTGCAAAATGTAAGCATCCTTTTTATTAAGAAAAGACCATTGAATTTGCTATAATTTATTAGATGTTTGCAAGTCTTATTTTACTCATGTAAATGTATGTATACTTGTATAAATATTATTTTCAGAAATTAGAAGCAGATTGTATTGGTTTCCATCTTATTCTTACAAGCAAATCAACTTAACTCCCTGGCTACCATTTGACAATGTGCTGTTTTCATGGTCCTGGAGAATCATAATACTGTATTCATTTCACTGATTATGGATCTTAGGGGAATTTGGACATAAATATGGCTATGAGGAAAAAGATACAGAAACTTCTCCAACTCAGTTCTTAGGACTAAGGATCCAGTAAGATGAGAACACTTTGGATTGATAAAGAAGACAAGATCAGGGAAGAACATTTGTATCTATTAATTCTGAGAACCCAAGGGAATTCCCAGCTCTGTGTGTATTTCATTTTTCTGCGTATCAGAACTTAGAGTGTTTTTGTTGTTGTTGTTCTTTTTGTTTTTGTTTTTTTCAAGACAGGGTTTCTCTGGTGTTTTGGTGCCTGTCCTGGATCTTGCTCTGTAGACCAGGCTGGCCTCGAACTCACAGAGATCCTCCTGGCTCTGCCTCCCAAGTGCTGGTATTAAAGGCATGCGCCACCACAGCCCAGTGAGTGTTTTAATTTGAATTATTAAAAGCATAAAATTTCTCAGTAGGATATAGCATAATTCAACTTTGATATGTAACCACACTAAATATTCCATATAAAAATTATTTTGAAGTTGTTATGCTCTTTACATCTTCTCCTCCAATGGGAATCCTATTAAAAATTCATATTATAGGGGTTGGGGATTTAGCTCAGTGGTAGAGCATTTGCCTAGCAAGCACAAGGCCCTGGGTTTGGTCCTCAGCTCTGAAAAAAATCATATTATAAATTAATCTACTTCTACATATTGATACAAGTTGTCTTGTATTGAACACATCTATGTGTCAAGCCTCATTATGTTCTTTAGGTCTATTTTCTTAATCTTAGTGGGTTCCTAATATGACTATTCTTGTGGAACAAATATAAGAACAAGCAGGGCTACTGTACTCTTTCACATTGGTAAAATGTAAGGTTGTACCAGAAAATAATTCAAGACATTTGGGCTCTTGTTCTTATCTTCTGAAATGCTGACCTCCCTCCACTATTGAAAATTGGATTTCTGTTTTTTTTTTTAATTTTTGAAAATTTAATTTTCAAAAATTAAAAAATAATTGCATCATTTCTCCACTCATTTGTCCCTTCAATGATGTCTATACACTCTCCCTTGATCTCTCTCATTTTTGTGTTTTTTCTTTTATTGTTGTTATACATATATATGTATATGTGTATGCATAATGTCACCAGTATGTACATACTTGAGACAAATGTGTATTTGGAATAGATAAAAATACAGTCAAAAGCATAATAGTCATTACATATTTAAGATTGAAGAGGTACCAAATTTATAGACTGTGTTCTCTAAGAAAAAATGTACAAGGGAGAGTGAGGAGAAGAAGGAGAAGGAGGAGGAGGAGAAGAGGAAGGGGAAGAAGAAGGAGAAGAAGAGGAGGAAGAACAAGAAGAAGAACAACAAGAACAAGAAGAACAAGAACAAGAAGAACAAGAAGAACAAGAACAAGAACAAGAAGAACAAGAACAAGAAGAACAAGAACAAGAAGAACAAGAAGAACAAGAACAAGAACAAGAAGAAGAGGAACAAGAAGAACAAGAAGAAAAAGAACAAGAAGAACAAGAACAAGAACAAGAAGGAGAAGAAAAAGAAGAACAACAACAAGAACAAGAAGAAGAACAAGAAGAAGGAGGAGGAGGAAGATGAGGAGGAGGAGGAGGAGGAGGAGGAGGAGAAAAAGAAGAAGGAGAAGAAGAAGAAAAAGAACAGCAACAAGAATTATTTCCAAATGGGAATTTTAAAAAAGCTAAAGTAGGAAAGTGGCAGTAATAAACAATTGGTACATGGAGAGATTTGGAGCACATAATGTTAATAAGGAATGGATGCAGAAGAGTTCAAGATTAAAGGAGTAAATTACAGTGTGGTCAGTGGAATGAGTCTATTTCATATGTAAGTGGAAATCTAAGGAATGTTCAGAAGAAATTCTGCCAAGCCCTTAGAGACCAACAAATTGGACCATGATTGGGGAAAAAGGCACACCCTAAATTGTTTCAAGGAACACATAAATGTGATGTTTAAGGAATAAATGCAGTGGTATGTATAGCCTGCTTTTGAGAGCACTAATGAGAGCCACTGGAAGGATTTCTACAATCCAGGTGACGCTATCTCCAGAGATGAACACAGGCAATTAATTATATTGGTGGTGCTACAGGAACTCCATCCAAGAGATGCAGCTTTGTAACGAACTTGTAAAGGAGTGAGAAGTGTGAACAAGGTACCATTCTATGAATAGAAATAGAAATAGCTACATGGAAATGAAAGCTGTCGTTCACACTGATGTAAACATAAGGCGATGTAAAAATACAATACAGACCTGAGTTGCCATATTAGACCCCTGATATCACATAATATATATGAACAAAATTTTCTTATGTATAATAGGAGATTCTATAGCAAACCAAGGAGCTGAACCCACAGCTTTAGAAAGACCCAGGGGCAACTTCCATGCAAATGGAAAAGGGACAGCTACAACTATCTAAGGATCAAAGAAAGAAGAAAGGTAAGGAGTAAGAACCCACAAGACACTGCCTAATTGCATTAGATTTTAAATTGTTGTGTAAACATACATTTAATTAATGGTAAAATAATTTTACAGAGAGTAAGAATTAATAGATTCAATTATATTCAATACATTAAAATCTTAAAAAAATTAGGAAACTTCTTTTTTTATGAGTCTTCCCTCAACCCTCTGCCCTTCAAGCACTCATAAATTAAGAAGAACCACCATGCTATGGTTAATTAGTTTCATCTTTGGGAACAGTTATCAGATAATATCGTCATACCTCAGAGACCTGGGGATAGAAAGCACCCAGCTGAAGCTCAATTCTCACTCATGGTCTGACTGCTTGAGCAGCTGATTCAAACCATCTCTCTGTCTTTCACATTTCAAGGAGAATAATGCTTACTTCAGGACAATGTGGTAAGTATTAGCAATTTCTTGATGGTAAAATGCCTTAAAAATGCCATGCTAGACAATGTAAAGTCAACGGAGCAACGAGGAGAAAACAAGGAGCCAAGCTTGGGAACATGAGCGGAAAATCCGGAGAAAAGCCCTCAGAGGGGCCAGGCCTCTCCGCAGGGGCTTGTTTTGTATGGTAACTAAGTTGGTAAATCATCCTTCCTAGGTAAGGGGCTGAGGGACCCTGTGAATGTCTCACTGGAAAAGCCCAAATTAATGCACTTCAGGTGTTTGTTTTATATGCCAAGGGAGAGCATTCATAGTGTCCAATTGCTTTCCTACTCCCACGGTGGTCTGTGCTGAGGAAACACTAGGTTGTCATTTAGAGGCTGCCACAGCACCATCTGGATGGGAGTGGGTGCAGCCATAGCCCGACTTTGTTTAATGTCCTGCACACACTGAGAAGGTAGAAATTAACCATGGAAATGTTCAGAAAGAAGGAAAATTCAGAAAGTTCATGTCTATAGGTTCTTTACCTTCAAATCTTAATGCTTTATGTGTTTCAAATTTTTTACTTTTATTTTTGGATGTAGGAGGTATGTGCCTGAACCCATAGATGTGCATATATAGGCACACACTCTGCATTATATGATATCAAAGTTAATTCTGAAGCTTCACTAGGAGAAATTCCAACACGGGATAGGTATAAAAACCATTATAAAAGTGAATGATACAATTAGGCATAAATAGCTGCTTTGTATCAGTTTAAGTCAAGTGTTGCTGGTAAGTGATTTATAGAAATGCTTTTTTCTAACTACAGATATTTAGATTATACATAGAAAAATTTCAGAAAGTAAATGGTGTGTCTGTTAAAGACAACAACAGCAGAAACAAAACTTCAACACTGGGGTTGAAATTGAAGTTTCATCTTAGGTAGGGTGGAATGTAAATAGCCTGACTATAATTTTAGGAGAAAAACCAGTGTACTTAGAGGGTGATTGTAACTATGATTTAATGAGCACAATTAATTTGGCTTACTGTAAAATATTTTCTGTGTATTTTAACTTAAAATTCATGGCCCCAGGAACGGGCTCCAAGAAGAACATGACCCTAATTAAATCGTGAAATACTGTGCACATTTATCTGTATATGTGCGCTTTTCCAAGGAAGACTGTTAACAGTTTAGTTTTTGTCTTTGCGTATCTCCAAGCATCCAGAGTCGGGAAAGTTCACAAATCTTGATTTAAATCATTAAAATATATGCTAATGATGACAATCTAAAAGACAGATTTACATTAATATTTTATTAACATATTACATTCCAACATTAAGACCACATGCACCGTAATACCTTTTCTCTCTCATCTTGTCTCTCCATCCCCTGCTCAAGGCTCTCTTCACACAAACCTTCTCTGCTCATCCTCTACAAACTCATCCCAGCCTCACAGTTTCTTACTGTTTGTTTACTCTGCTTACTACCTGGGTCCAAAGATGTTTCCACAGTTGGATGCTTTTGTGTCATTTAAACGTCAGCTCATATGCTACCTCCTTTCAGGCCCTTCTGGACCACTCTAAAATCATGCTCCACACCATAATTCTGTGGTACTTTCTTTGCAATACTCAATCACAGTGAACAGGATAGACGAAGTGCTCATTTTCTGGATGACATAATATTAATTTACATATTGTTTTTTAAAAAGGAATTAGTGAGAGGAGGCTCCCTAAAAGTTCATATGAAACCAGGGAAATTACTTAATTCATCTAAAGCTGGTTAAATGATTAAACATATATTCGTACACTCCTTGTAAGTGAGTATCTTGTGAAATTAATTGAATTGCTGAGTTTAAGGTACTTGTTACAACAGCATCCATTTGTTAAATCCTATTATCATCAAGATTGCCATTCCAGCAAAACTAGAGAATTCATTTAAATGATACAAAATGCATATTCAACAAAATAAAAACAGAACTCCTCTAAATATGTCAGATTCCTTCTAAAATTATTTAAAGTTATGTTTCTATCACTTTAAATTCCTGAAATGTTCATCCAAATGAAAACCACTAAGATTTGTATGCCCATTTTTAGTATGAACATTATTTTGAAATCTATTATTTGAAACCCAGTGCATTCTCTGGTCTCTTGTTTTGTACAGAAACTGTACGTCAATAGAATATTACATAGTCATTCACCTTAATATCTAAAACTCCCCAGCACCTAATAATATTTACATTAGTAATTATTTAGAGAACTCAGATTTCTCAAGTATACATCTGTCTTCATTGATTGACTAGATAAATAAGAATATGCTTTTTTAAAATGTGTTCCCAGAAGCCAATTTATTTTGGAGAATTTTGCTATTATTGTATACTAATAAACAAGAATTCTTTCCATGTATTTATTTCTATCTTAAGGTTACTTTAAGCTCAAATAGTTTTTTTAATCAAATTTTATTTCCTATCTCATATTTTAAAAGCACACATTTGGAAAACCAATGTTTCAAAACTATGTACACATATCCTATTCAGTTACACCTCACATATTTTTCTTCTGCTTTTTTTTTTAACCAAAACAATAAGGGCAGCAAGCTTTGAAAAAAATCTCATATGAATAAACTATTTTATAGTTTTTCAATGCTTTAGGAAGAAAGAGACCCTGGAGACTGTAGAGTCCATTCAGAAATGAGGAAGTAACTGTCAGGGAAGGAAGATGTGTCCATCATCCAGTGAATTAACGGAAGGTGGGTAAGACTCCTACGTTTTCTCTCTTCAGATCTCTAACCTTTATAATTCCTGAGTTGCAATCAACCTCTCACCCCACCTCAGGCTCACCCCCACTGCAAGGAGACTCATTTCTTGTCAGAAAGGCGTAATCACAAGGTCTCTTAGGTTGTCCCTTTTTTTTTTAAGTAGAGAAAAATTGCCTTAGGACAGGAGGGCATTATGAAGGAGAAAATGTTTTCAACTGGAGATAAATTCTCTAGGGTCATTCCCTTCCATCTTTGTTCTCACAATAATTCTTTGCTGTAGGATGTCTAGATAGACAGATGCTGGTGATGCAATTGTCTTTCCTTTATGTTTTTTTTTTCTCTTCCCTTCATGAAATATTTTGTCCTATTTACAATGAATCTCACAGTCATGGAAGGCCTAAATAACACATCCAGTTAGGGAGAGTGTCCTTACCAAAAATTAGTATTAAAAATTGAGTCAATTATTTGTATCAGAAACTTTTCTCCTTAAATAGGCAGAAAATTAAAGCAAGATGCCCCTCCCCTTCTAGTGTGAGTTATACAATCAATTAATTCTCTAATTTATTTAACTCACTCAGGCATTCTCTTCTTTCTTTTCTTTTCCTATGGACAATCTCTTCCAGCATTAGCTATAGAAGAACTCAAAAAGGTTGCAAGAGAAAAACGTTAGAATATACCCTTGCCTTTGTATGAATCTTGCATTTTGCCCTCCTAAGTATTTACACCATCTTTTTCTACAGGAATTGTAATCTCAGTTGGTTCACGCTAGAGCCAAGACAAGATTCCAAGCATTTCTGAAATAGCTGGTATAATTTATTGTCATCACATGGCAGTTAGATTTAAACCATCATGGACCTGATGCCACAAAACAGCTCTTCAGAGTTCAAAGGGGTAGGCCTACACATGCGAGTAAGTTATCGCTAATGGTGCCACTATAACCCTTGCTGTGCCCTGGCTGCTCCTGGTGTTTCAGAAATCATGTGATACCCCAAACCTTTCCAGTACTGATTGTGTATATTTTATTGCATAAATCACAGGTGTCAGAGCAAAATGCCTTCAATGAATTGCTTCCTACCACCAACACAAAGATTATTTTCCAAAACAACAACAACAAAAAAAAATCATGTTTCCTCAAGAATACAAACTCCTCCTGACAAATTCTTCAGTGCCAAATGTGGTTTCCATTTGCTCTTTTGGGATTTATATGACTGTGCCAAAGTTCAGGTGTGCCAGCTCTTTGTAATAAGCTATTTGGATGAAAGCTTGGCCAGCTCAAAGGATCCTGATGTATTTTATTGCTGCCTTTTAAGATTATTGTTCAGAAATACCAAGTCTAATTTTGAAATCAATTAGCCATTCGGTCTGATGAGGTGTTGGTCCAGCTCAGGTTCACACCCGCTGTCCACAGATTATTGTTCACTTGAGTCAAGTCCTTAGTATCGCGCTGTTCCCCAGCATCTGGTGGACATATGTTTGATGTTCTCACAGAAAAGGTTGATGGTTTAAAAGGCAAACCCTGATGAAGAATGCTGTGTGCATTGGCTGCTGATAGCTGGGAAAACAAATTCTTTCTTTCTTTCTTTCTTTCTTTCTTTCTTTCTTTCTTTCTCTCTCTCTCTCTCTCTCTCTCTCTCTCTTTCTTCCTTCCTTCCTTCCTCTTCCTTCCTTCCTTCCTTCCTTCCTTCTGTTCTTTCTTTCTTCCTTTCTGTTTTTTTTCTTTTTTAAGAATAATAGAAAATGGGAAAAAAAGGAATAATGGTAAGAGAGATGGGGAAGGTAGAATATTGTGGCTTTTTATATTTTTTTCTATGATCTGTGTCTAGAAAACTCAAGTCTTCCAAGTAAATGGCACATTGAGCAACTGTTATGAGAAAAGAATCAAGTTATCTGTTGCCTACTACCACTAGAGAAGTGATCTCCTTTCCAGGTCCCTCTCCACAGCCTGGATAGAGGGGGTAATATCTTCCCCAGAACGCTGCTTCCAAGGAGGACTATCTTTCTCTCCCAGTCAATCAGCACTTGGGAAGGTGCAAATTCTGCCTGGCAGGGGCCATGCTTCTGGGAACAGTGCCAGAGGCCTTCAGCGCCACCCATGCTGTTCAAAAGAAATGGCAGATAGTAAAAAATAGAAAGCTGAACGACCCCTTTCTCAGGTTTCCCCCACACTGGATACCTAATGTTTTGGAAAGAAAGGGAGATTTGACTTGTCCTTTCACACAACACTGACCCTTCCTAAGGGCTGATTGCATGGTCTGAGATGGAGCTGAACAGTTAACAGGGCACATACTCCCTGTGAGGCTTTCTCCGAGTTCGATTTTTATAGAAAAGAGTCATTCTTTTATTCTTGTCTCCCTTGTGCAGCAAAACTATTTGTCAAGGCAAAATTACATAACTTTAGGGCATTACTCATCCCATGGACAGTAAGCCTTCAACGGACTGGTCAGTAACCAAGTTTGATGCAGGATGGATGCTCCTGCCAGCCCTTTCTCCCTTCAGAGAAACTGTTAATGATAGAGAAAACCTAGAGGTATTGTGCTCACTGAATTTATTATTTTTCTCTAAGAGGAAATTAGTTTTCATTCCTGCATCCAACCAACACGTATTTATTAAGAGGTGTTGATTAGGCACCAGAAAAGCAATGGAGAGTGAAGCAGGCCTGGATCCTTCTAACTTCATGAAGTTTAGATTCTAGAGGCAAAAGGGAAAGTTAAAGAAGTTATTGGTAGCCAACTTCTATCCTACAAACAAAGACATCAGGAAATGAAGTACTAGATACATGTTTAAATTGCTATATAATACTTAAACAATTTCATAGGACAATATGGTGGCACACACCTGTAATCTCAGCACTTGGGATATGAGGCAGGAGGATCAAGAGTTAGAGGCCAACCTCAGGTACATAATGAAACCTGTCTGAGAACAATCATCACAATAAAAATCTAGTAATACCCGAATGTTTACGACAGAAAAAAAATTAAATATTCTAAGCGTATGGACTCCTATGCAGCTTCTTACCTACTTTAAACAGATATTTTAAAGGCTCATTCTCAATCATTCAACCACATTTAATCTTTAAACTTTGTGTAATTTTCTCACTTAATCTTTGTCTTCAGTTTTTGCTAAGTAGCAATTTAGGATGAGAACACTGAGGAATTGAGTAAGGAACATATACTTGATGCCAGAGCCGGTGAAGGAGAGCTGAGATTTAGTACGTGGAGTCTAACTATAAGGTTCACACTATTTCTAAGACTTCTTGCTGTCTGTTGGGAGCCACACTCTTCATAAGAAGTGACCAAAAACTCATTGCATTACCACAAGTGTGCTGATTACATGCCTCACAAGTCTGTAGCCATGAACTCGCTCCTAAGCAATGCCAACTCTCTCCATGTGAGTCCAAGTCTAAATGATGGAGATGCTAGGTCTGTACTATATTTTAGAACGAAGGTAACTGAGCAAGAAGCTTGTGGAATGAAAGTTTCCTTCCCACAGATGAGAAAAGCAGCCTGTGAGCAGACTCTGAGACTTTGCTTACCTTTCCTAAAATGTAGAAGCAGCGGCCAAGAAGAAAGCTCCAGGAGAAGAGTTAGCAAAGTTGCTGCTGCTTTTGGTAAAAAACACATTGTTTCTCTGATGGCTTTGGTCACTTCCTGGAGAGCATTTTTCTCAACTGTGGCATTTACTCTCATTCCTTGAGAGCTCTTCATCAAATACATGTACTTAGAGGTTGATGTTGTAATAATAAAGCATACCTTCCTTAATCTTTCTAAAAACAAAGATGACCAACTTGTACCAGAGCACCAAGGTAGGATTATGGTTGTAACTGCCACCATAAGTTACTGCCATTACAAATTATTGCCATTGTACATTTCTGGCTGAGTAACAGACTATCAAAATGGATGACAAAATTAAAAGTGCTTGGTCTTTCCAGCATAAAAATAAGCCATTTTTATCAGACACAGAAGATGGCAAGAAGTATAGCATAGAGGTCGGGCTCTGTTTGTTTATTTTTAGCTTTTTGACATCTGCAACTCCTCTGTGAGAGCTAGCCATGGTCGCTTTTTTGAACTTCAAGAATTTAGCTTCTATAACTGCCTATATAAAAAAATATCAGAAATATTCATGAATTCAATATTTTGAACCTCTGAATTCAAGTGTGAGAAGATTCTTGATATATGTGAAATAGACCACTGATGCTAACATTTTCCCTTAAACATAAACAAGGACACATTGAACTATCCATCAAAGGGATGTGTTTTATGGGTTCTAGCATATGAATGAGTCCTATGGCAAAGATGACTATGACTCAATAGCATTCCATAGTGCTACTTATTTTTAATAACATAGTTTTCCCAATTAAATGCAGCTGTGGGATTTTTGAACAGGTGTCTAATCTTGTTCTTTCTGTTTCCCATTATCATATTCATCCAATATTATAAGTTATATGCATTGTTTTATCATCAACAAAGTAAATTTATTTTCATATTAGCTAGACATTGGCTAATGTCAATAAGAGTTCACCACACAACAAAAGCTACTGCAACCACCATGGGTAGACAAATTGACTCCTAACTAACAATGGGATTAACCATGATCCAGATTCACAGTAATTGTGTATTAGTGTGTTAGTGTGTAGAAATCTATCTAGATTTTTCTATATATGAATACTCAAAGTTCACATAGTTATTAAAGACAGGAATATTATACAATGACCTCCTTGCTTTTTGTGTAAATTTCTTAATTTTATTTCACTAATTAAACATTTATGAGAGCATTTTTTCATCCATAGCCATAACATGGAAATAGTTAGATATACCTACAATGATAATCCTATTAAGTAAAAGAATCTACAATTCCATTGACTAAATTTGAAAATCATTCATGAAAATTTATTCCTAATTTTCAGAAAGGTATCAGATTAATATTGTGTCTGCTGTTTCAGGAAGAAAATGAAAATATCCTTACATATGTATAATGATCTGGCCTATGTATAACATTAGTGTGTTTGCCATTTTAATTATCATGGTCTTTATAAATTGAAATAATGTTAACTGATATATCATGTGTGTTCTAATGCCTTCCTAACTTCTAGTTTTCTTTTAATGTTCTTTATATTTTTGTCTTTGATTCAAATGTTTCAACTTTTTGTTGGGAAAGCGTTCCACATTTGTCTTCTTACTCTTTCTCAATATCTGCCCAAGTTCTTCTGCAACTTCAAAATAGATAATAGTCATCTGTAGTTTCTTCTTGACCTGCAATTATTTCTTTTTACCTTCTTAAATATTAATATTGTTAAGGCATCTAATGATTCATGAATATTGACCTCACCACCCACAGACCAGATGTGGCCAAGAATACGTATTACTGTAGCACGACACAAAATCATAAACCCTGTTAAAACATGAAAATTTATTTAAGATTTATTTATTTATTTTATGTATGAGTGCTTTATCCACATGGACAACTTTATGCCAGAACAGGGCCACTATAGATGGTTGGTTGTGAGCCACCATATGGTTGCTGGGAATTAAACTCAAAACCTCTAGAAGAACAGCCAGTGTTTCTCAACTGGTGAGCCATCTCTCTAGCCCCATGAAAAGTTTTTAAAGTAATTGTTCAAAACTATATTGAGTGCAGTGCCCACAGAGGCAAGAAGAGGGTGTTGGATTCCACAAAGCTGGAGGTAGTTGTGAATTACCTGGTGTGGGTGGGCATGGGAACCAAACTGAGGTTCTTTATACTATTATCCTAATGGTTTATAACTTAGTGCCATTAACCACTGAGCTGTCTCTCCAGTACACCCCCCAACCCTAGCCTCCTTTTCATTTTTTAATTTAACAATTTTTAGTAACTTAATTATGAGGTTCTCTAACACAAATTTTGTAGATGACAATGGCATGTCACAATACCAAAAGATCAGATACACTTGGACCCAAAGAATATAAAGCCATGATATTCCCTGATAAAAAGTAAGATTTCATCTCTGTCCTCTTCCCCTCCCAAATCTAGACATGCTATTTAATGTTTTTTTTAAGTGCTTTTAAATGCTGTCATTATTATATAGGATATTCATGTCCTCTGTTGCTTGGAGCTATTATTTTACTTTATTTTTCACCAAACTTTATTTACTATGATAACTTTATAAGATGCTTTTGTATCATACTGAAAATTTTCTCTCAAAAGTTTTGTTTTTTTGAACTTATTTTGGATTTCCATCCTGTGCATTTGCAAAATAGTTACTAAACAATAACTTTTGTGCATTCTACATGTACAGATGTGTAAAAATCTGGAAGAACTGAAAAAAATTACATGTGAAATCTCAAATCCTACACCTTTTTGGCTTCTTTGTTCAATGTTTATAGACTGTGAAGAGCTTAAAATTGAAAAGATTTTTATTTTTTTCGTCATATACACTATCTTGCATTTTAAAACAAAAATCGTTGCATTCTCTGGCTCCATCAATTCAGAATCAGTGTAAATGGGACAGAATCCATGTGAGATGAAGATCTGAAAGGAGTGTATAATGCTTTCTTCCCCTCCCCCACCTATTGTTTATACATCCAGACCAACTTTTACCTCCGAATAAGTTGGTCCCCTGGTCTAACTTGTCTGTATTGAAAAGATGCATACAAACAGGCATTTGAAGTTACAAATGGACAAGGGGATCCATATTCCTGGTTTGTTTATATCTGTCGATTTCTTCCAAGCTTCGAAGGTTGTATAAAGCATGAATAGAACCCCCTTTCTGAACAAACCTATGTGTAAATACAGTTTATTTCACTTGAAGCCTGCCTCCATGACTGATGGAAATTATAGTAAAACTTCCACCTGGGCTGTCAGCTACGGGAAACTTTCTTATTTATTTTTATTTGTCACAGCAGGTTAAGCTCACAAAGTCCAGGTGTTACATGGCTTTAAATCTGGGCACAGGCCTAAGAATAGTCTGTTGAAGGTAGTTTATTTAGGATCCCTAAACATGAAGGGACTTAACGAAATGGATTTTATCCAGCTCTGTGAGTCAGGGTGTAAAGTTAATGTACAAGGATCACAAATAAGGGAGGAACACAATAATAACACCAATGTAACAAAACTCTACTGCCCATTCTGCTGTAGTTCGCCATGCTTGCTGAAGGACAAGAGCAAAAACAGAGAAGCAGCTTTTTATGCTGAGCACCTAATTGTTCACAACATAACTGAAAATGCGATCTGTCCGCCTTCTCCCTAAACTTATGGGAGTATGAGCATCTTTGCCAGAAAGTAAGGATCTTTCCCCTCCTTCTTTAGACATGGAATTTTAAAGATGTTAATCTTTCATTATTTTACTTTTATTCCAATTGAGTTTTAGCCTCCATTCCCAAGGCTCTGATAAACGCATTAACTTAGAAAACATATTGTCTTCAAATTGCTTTGTTTTGTTTAGCTCTGCTTTGTTTTTCTAATTATTTTTCCCCAGTTAACACGGTAATTCTTTGATTAACATGATCATTCCCTCTCCACTATCTGAAATTACATAATTTATTTAATTAGCCTACCATATTGGGTATTGGCTGTACTTTCTGTTTCCTTCCTAAAGCAGTCAAAAATAAAATTATCTTTTTTTTTCATTTGCCTCCCTATGTAGCGGATCTCAGTATCAATCCTACAAATGTTTTTACTTTGTGAGTATACAACTAATTTGAGTCCAATTAATGTTCACATAATTAAAGTTGATTTTTGTATGTTTTTCTAATTTCCATCACACTGGGCTTATATTTCAATACCTTGATATTTCATAAGCTGTCAGCTTGTGAGACATTCCAGTTATAAGGGACTTTAGTTGACTCTCATAGGATGTATATAAGGACATGTATCAAGTTGACCCATCTGGACAGTACAAAATTCCCAGACAAGCATGTTTGAACTGAGCCACTTATGCAATCTGCTGTAATAGTTGGTTCTGTCCTGTTTTACATTTATAGTTGACATTTGCTTTCTACTTCCTGCACATCAATGAGAGAAGGGAAGGATCTATTTTCCAAACTACCTCTTAGGTTAAGTCTCTATACAACTATCCATTGTAATATCCATGCAAAATTGTGAGAGTTTAAAGAGGAGAGATAGAACTGTACCTTGAGATGACAAAATAATAATAATCAGTATGCATTTGTTTTTAAATTCTTGGTATTTTATACTGTGTAATGCCTAATAGCACATTGTTTCAACTGATATTGATAGACGGCTTCTTATAAAATTCCTCTGTAAAGAAACACTGACATTCAACACCTGCATTTGCTTTGCAGTTTTCATCTCAAACACAGAAAAACATTTGACAGTAAGTAGTTATTCAACCACTCTGTTAACAATAAGAGCTAAAAACAACAAGACAATACCAATTTCATCAGACTACTTGCTACTATAAAAATTCTGTACTTGACTGCCTGATTATTTCTTGGAAAGTTATACTTTATTTTTCACTTGCTGTATTCACTAGGTCATAATTTGACATAGATATATAAAATCATCTTAAGAAAATGGATGACTATTACCCTGTATGCTAGAAAATACTTTATTGTATCATGTATACCTCATTTTCCCATTTTTTGTTTTAATAATTATTAAGCTGTATGGTATGGAGTTATAATTAAGAATATCTCTTTTCTTTTGCCACTAATATTTATTATCTGTGTGGTCCTGAGTATATTACTTACTCTTTTATCTTTTATCTAACAATATCTCTCTTTCCTGTGTCTTTTGATTGTATCTGTATATGAAGACAACAATATCAGATATAGATCACTGGAATTTAGTTAATTTTGTTGTTGCATTTCTTGATGTCCTTTCTTCCTTCCTCTCCTCTCCTCTCCTCTCCTCTCCTCTCCTCTCCTCTCCTCTCCTCTCCTCTCCTCTCCTCTCCTCTCCTCTCCCTCTTCCTCTCCTCTCCTCTCCTCTCCTCTCCTCCTCTCCTCTCCTCTCCTCTCCTCTCCTCTCCTCCCCTCTCCTCTCCTCTCCTCTCTTCTCCTCTCTTCTCCTCTCCTCTCCTCTTCTCTTCTCCTCTCCTCTCCTCCACCCTCCCCCCCCCTCCCCTCCCCTCTTCTCTCCTTTCCTTTCCAACCCTGTACCTTAACTCTGGGGTATTTCCACACTTTTCTAACTGTCACATATCTAATTTCATATTCTCTGCCCTTAGGGATCTGGGACTTTCTAAGAGCATGTTTAGAATGAATAATTAAAAGAGAACTGAACTGAAAATATTTAACTTTGAAAATGTTGAGGATACTTTATGTTACATCCTTGGGAGAGAAAATGTAAACAACGTGAGTATTTCATAAAACCACAGTTAAAGCGAATGCTGAGGACAGTTTATCTCCATTTCCAGCCTTTCCCTTGCTAATACCCCCAGTGACTCTATGGATGGAAGAGCAAGTCACACTGCCCATTCGCTCTGTCCAATCATGTCATTTCTCTGGCATGTTGAATTGACCAATGCCTACAATCAACTGGAGCTAAGGTAGCTGCTTTCTTTGAAGCTCCAGCCATTTGTTTCTGAATAAACTGACCAAATTAGTGAGTTCCCAGGTAATTTATGATTTCTCATTTACTTGACTTATTTATACGATGATTGGACATTAGTTCATTATAAGGAAGACAAGAGAAATTGGGTTTCAGTGACATTAAAACTAGACCAAGGAAGCACACCAAGATCAACTGTTTCAAAGTTATTATAACAGATTTTCCTTAAGTCTTGTCCCACTCAAGAAAGAGAAAAATAGTTTTTAAAAATAACATGCGTGCTTCAATAATTTTTATTTTAATATTATGCTTGTAAGGATTAAGACCCAAGTTTATGTAAATTTTAAAGACTCGACTAAACTCTTGGCTATGTGGAATTGATAGCTTAAAATGTGAAAACGTCCTTGTGTTTATAGCTGGAATGGTGCCTGCTTAGGGATTAAGCTCTGAAGGCTGTACTGATGTCACTGGATTGGGGTTAGGAAGACACACTTTGGCAAATCTAAGACTGGTGCCAAAACCATGACTCCAAAATTTATGGCTGGACTCTAGACTGCCTTAAAATTCATGGCTCTCAAATTTATGATAGAACTCGTGACATTCCAGGCTACAAATTTAAGTGAATACAATAATAAATAAAAAAAAATGTTTTGTGTACGAATCACCATACAGTTACCATTTCAGAATGCTCATCTGGAGATAACCCATGCAGTTACACTGTATCTTCGTTGTGTAGAGGTGGCATGGGGGTAGGGTACTGTATCATTTTAGATAGCATTTAAAATGTTAACATTAATAAAGTTATACAAGTATTAAGAAAAGACCAATTTTATGTTATAATAATAATAATAATAATTATTATTATTATTATAATTCACATTTTTGGTCACAATTTAGTTTCCTACCCTAGGTGTCTTTTTGTCTAAACTCCCAAGGGATGATGATAACACTGTTTCCTTCGGGAAAAAAATTCCAAAATCAAAATCAGTTATTCCTTGACCTTTACCCATGTATTTTATTTTCTTGATTATTTTTATCTTAAATTTCAAGTCAAATGCTGGGATAAAGCCAAATATCTGAATGAAAAGCCTGGTCACACAGATGTTTTATTTGTGGAATAATGGATGGCTCTAGATGGCCCTTCCAGGCCTTCATTGTTGGATCCAGCTTACATTCTCTTGGTTTCTATTTTCCTCTCATAATAAAAACTTGCTCCCAGCAACTCTGGAAATATTCTTTCTGTTCCTTCCATTCTTCATTCTGTTCTCCTTCCCATCACTCAGCTATGTCCATCAAATAAGAATGACTTTCTCCTTTGTTCTCTGACCTACTTTAAAGAATTCCCAAGGTGATTTTACTTGTCTTTACCTCTTCTTTAGATGACTATGCATTTATTCTAGACCTTCTCCAGAAGAGCATGGGCCACCATGCCTTGTACAAGCTTTGATTCCCTTCTATGCCTAGTGTATAAAGAATATTTGATAATACTTAATCTTTAATGTCCCATTTAACAAATAGTTGACAAAATATTGGTTAATAATTTGAGTTCTTTACCTATTTACTCCTTTTGGAGTAAATAATTTCAGGTCTTATAGATTCCTTTATTGTACCTTAAAAATAATGTGAGGCAACCTACCATCCATACTTAAGTAATAATGAATGTAAACAAATTCTACATTTGGCAGGTTTGAAAATTGAAATGTCAGTGGGAAGAGAAATTAAATGTTTTAGTTCAGCAAGATTGAATATGGAGTTATTATTTTATTATCTCTACAATTGTTTCATATTAATTCCTTTTCTTGTATGGATTACTATACCAAAGTACCAAAAGCTGAATGTCTAATAAACAACCAGAACTTCATTACTCAAATAAATAAAAATTAATTTTGTTCTGGAGGATGCTTAGTTGAAATTAAGGCACAAAGTGATCCTGTATATGGCGAGGGCCACTCCCAGCCTTCTCTCTGTCTTCACATGGTGAAAAAGGTAAGGGGTCCATTTGAGAGAATCACTAGTACCATTGGGAGAATTGTCACCACCAATTTAATAGCCTCCCAGAGGCCCCACATTCTAAGATCATCACTTTTGGGACTTACGATCTCAGCACATGTAATTAGGGAGGCCACAAACATTTAGCATAGCAATAAATTACAGGACACATTATATTTAAAGTAATGAGAAGTGGATGGTTGCCACATACTTCAGTCATTTTCACAGACATTAGAACCAAAATAGGTGGGGGCAGGTAAGATGCTTGTCTTGGTTAGGGTTTCTATTGTTGTGAAGAAATACCACAACCACGACGCTTATAAAGGAAAACATTTAATTGGGGGGATTATAATTTCATTAGTTTAGTCCATTACCTTCATGGCAGGACATGGCTGTGTGCAGGTAGATGGTGCTGGAGAAGGAGCTGAGAGTTCTACACCTTGACCTGCAGCCAACAGGAAGTGAACACACTTCCTAAAAAAACAAAAAAACAAAAAAAAAAAAAACCAAAAAACAAAACCAGCCACATCTCATAACAGTGCCTCTCCCTGTGAGCTTATGGGAGCCAGTTTCTTTCAAACTACCACAGTGCCTCAGTGGGTGAAATGATCATCCAAACAAAAGTGAGGACCAGCATTCTATCACTTAAAGCTGAACACAGTAGCACCAAAACAGTTCTGTAATAGTGGTGTGAGCTGGAAGACAAAGTCAAGAGTCCCTGGAAGCTTGCAGGCTCACCAGCCTGGAGTACACAGCAGCAAACAACAACAAAACACCTCAAGTAAGATGGATGAGGACTGAAACCTCCAGTTATCCTCTGGTCTCCACATTGTTTTGTGGCACATGCACACTTTCACTCACATCATACATCTTCTACACACCAATATGAACCCGTGCGTCACACAGGCACACACAGGAAAAAAAAAAGTATTTGAAGATAGTCAACCAAAGTAGTATGCCACTACTGTATATAAGTACAATAGTGGAGGTTTATTTTCCAGGGTAGATTTCTTATACTCATAATTTTATTTCTGATAGGAAATGTGAATTTTGCAAGCTTTTATTTTTCCAGCTGAACCAAATTTTCTTGCAGATTAACCACATTCACCCCCTTTTGCCATCCTCTACCCGCCTCCACTTCATTGCTCTTCTCTCTCTCTCTCTCTCTCTCTCTCTCTCTCTCTCTCTCTCTCTGTATTCCTTATTTTCTTTATCCATTCATCTACTGATGGATACCTCAGCTGATTTCATTTTGAATAAAGCCACAGTAAGCATGAGTGTGCAAGTATCTATGCAGCATGCTGATCTAGTCTCCTCTAAGCTATTCTCAGCAGTGAAATAGTTGAATGCTGTGGAATAATCCTCTTGCACACTGGTTTAATAAAATGCTGACTGGCAATTAGCCAGGCAGGAAGTATAGGTGGGATAACCAAAGTAAGAAAGGTGGGAAGAGGAAAGGCAGAGTCAAGAGTCACCAGCCAGATGCAGAGGAAGCAAGATGAGAATGCTCTACTGAGAAAAGGTGCCAGGTCATGTAGCTAAACATAGATAAGAATTATGGGTTAATTTAAGTGTAAGAGCTAGTTAGTAATAAACCTGAGCTACTGGTCAAGCATTTATAAGTAATACTAAGCCACTGAGTCAATTATTTGGAAAGTGGCTGCTAGGTATTTGGGAGTTGATGGTGGGACAGAAACTTCCATTTACAATTGGATCTGATTTAAGAGTGATCAGTGTCCTGAATGGGATCTATGTGAACATGTTGCAATCATCCTGAGACTAAATGAGAAATTGAAGCTTATAATGTAGTGAATGGGGGAAATTTTTTATTAACAATTAGACCATATATTTTTTCATTGTTTTTGGTTCAGCTGTTCTCAGTTTTACATCCTTGAATTTGGAATGAAAGTGTAGTCTTGTTTAACAACTTAAAATTTTAATTTAAAATACTTCTTTAATAGCCATTTTCCCAGAGTTGTTTTTAATAAAAATACAAAAATAAGTATAGTGAAAATTATTTTATTTTTCTATGAAGTAAAAAGCCATGGAACTATCTAAGGCAATTTTTATTGAAGTTTTATTATTTCTGTATCATCAGTAAAGAACTATCACTCTTAAGCCACCTACACAGTTTTGATTATACTAGGACATTATGCTGTGGTTACAACCATAAGCCTAACTTTTGGTGAATGGTGGAGGCTAATAAGTACCTGTAATGGCAATCATTAATGTACATTCATTATTATTATTATTATTATTACTACTACTATTATTAGGTTTGGTGTGTCTCCTTTTTTATTATATTTGTGTTTTAATTTTATACATCAGACATGGGTTCCCCTGTCCTTCCTCCTCCCGCCCCCCCCCTTCCCCTCATCCCCTCCCCTCCATTCCCATTTCCTCTAGGGCCAAGACTCCCCTGGGGATTCATTTAAACCTGGTGGATTCAGTACAAGCAGGTCCAGTCCCCTCCTTTCAGGCTGAACAAAGTGTCCCTGTGTAAGCCCAAGGTTCCAAGCAGCCAGCCCCCAACTGGATCAGGCCCTCTGGATAAGTGAGACAATTGAATAGCTTGAACTGTTTGGGAGGCACCCAGGCAGTGGGACCGGGACCTGTCCTTAGTGCATGAGCTGGCTGTTTGGTGTGTCTCCCTTTATGCAATTTCCAGGGCTCAAACTTGTGTCTTCAGTGTTTTACAGCAAGTAATTTACCCACTAAGCAATCCTGCCAGCCATCATTTTACTCTTGAGTGATTTGGTCCAATTGCTTATAGTGTATTTTAGACTACCCATTTTATGTTTAGTAAAGATGGTATGGATCTGATTCCCTCTCCCCCACCATTTTTTTTCCAGATTTCCACTCACTGATAACTAACAAATCATCTCTGAACTCTTTAAAAGACAGTTTCTTTGATGTGTGATTGCTTGGAAATCTCCCCTGCTTCCCTCTTTTAATTAGCTTCTTCCCTCCATCCTTTTCTCCCTCCTCCTTTTTCATCATCTAGCACTCTTCTTCTGACTCTTCACTTTTATTAGTTTTGTTTTGCTTCCCTCTCTTTTGTTGAAAATGGATGTTTTTGAATACAATTATATCCTGATAACTGTTTCCCACACCACCCGTCCTCTCAATTCCTTTCTACTTCCCCCTCAACCGAATCCAGTCCCTTTCTGTCTCTCAGAAAACAAACAGGAGTCTAAGGAATAACAATAAAATAAGACACATTTAAAGAATGAACAAATCTGAAGAGAGGGAGGAAGGACTGTACAAGCCAGGGGGGTCAAGGTCATCACAAGGGAACCCACAGAAACAGCTAACTTGGGCTCATTGGAGCTCACAGATTCTGGACCAACAACTATGGAGCTTGCATAAAACCAACCCAGGCCCGCTGCCTGTGTATGACAATTGTGTAGCATTATCTATTTGTGGAACTTCTAGCAGTGGAATCAGGGGCTGTCCCTAAAGCTTGAAGCTGGCTTTTGGGAACCTATTCCTTACACTGGGTTGCCTCACCCAGCCTTAATGCAAAGGGAGGAGCCTAGTCTTACCTCAGTTGGATATGCCATGCTTTGTTGACACCCATGGGAGTCCTGTACATTTCTGAACAGAAACAGAGGAGGAGTAGATGTGGGGGGCAGAGGGGAGGAGATGGGAGGGAACTGTGGTCAGGATATAAAATAAATGAAAAATAAAATAAAAATAAATGAATTGGAAAATGACAAAATACCAAATAAGTAGAAAAATACAAGAAACTCATTATATATATACAAAACACACAAGTTTGCACACTCAGTAATCCCAAAAACCCAAACCCAGAAGCCATGATATATATACAAAGGACTTGTAAAGGTAAAGTCAATCAATCAATCAATCAATGAGAAAAATTTGAAAACGCTCTGACAACATTATGAGACAAGGAACCTCCAAAGATGCTGTTGAGTTTGCTTTCTGTTGGCTGTCTACTGCTGGGCGTGTAGTCTACTCACAAGAGTGTTTTTTTTTTTACCCAGTGAGACTCCCTTGGAGAAAACTAACTTTTCCTTTGCAAGTGTCTAACAATTGGAGATGGCTTCTGGATTAGAGATGGGGCGGGTGTCCACTTCTCCTTTCAGCTCTGAGACCCTATCTGGTGCAGAACTATGCAGTCCTTATACATGTTGTCTCAGTCCTATGAGTTCATGTGTATATATGTCCTTCTGTGTTTCCTTGGAGTCCTCCACCCCCTCTGGCTTTCACATTCTTTCTACATCCTCTTCTGCAGTGTTCTCTGAGCCCTGAAGGTAAAGATTTGATGGAGACATCATGTTTAGAGCTGAGTGTCCCAGGGTCTCTCACTCTTTGCATATTTTCTGGCTGTGGGTCTCTGTTTCCCTCTAGTCTCTAGTTTTCATCTGCTGCAGGAGGAAAAGTCTCTTCTGATGGCTGACTGAAGAATTGATCTGCAAATACAAAAGAATGTCATTAGGAGTTATATTGTTCCTCTTGCAGAACAGTAGTACTTGTTTTTCCCCTAGTTCCATGACCTATCTTGTCTCAGGTTCTTGGCCACCCAAGCAGTGTCAAACATGGGTTTCATCTCATGGAGTGGGCTTTAGATCTTATCAGATAGTGGTTGGTTACTCCCACAAGCACATGTCACTATTGCAGCAACATATCTTGCATGCTGGTCAGTCATGTAGATCAAAGGGTTTGTAGCTGTGATTGATGCTTTCCTTTCTTCTTTTGTATTGTGCAAAGCACCTTCATGTACCATGAATACTACTAGCCCATGAGGTGAGGTGCTGTGGATATTGCTCTGTATAAATAAAATGCTGATTGGCCAGCAGCCAGGCAGGAAGTATAGGCGGGACAAGTAGAGAAGAGAATTCTAGGAAGTGGAAGGCTGAGGCTGAGGAGACTCTGCCAGCTATTGCCATGAGTACCAACATGTAAGATACTGGTAAGCCACGAGCTACGTGGCAAGGTAGAGATTTATAGAAATGGGTTAATTTAAGATGTAAGAACTAGATAGCTAGAAGCCTGAGCCATTAGACCAAACAGTTTAAGAAATATAAGTCTCTGTGTGTTTACTTGGTTGGGTCTGAGCAGCTGCGGGACTGGCAGGTGAGAGAAATTTGTCCTGACTGTTGGCCAGGCAGAACCAGGAAAACTCTAGCTTCAGTAAAGGCTCTAGGTAAACACTAGCTTGACTTCTCCATGTTCAAGGACTTCTGCAGGTGTTGTGCTTAGTAATAGGGCCTTACTCTCAGTTTGTGGAAAGCCACCAATAGTTCTGGCAATAGTCTGGGTTGTTCAGGCACTCCCATAGGACCCTTCTGTTATTACTCTTTGTTTTTGTTTAAGTTTCATGCTCCTGATCGAATGTAGATTGCTTTATTTTTGTTTCTTATTTCTTACAGTTGTGTACCACATTTCGGTCAGGTTTTGCTTTTAGGTCATACATCATACATCCTTGACATGAATTGGACTTGGTGGTGTACAATTGTAATTCTAACACTTAGAATACTAAGGCTAGAGGGTTGGGAGCTCAAGGCCAGCTTGAACTCCATATTTAGACCATCTCAAAAAGTATGGAAACATAATAATAAATCATTGATGTTGCATGAAGTTGTATTTTAGATACTCTCTCCTGTTGATAGACTTAAATATCTTTGATAAATATTTAATAAGATTGCTTTCTGAAAAATCATTACACACAAGTTGTTCTCCAGAATTCCAATGTTTGTTGCTTATTAAAAAGTTTTAACTTTTAATTCTTGATGTTAGAATATTACTTAGTTATATGAGGTGAGTTAATGTTTCATCATTTTACATAATGAAAAATCATCATCATCATCATCATTCTCTTATATATTACAACTCAACCTCAGTTTCCCCTCCCTCACTTCACCCCAGTCTCTCCCCTTCCATCTCCCCTCAGAAAAGACCAGGCCTCCCAGGAATGGCAACCAAACACAGTTTAATAAGATCAGGCACTTACTATCACATTAAGGTTGAAATTTTTAAAATGGGATGGCACAATTACTGTCAGGAATACTGAATCCCTGTGTGACTTTTGTACCTTGGTAAAGAAGAGAACCTTTCTTTGTATCATATAATATCCAAAAGCCAATCAAGATTAGAACCGTATTTTTGAAAAAAAAAAAAACAAAAACAAAAACAAAATAAGAAAAACAAACAACAACAACAAAAAACAACAACCCAGAATACTCATTTAGTGCATTCAGCATTCTGAAATCTAACAACTCTGGAAGAAGTATTTTAGTCTTTCCTAGTAACTCATATCTGGAAAGTCATACTGCAGGTTCATACAGACATTTAATAAACAAAATATACTTTATAAAAGGTTGTTTATAACAGCAAATGGCTGGATATTGCTCAAATATCTAATACAAACAAGTTGTCATGATAAGTCTTGTCCCAGGAGTCTGCAACTAGGACTGGCAAAGATACTTGATACTTAAGTGCTAAAATCTCCAACAATATTGTGTGTCAAATGAAAAATGCCGCTGTACATTATTAGATAGTAAAGCATATTTAGTGAAAAAAGAAAGAATAGCATATATTCAGCTTTGCTTGTGTATTATTATGAAAGAATATATGAAAAATGTGTAAAAAACAAAACAAAACCCTGCAAACCTGTAAGGGAGGGATAGAGCTGGATGTGGGAGCTTTCTTTCGCTATGCTCCTGTTAGTTTGACTTTGAGGTATACAAATTTATGACTTCAAAAATAAAATCTCATACATATATGCCTACATAGATGTTACTGTGAGTCGTTTTTCTTTTCTTTTCTTTTCATCTTATTTTTGATGCAATGGTTCTTGATAGTGTAAGTTTGGATTTGAATTCACTTTGCAGCTCAGGCTGGCCTTGACCTCAAATTCTTGCCTCGCCCTCCTGAGTGCTATGGATTATGGAAAGGGCTGCTGCACCCAGCTCATATGATGATGTTCCTTCTGGGTGAAGTGACCACAGCCATCTTTAAGCAGAACAGCTATAAAGGTCTGTAAAGGGCCAGTGTGAGATTGGGTCTGCTAACACTCCTTCATGGTAGGAAAAGGTATGTCATAGGACTCCAGAGTTTCACAAGACCCTCTTAAAGCCTTTGTAGGACCTTCACAAGGCCCCTCCCCTTCCTGACATTCTATTTACTACAGTGCAAGAGGGAAATAATTGATTGGCTGTAGTATGACATGTTGGTGATGAAGCTATCATGAGTTTCCCATGCTCCTGTAAGGAATCGTCATAAATTACTGCTTTACCACATTGAGGGTGGATGGAGTCATTTCTACATGATCTGTTCCTGCTGCCTTGTCTATCAAAGAAGACGTTCCTTTATATCTCCCTAGGAAAAGCCATGCAACAGTTTAATGTACACATATATGTATATACATTCTACACACGCAGCTTTAAAATCCTAAATGCCAAAGGTTCTCCTGGAATTCAGAATAAATATATGAAAATATGCTCTGTTTTCTTTTAGCATGGGACTGACAAGATCTGAATGCTGTCTGAATCTGGATTTTTCATTGAGAATCTTTCCCTACCCCATATCTCCCCAAGCCCCTCTTTTCCTCCATTCCCCACTCCCTCTTCTCTTAGAGTTTTTCCTCCTTAGTTCTCCTTAACATGACTAATATAAGATTTGAGGCTAAGATTAAAAATAGATAGTTATTGGGTCATTCCCCCCTTTTTATGGTTTGCTTTGTTCAAGACAGTGTTTCTCTGTGTAACTGCCCTGGCTGTCCTGGCACTCGATTTGTAGAACAGGCTGGCCCCAAACTCACAGAGACCCACCTGCCTCTTCTTCCTGAGTGCTGGAATTAAAGGAAGGTGCCACCACAAGAATAAATGTGCTTAATTTTTGTGTGATCCCTCAATATAAATCCGAGTGAATACTTCCTAGGCTTTTTTTTCCTTCCTAATTAATTCATTCTTTTTCTCTAAATTAAAAAATAGTTTATTATGTGTTTATTTTTATAGGTATTTTTGTTTTTTTGCATGTATATATGTGCATCCAGAGACCAAAGAGAGCTTTGGATTTCTTGAAACTGGAGTTGCAGATGATAATGAACTGCCATGTGTATGGTGGAACTCAGGCTCCAGACTTCTGGATGAGCAGCAAATGCTCTTGACGGCTGAGCCATCTCTCCGGTCTCCCTTTTCTCTACATTTTGAGAAATTCCCTTGTCTTTCCACCTCTTTCACCAATATGTGATCCTGACATATAAATACAGATTACAGATTAAATAAGTGAATGACTCCCAAATGCACTATATGTTGGTGGGAGAAAAAAAATTAAGAGATCTAAACAAAGAAGACTTCATCCATATTATGGAATTTATAGCTGAGATATATGTTCTTTTAAACTTCACACTCCCTGCTATTCATCATTTCCTCCTCAAAAACCCCGAAGATCTCTCTCATTAAAAGGCAATAAAAATGTAGGAAAAGCTCCTAAAAATAGCTCTCCTGTCTTCCTCTTCACTGGCCTTTCCAAAGATGTATAAACTAAGAACAGTGTAAGACAAATGCTTTCTACTGAACCTTCACGCACAAAATCCAACTCATTTATCAAAAACAGGGGGAATCTCTAAATAGCAATGTGTATAAACAAGGAGAGTTTTAAGCCATCTACCATGCAACTCCTTTTCTGGAATTTGATGGAAACACAGGGACTATTTTATCTAGTAGACTATATAATAAGGAAATTATATAAAGTGCCAATGTACTTTCTAAAGTAGAGTGATGGATTTCAAGGTTGGAACCAGGGAAAAGCTCAGTGATTTAGCGGTACCCATTCCAACTCTACACTATCTATCTTTGTGCTCTTTACCTTACTTGGTTCATCAAATTTAGTAAACTCAACACCGAAGTTTTTCTTTTTGTGCATAAATTAAGCTTTGATTTTTTTTTCTAGTACCATTCTTGTTTTTTGTTTCTGGTTTTTGTTATTTTTGTTTTTGTTTCTGTTTTTTTTATTTTTTATTTTTTTTTGCTGCTATGTTGGTTTCTTTAGTGTTGACTTAAGATTTTGTAGATGAGCACTTCAATGATGGACTGACTTGTCAATCTTTTTTTATGTGATAAATCAGTGTTCTATATAATGCCATACTATCCACTGCTTTAATCAATGCTCTCTTCCTTCCTGGATTATAGTAAAGCATCTTTATATGACTAGTGATTCATCTATTTATTTGTGTTGATTTAATCTTGCTGAGAACATACTGGCGCATACTAGCACTCATCTACATGAACCATTTTATTTTAGAAAATATATTGATTTATCACTGATTTTCTTGCACCTTTGAAGTTATTTTCCATATTGTTTTATATATACAACTAAACTTCAATCTTAAAGCTTTAAGAGCTTGTTTACCTTGGCAAATGAAGGTTGTTGAGTCAAAATTTCAGCTCTCTTCAGCTGAGGAATTATAGTCATCACACCTTAGGATGATTCTATCTCTTTTCTGGATTAAAAAGTTTTTTCTACCTGCTCAGCCCTCAGCTCTGTTTTGTAGAGAATGTTCCAGTTCCTACCTATTGACCTTTGAACAAGTTTAGGGTGGTTATTTTCTTCCACTTTGCCCTTATTCTAGAACACCATCTCCTTTCTATCCATCTATCTTGCTCTTCTTCATAGCCTCAGACAATTTTCTCCCTGGTCCTTGAGGCCTCACTCAATCCCCTCTCTGTTTTTCCACTGAGTAATTATAATATTGCTATTGCTTGTACACTTGGAAACCATGAAATTTGCCTATTAAAGTTTCTTTTACCAGGAAAGAGTAGATGTCATATCAAACTGACAAGGAACAAACAATGTCTCATATGTTTTTTTTTTTTTTAATTATAGTAAGTTTTAAAATAAAGTCTTGAATTTATTCCAACCAGTGTTAATTCCCAGGATGGCCCATTCAGGCAGCTGTTGGGAGAAACAGGCAGAATTAGAAGTATTCTATTAGACAACATAGTTTACCTCATATTAACTTTCTGTATGATGAGTGAGACTGAATTAGAATCACTCTTCTTGAAGAAAGGTGGGCTCTTAGTTTTAAAGGATCAGGAGAAAAGACAGAAAGGGAAAGAAGAGAAGGAATAGGAGAGAGAGAAGGAGGGAGAGGGAAGAGAGGAGATCACTCTGCTTCCTCCCTCCCTCCCTCCCTTCCTCCCTCCGTCCCTTCCTCCTCTCTCCTCCCGCCTCTTTCTCTCTTTCTGGAGGAATATTTTCTTCCAGGCAGCATTTTTTCTCACCTGCAGCATTTCCAATCGGCCTGAGACCTGGCAACTGCCTGAAATCACTGAAGTCATTGGAAGCTATAATTAATACCATGAGTGACATGGGTAATACTGGTGTTTTTACCTAAAAAAAAAAAAAAAAAAAAAAAAAAAAAAAAAAAAAAAAAAAAATTCTTCATACCCTTCAGTTATAGTCTGTTGAAGAATGGAATTAGTGTATAACCTTACAAATCAAACCAGAAAAAGGAGCACTATAAGAGTGAAGACAATTTCCTTTGCTAGCATGAAATCAGGAGAGACACATTTGAAATGATAGTCGGGGCTACAGCTGCACACTTTCCATATAGGTGTGAAGAGTTTTAGTATTGATGACCTACCAATTATGAATAAGAATTAACATATAATGTCAAATAAATTATTGTTCTGTATTCCATGTCAGCGATGTTGCTGTTGTTTGAAATAAAATGAAAACATTTGGAGATAAATTTGTAGTGTCTCAATGACTAAGTTTTGTTATTTTGCTATAGAAAATAACAAAATTATACTCCAGTTGAGAGACACAGAGGCAGCCTAGCAGTGGTGGTACAAGCCTTTGATCCCAGCACTCAGGAGTTAGAGGCAGGCAGATTTCTGAGTTCAAGGCCAGTCTGGTCTACAAAGTGGGTTCCAGGACAGCCAGAGCTACACAGACAAACCCTGTCTCAAAAAAAACAAAAAACAAAAACAAAAACAAAAACAAAAAACAAGAGGAGAGGGGGCTGTATGAGGCACACTCCACAAATTCAACTTGTATGTTTGGCAGATTCAACTACATTACCAAAACAAACGAACAAGCAAGATCCAGCATACCAGAGATTGTTTCAAGCAATAGACCTGAATTAACTCATTTACATCTAACAGTTTTCCTATGACGTTTGAGAAGCATAGGAAGACTGCCATACAGAACACCACAGAAAATGAAATGAACGGAGAGATGGGAGCTAAGTGTTCTTCTCAGGCTTTGTCATGTGTTGGAAGTATAAACACAGAATGTGTGATATGGTCAGCCTCCTATTCCCAAGTTCTCAAACTCAGTGAAAGCACGTCTGTATTGACTGTACAAATCCATTTCCTCCTAGTAATGACATAAGCGTGTATGTGGTTCTTCTATGTCTTGGGCACCTATAAATGTTTTATATATGCTCTAAGTTTACATATATTGACAAATATACTATATATATTACCATATATATTCAATGTTTTATATATGCTCTAAATTTACATATATTGACAAATATACTATATATTTACTATATATATTCAATGTTTTATATATGCTCTAAGTTTACATATATTGACAAATATACTATATATATATATATATATTACTGTATGTATATTTTTTGAGACTTCACTGCAGTAAAGACTATTATTGTTCTTATTTTATAGATAAAAATGGAGATGAAATCAGTTTGGGTTATCAGAAAGATTGGTTATGAAACCAAGAAATATGACCCTAGAATCCTGATCACAAATGTGATCACCGTGCTGTTTATGCTTTTGTACATACTCTCTCACATTTTTGCCATCCTTCCTACAGTGCAGACCCTGCTCATTGTCCACGGCCTGCATATAAACCCACACATAAACACACCAGTTCACATGAATGTTCTTATTCCTCAAACACATATATTGTATTTCTGGGTCGTTTAACATTTTTGTTCTCTAGGTTTTTTGTTTTTTAAAGATGTAAGTCTTTCTTCCCAACAGGAGCAAATCTCCAGGAAAACAGAATTCTCAGGAAGCCTTATCAACATAGCAAGTACTCTTACTGCCAGTAAGTAAACTTATCAAAATAATAAGTTCACTTTGTAAAAATCTTCTGAGTGGAGTCTGACTGGAGCATGTAGCAGATTAAGACATGGCTCAGTATTTAGAACATTGTAATCTCCTAAGATCTACTTGACAAAGTGTCCTGTTATTATAGCCCCTGACATAGTTGATTTGTCCTTATCACAATAGTGGATCCTATACACTGTGTTTGAAATAAAACACGGTGAACACAGATGGCAGGGTTTCACTTTGGAGCCTGTCTTTCTTGAGCATTAAATAGAAGGGAATCCTCTATTGTTCCAAATTGCTCAGACAGTGGATGGTAGGGTGGTGACAGCTGTTTCTACTTGGGTAGCATTTTATTAGTTTCTTATTGGACCAGTGTTCTAGATATTATAAGCATGATTTTTTCACTGTCAAAATTGATGAGTAAATATACAAATTGCAAGCACACATGAGATTCTAATTTTAAAAATACACCTGAAATTTTTTCATATAGCTTCCATATATATCTGTGTGCGTGTCTGTGTATACACACACACACACACACACACACACACACACACACATATATGGGTTTCATATACAAGTAGTTTTTGAGAATACATGAGTATGTGCATCTACATTATTTCTACTCTCCCTTCTACGTTGTCCCCTTCAGATATGCGACCTCTTCTTCAGTTGTTACTGTTTTATAGATACCATGCTGAGTCTGATTAGTCAGTTAGATCTGCCCCACCCATGCGTGTTTCAGGCTGACCACTTGATGCTGAATAATCTATTAGGAGTTCTACCCTGGAGAAACCAATTCTCCCTCAGTAGCTACTGATTTAGTGTAGCTCTTCATCTAGGAGTGAGGCCCTGTGAGGTATTCTCCCTTCCATGCTGTCAATCAACTTTTCAGTGGGAACATTTACTAACAATTAGTTTTGGATTTATTGGTGTTGTAAAATCTGCTATTTCCACAATGGCAAACATATTTGTGCCTTGCATGTCTTCAGAAGTAACGGTTGTCAGTTAAGATACTTTTGGGTGTAGTTTATAGAAAGAATTTTTATCAAAACAGCTATTTTTTTTTTGCCAATTAAAATGAATGGTCACTGTACAAAGATTATACATAATTATGTCTTTTGAAAGATTATATATGTACATATGTGTATATATCTGTCTGTCTGTTTGCATGTATTGAAAGTTACCTAATCTGAGAACAGATCATATAACAATGATGCATATTATATGATCTTGCTGAATGCAAGTGTTCTGAAGCATCTGAACAGTCTTTTTGATTTCTCTGGTAAATATTTTGTAATTTGCAGTTTTTTGTTTATGAAAGGATTTGGGTTAGGAAATTATATGACAGCAATGTGATTACTTCAGTGAAGATTCAGATAATGTTCTTATGATTGGATAAGTCAGTCTGATACCGCTGAAGGGATGTCTTGCTTCTTAGGTCTACCAAAATCTGTGTACAATAAGTATTACATTTTAAGTGTATTACAAAACATAAGTATTTTCTAATATATGATCTCATTTTGATTTTGGTCCAGATCCACAAAAATTCATTTTGTGAAACAATTGGTTGCATACACATGCATGCGTGCACATGAGCTAGACACAGATATTCTTGTCAACTTGAGATGAACTACAATATACTCATGGTATCAACACTTTAACAAACAGAAGTGTTTCATTTTTGTTTGCTTTGTTTTTTCCTTTGACATTGGAGGCTTGAGGACTCATCATTTAGTGATTTAATTAGGACATTAGTCAGTCTTTAAGCTTTTGTGGATTCTTTTTCTGGATGATAATCATTACAACTTTAGACACATATGTCTTTTCTATGGTGTGAAACACTCAGTTCTCCCTCTCTTGTCTAGCAGGACAGTGCCCTACCTAAACGCTGCATCAACATTTGAGTCTGATGATGGTTAAGGAGCAAAGTTGTATCTCCAGTTGTCTATACCTACATCAGGAAACCTGTGATTACAATTGATGCAAACTAGGAGGTGAGGATCATTTTCAGATCTGCTCCTAGGGTTACCAATAGTAATGATTGATTAAGATTTTTAAAATTTTGTTTTCATTTCATTAAGGAAGACACCAAAACCAAATTCAAATATGCAAACTTTAACATCAAATACAAAAGGACATAAATAATAATCAACAAAAGAATCTGAGCATCAAACATTTAAAGCATAAGCGATTGTAATAAAAATAAAAATTAAAGAAAAGATTTTCTGTCTTAAATAGCAGCACATACAAGCTAAGATTTTAAAGCCACTCATAATTTAAAGAACTGTTTAAACAGAGACAGGAAGTGAAAACAGTTTAGAACACCAGATCTGTCATCCTGGTGAAGGAGACCTGGAATTGCATGGATTAATTAATGAAATGTTTTTTAGCCTTCCTGTTAATACTGGTCTGCAAAGCAAGATTTTACCAACACTGTTTCTTTATAGCTTCCTGATAGGCCTTAACACAAATGTTCAGGGAAGTCTAAATAGAAACAGACATGTCTGTTACAATTAAAAACTTATTTAGGGAAGTTGTGGTTCTGATTGTACTTTATCTGCATTTGTTGATACAACATATACATCTTTACAGAAGTGTTATTTTCCTGCTGAGATGTTTGCATTGTGAACTTTAGGGAACATTCACACCAAAGTGGAGAAAATGGTAGGCAGTTGAATATTGAAGTCTGTTTTCCTTTTGTCTGATACCCCCTTTTATCATTATCTAAGAGAAGCAAAGACCATTAGAGAAAGCTAATTGCCTTCATAGTCTTCAGATTATACTGATGATACTGATAGGAGAATTCAGGCAAATTGCATTCTCAAAATGGTTCTGGGAACATACCACTTCCAGTAATGTTTTTATCAAGCAGAACTAAAAGCAGAAAGGGCAAGGATGCACTTAAAGACAATTATCCATCAACGTTGGAAAACATAGTTAGCAGATTAAGAGAGTCGAGTATATGCAATATATCTTGATTGCAACAAAGCAGTTGGTATAGCATTATTCAATTTGCTAGCTGAATTAATTTAAATTGGTTTAGGCAGAAGTATAGTCAAATGAACTACCAGCTATCAAAAGAGTCATAAATAATAGATAACAATAAACACATTTGTTTTACATGCTCCTAATTTAGTTACTCCTCCAATCTCTTCAGAACAGAATATGACAGTTAATATAATAGATGCTACCCTCCAGTTATCTCCTAATCTTTTAGGAATCCCATCTGTTCTACAAACTCGCAAGGGCCCATTATGTTACCATCAACAACTTCCATTATTCAGAGCTTATTTTATTTATCTATAGTGAGTTTTTTAGTTGCCCCTTACATTTCTGTTTGTGTGTATGGACTTTTTCTAATTGGATAATTTTGTGAGCAGAAGTACAGGGCTGTGGAAACAGCTTTTGCCTCCATACATGCATGCTACTTACTGGCCCTTCCTTGGTCTTTGGTGGAGGTACATGGTTCAAGCCACTGTTTCCCTTCCTCCTTTCAATATTCACCCTAATGAAGGAGTAACTTTCCCTTAATGTAGGCTGGCCACTCTGAAGGTAGGATAACTAAGCCAAGAGTTTCCACCTAGTCTTTGAAAAATCTAAAACCTGTAACAAAGACACAAACTTGAAGACAACATGACCTTATTCAAAGAAAGGAGACTTTGTAAAGCACACAAAGACTTTCCCAGTTGGGAAGAATATCCATTAGTCAAATGCCTGCCTTGCAAGCATAAGGACCTAATTCAGATGCTCAGCACCCACATAAAACTGTGTGTGGTCATGTGTATGTATCTTTGGCACAGGAGAAGTGTAAACAGGTAGTTCCTCAGAGCTGGTTGGCCATCTAGTCTTGCCAGTCAGTGAGCACAAGGTCCCATAAGAAACCCTGTCTCAAGAGATGAAGTGAGTAGCAATGGAGGAAGACATCTAATGTTGGCATACATATACACATATTTATACTATACACAAAAAATTAGGAAGCATTTGATATCTATCTATCTATCTATCTATCTATCTATCTATCATCTATCATCTGTCTGTCTGAAATAGTGTCTTCCTATGCAGCCCATACTTGTTTAAAATTTATATTTTCCCTGCCTCAGTTTCCCAAATGTTGGGATTATAATGCCTTGTCACAAGTCCAATGCTTCTTTTCAGTGTTTAAATGAGTAGTCCTTCGGTTACTTTCTAGGACAATACTTCTCAGCATGGTGATTGGAGCTGTGAATAATCTGAGAAGGGCTAGAAAAGAAGTAGGTCACAGTGAACTTTCCTATATCTTTGAGTCATCTTGTGGGGGCTGGTAAAGTTAAAAAGTACTGAGTCAATATTTGAAGGAATTAAAAAAAAATCTATGTAACATAACATATACAAATTAAACAGGAAAATAATTTGATGTTAAAAAAACAGAAAATCATGCATGTGGCATAGCTCAGCAAATCAAGCTTAGCACTTGCCAAGCCTGATTTTGATTTTCAAAACTCTCATAGTGGAAAGAAATAACAGACTCCTACAACTTGTCTGAACCCCAGTGCTGTGGCATGTGTACCTCCCTCCCACATAATACATAAAGTTTAAAACAAAATGAAAGTTTTGTAAAGGAAGCAAAGCAAAGTTTAACAAAGACCAGCATCTCATAGTGAGGTGAAGAAGTGGGAAGAAGGAAGGCTTTGGGAGAGACAATGAGAATCTCTAAATACTGGGAGACTAGACATTTGTGACACTGGGGAACAGCTACAGGTACTATTGCCTAGGTCTTCTCTCTAGTGGTTAAGCAGGTATCTACAGGATAACTATTATATACTCCATTCCTTTTTGGAAAAGTAAGATAGTGACATAATTAAATAATTTCTGACATAGAAATAGCCACATGAGAGGGTTTGATTTCAAATGTCCCTGTGTCTCCATGTCCAAGTTATTTGAAATGGAATATGATCCAAGAAAGAGAATAAGAAGCAAGAAGGTACATGATTCTACTCTTCTTGCCCAGGAAGAGGTTGTTTTTTTTTTTAAATTTTTAAATCATGATAGAAAGCTTTAGAGACAGAAAGGACTGTAATTGCATTTAAATGCAACCAAGCAAGAGTAAGTGCAGCACAGAGGAAAAATTTGATTTTCTCACTATTGATATGGTTGTAGACAAATTATTTAACCACTGTGAACATCTTTCCTCATCTGCACTGTGCAGGAAATAAGTCACATTTCTCAGAATTGTCATGAATGTAAAGTAAAATAACATATAAAATGCTTGATTTAATAACTGCTTACAATAAGCATTCTAGAAATGGTAACTATTCTTTTTATTAAATCTTATTTCTTTGGAGTCAAAGCAAACAATGAGAACTGAGCAAGTTACATCATTTTTATTTTTATAATGTACAAGAATACCAAATGATTTAAATGCATACTCTTAATTGGTACTCAGCCACAAGGGGAATTCATTGTGCAGATCTTTTAAAAACTACAATCATGCTGAGTAGCATTGACCAAGCAGTTTTTCAAGCATACATAAAAGTCATCTTCAAAAAAAAAATATTTAAAATATTAATGCAATCAGGACCTAAAGTAAAAGTGAAGGTATTGTTCTCTAATAATATCACATTTTACACAAAAATGCCCAGAATATCTTAAAGAAAGAATGATAATATTTTAATTAGAGTATGCCTTTGAATATTTATTGGCTTAATTAGCTATGTTTATAAGTGTCTTGTTTTAAAAATTATCTCTTTTTTACTATAAACATAAGGCATATTATTTTTCAAATCTAAACAACAGTAAAAGTAGTTCTACCGGTCACGGGCTATACGTGTGCTTATGTATATGCGTGTAAAAGTGTGCACATGTGTGTATATTAGCATATGCATGCACCCATGTGTCATGGCACAGAAGTGGCAATCAGAAGACAACTTGAACACTTTGCCCTTTTACCATGTGGGTCCCAGGAATCGAACTCAAATCTTCAAGCTTGCCTGCAGGCTCGTTTACCTGCTGAAGTGAACACATAATGTTCGTATTTATCTCCTAGCTATTTTTAAATTCTGAAATACTTTTTGCTCACAATCCTTCTTGATTCATATTTTATACTTTTACTTAGAGTTTTACCCCTTAATTTACTTCTTAACAATTAATTGTACTAGTGCTTTGCTGTGGGACGATCTTTGTACGCTGTAAGTATGTACTACTCTCATTGGTTGAGAAAGCGCTGACTGACCTATAGCTGGACAGGAGAGATTGGGTGGGAGAGCCAGACTAGGAGGACACTGGGAAGAAGGAGGTGGAGTCTGAGGAGTCACGAGACAGATGTGAAGGAGGCAGGTGTTGGGATCAATCCATGTGAGTCTGTTTAGTGGGTAATTGGGCTTTATTAAAATATAAATTGGGAAAATACACTCACAAACACAGAACCGAGTAAACAGCTGAAGTCGTCCTCTGTTCTGCCTGGAAGCCAATGACCTGGCTGTCTGGTGTCTGATCATGCGAAAAAGAGCAGTGTGAACCCTCCTCTTTCCTTTTAAGAGGTCACATACCCAGGCAAGAGGTCACATAAGCAGGCTAAAAGCACTGCCCCTTTTGGGACTGGATAGCCCAAGATCATGGGCGGGGCAAATAGCACTACTAACAGGACATGTAGAAAATGAGAGAACAGTCCATGAGCCACGTGGTGAACGTAGGTAAGAAATGTGGGTTAATATAAGTTATAAGAGCTAGTTATCAATGAGCCTAAGCTTTTAGCCAAGCATTCATAATTAGTATTAAGTCTCTGTGTGGTTATTTGGGTTATTTGGGCTGGCAGTCCCAAGAAAATATTCGACTTACGGAGATTTATTTTTTTATTGTTTTAAATTTAACCAGTGTGGCCTCTTCTACTGACCTCATGTTTTTATTTTTGTTTTCATTCTCTGGTCCCAAACTCCTTTTACTTCAAACTGACTTTTCTCTGTTTACCTCTCCACATTCATTTTCTCTCTTTTCTCTGCCCTGTTTTGAACTCCCAGAGGCTCTGGGAAAGCAGTGGCAGGGAGAGGAGAGAGATCGGGGAGAGAACAGTTTTGCCGGACAGTCCCACTCCCTTTCTGAACTTGGCAGCTGACCTGAGAATCCTCATCCGTAATGGTTTCCTTCTTGGCTCGAAGAACACAGTTTTTTGTTTGTTCGTTTGTTTTTTATTTTTCCTTTTTATTGAAAATAGATTCTTTTCTCATAGAATGTAACCTGATTATAGTTTCCCCTTCCTCTATTCCTTCCAGTTCCTCCCCATTTCTGTCTTCATACCCTTTCTGCCTCTCATTAGAAAAGAACAGGCTTCTAAGACATAGCAACAAAATACAACAAAACAAAATATAACAACATAAAACAAAACCATCCCAACAAAGTTGGACAAGGCAAACCAACAAAAGGGAAGGAGTCCAAGAGCGGGCACAAGAATCAGAGACCCACTAGTTCACACACTCAAGAGTCCCACAAAACCACTAAACTAAAAGCTGTACCATATATGCAGAGGACCTGGTGCAGCCGTGCGTATGCCCTGTGCTTGCTGCATCAGTCCCTATGAGTTCATATGAGTTTTGTGAAGCTGATTTGAAGGGCCTTGTTCTCCTGGTGTTCTCCAGCCCCTCTGGCTCTCACACTGTCTGCCTCCTCTTCTGCAGGGTTCTCTGAGTTGCAACAGAGTTTTAATAAAATTTTCCTCTTTCACATTTACATGGGTTCTCATTTTTCACATGTTCATCTAGTTTTTCAACTCTTCCCAGGACCCTGGAAATGGACACTTTCTTAAGAGTGTGGATTTGAGAATTCCACCTATTTCAAGTTGACCAACTCACAAATACAATCTACGACTAAAAAAAAAAAAGGCTTTTGTTTTCTCTTATGTTTAATATTTACTGCATTGAACAATGTCGTATCTTGAAAATGTACTTTAATTTACTGTGTTTAAATTAATTCTTCATTAGAAGTTTTTTTTTTTAACTTCTTTAATATTGTGATTTATTTTGGACTTTTTAAGTGACATGGTCAAAGGCAGGATCAGAGAGAATAATTAGTTGTAGAGTTCACTTCCAAAACAGGATCACTAAAAGAGCATTTCTGTAGGTCTCCCTATAAATTAGAACACAGGTTCCTCAGTCAAACTCCATTCTCTTTTTTAAGAAAAAAAAAAAAAGTCCACCTCTCAAGGGACCGTGAGGGATAGGTCAGACCTGAGTTCGGATTTCCACCACCTATAGAAAAAGCCAGATGTGGTAGAGAGCCTGCAATCCCAAGGCTGGGAAGGCAGAATCAGAGGATTCCTGGGGCTTGCTAGAAAGCCCGTCTAGCTGAACCAATGAGCACCAGATTTAGTGAGAGACCCTTCTCCAAAAATAAAGTGGAGAATGATTGAGGAAGACTTCCCAGGGCAGTTCATTTTCTTTATGCATGTTTTATACTTTTCTCACAGTATACTTTCCAGTACGAACCAGTGTTTGAAACTGCTTGCTTTCCTATCTGTTTGCAGAAACCAGTGGTATCCGTGAACCATATCAGTGTGTGGTAAACAAGCACATCTTGACATGACTCTTTGTCCTCCAGAACTAGAGTCTCTGGTAATGCATCCCAGCAGGAGGTAGACCAGTCAGGGAGTGGCACTTGACATTCCAAGATAGGAAATCAGTTGCAGGAACAGCCGAGCCTGGGAGAGCTAAGAGTGGCTCATGTCGGGATTATGGGCTTTCGGAGTTGTCTGTCTGGCAAGAGAAGATGTAGGGCTGCTTTACGGTAACTGGAAATGCACTCTACCCCTTATAGTAAGATGGCTGGGAGAGTCATGCAGAGGCGTACAAACCTTCAGATAGGAGATTAGGAGATGTAGACATCAAACACCACTGACAGTAAAAAGGACCAAAGAGAATCCACCCACAACAGGATAAACTTGTCCTTTTTAAAGAATGAATCACATTTTAAAAAAAAAAATCCTTTATGAAGAGATTATTAATGCTTGTTTTGCTGGCTGGGATTAAAGCCAAGACCTTGTACGTGATAGGTAAGCATTGTACCAGTGAGCTGTACCTCTCAACCTCTATTAGATTGCTGAGCAATCCTATAATTAAAAGAAAATATGCTAATCAAGCCATGGAGAAAACAGACTTGCTGGGAAAAAAAAAAATTGGATAAAAGAGCTAGAACTGAATATTTATAGATTCTACTTTGTGTTTCTCAGTAGTCAATAAAAGAGTTAGAAGAGATGGAAAAATAAAACTGTGAGAGAAGACAGTATATTTAGTTCTAATTAATCAAAAATAAAGCCTATAGGGATGCTATTAAGACAGCTAGCTCAGTGACAGATTCTAGGATGGAACTGAGCCCACGGAGCTGGCTCGGCACAGTGGGAGCTGGCTCGGCACAGTGGGAGCTGGCTCGGCACAGTGGGAGCTGGCTCTACCCTTAACTATGTCATTCTCTGTGCCTCTGCTGCAGTCCTCACTGGTTCCCAAGGCAGTGCAAAGTCTACAGCCACAGAGGAAGCCCTGCAGCTTACGGGTCCACACACAAGCAGAGGTTTGTCCTGCTTCAGACTTGATGCACCCAAACCACCCCTACAAAATGTCTTCAAAGATATGGGGCTCTGCGGAAAAAACGTCACCAGTCTACAGCAAGGGATCCTCAGAAAGGAGTCAAAATAGGAGACCAGGGACACGGGAAAAACATAGTTGACTATGGTCAGTAAAGAGTACTGGAGAAGTTCTCTCAGAGTCAGTGTTAGGGAAGTCCCGAGCAGATCAGTAATGAGAATAAAACAATTATAACACAAACTTGGATTCACTGACAATGTATTATTAAAAAAAAAAAGAAAGAAAGAAAGAAAGACTAACTGAGTCAAATAGTTTAACAGTCTCTTAAAATTCTCTTTAAAAATAATTGTATTATGCTCTTGCTTCTGTAAACCTTTTATTGCAAGCATCTGCATTCTTTATGTGTCAATTTTTAAAAAAGATTCATTATTTATTTATTTAAAACCATGTGTATGCAGGTGTATCTGTGGGTGGGTGTGGCCGTAAGTGTAGGTAACTACTGGAGCCCAAGAGGGCACTGGATCTTTGGGAACAGTAGTTACCAGCAGTTGTTAGCTGCCTGACCTGGGTAATGGAAATCCAGTCACATCCAGAAGATCAGTAAACTCTAAACCATTGAGCCACCATTCAGCTCTAGTAGCAGGAGTTCTTGAGTTGAATTATTGGTTCCATGATTTCCATTCCTCCTCGTGTCATCATGAGACACTCTTGATTTGTTCAAACTTATACATTTGGCTTCATCACGTACATTTTGATTAGCAGTCTCCTTGTTTGATGTTTTTCTTATAGCCTGTTATTCACATGTGAACATGTTTTAATTTCCAAGATTTTTCTCTTTGAAAATATTTCTTAATGCCTCAGGATATTAATTACGCTTTAGACAAAGACAGTGACTGGTACAAAATTCTGTTTCCTCGATTTAGTTTTCACTGAGGCTAATTGTCACTAGCCAAACACATATTAATGTGTACTCTGTATTAGTTCTAAACACGCAACATTTTGATATGGAAAAAGCTACATGCATGTTCAATTTTTTCTTATTTAAATCTTCTGAGATTTAGTTTTACTTTATTTTTTCAGGAAATTTTGCTTTTATTTTATAAATGCACTAAAGCTTGAACTGGTTCTTTGAGAGTAATGTGTTGTAATTCTCTTTATGGAATCTGATGAAATTACTTTGCTTATAAAGGCCCTTGACTGCTGTTTTTCCTGATGAGTGTTTTCATGTGGCACTATCATGAAGATTAAACAAGATAATACTTGGACAGCACGGACTCTGTGAATGGTGTATGGGAGATGCTCCGTAGATGTTTAACTCTTACTCTTTTCTTTAGCATCTTTATTTATTTAACTTACCAGTGTCTAAATAATTCCAAAATTTTACTTTTAGAGAGTTCATTAGCCCAAAAGGACAGAGATGAAATGCATACTGTCGGATCTTTGTAAGATAGTACGGCTATGCATACATTAGCTTTTAAGAAACACTCCATGGTTTTATGAAAAAGTGACTCTTCTCAGCTTTCACTCTTACGTGGTTTCTATGTCCACCTGCATTCTTTATATTCTGAATATATTTTAGAATTTTTTTCTACGTAACTGCTCAGTTTCTGTTATATAAATTTAAGTTCTCTCCCACACTTTTGAATTGTATCTCGGCTGCCTGTGGGATCCTTGGGCTCAGGTCTTTTTTCTTAGAAAACTATAAATATTGTCTTTCTCTGGCCCAGTTTTCCAAGTTGCTGAGGGAAGCATGTCTATTCTGACTGGTGATTGGTTAATTCTGTCCCCTGGATAGAAGTCATAGGATTTGCTTTTTTCCTTGGAGTTCAGGAGTTTTTCCAGGTAATATAGTGTGACATTTGTTGTTGTTAATCTAGCTTGTCAATCAAAAGCCTTTGATCTGAAAACTCAAGTAAGTGAAATACTGTTCTGTCTTTATTCCTCCTTCTCCATCTGTTTCTTTGTTCTGAAATGCATATTTGATCTTCAATTTTTTTCTTCTATTATACTCACTTAATTGATACTCTGTTAACTATCAATTTTAAAATTATTTTCCAAATTATTATGGAAGTTTTCACCAGCATCCACTTTAATTTCACTGTCCTTACTTGATTTTTAAATTAAACAAATCTCAATTCTGTAAAACCTTTATTCTAATGTGTGTGTATGTGTATAAATATATTTAAACTTTCTCTTCAGATCTCACTTTTTTATTTTTAATTCTTCTTTTCTTCATTACATTTCTGCCTTAAAAATTCTGTATAGTACTGATGACTGTTTTGTTTCAACTTCATCTATATTTTAAATTATGTGTCAATCTCGAACATACAATAATTTCCACTTACTGTTTATCATTGTTAAACTGGGTCCACACAGAACCCTACTTATTTCCTCCGAACCCACTTGTCTTTGCAGGGAAGTATGGTGGGAGAATGTGAGGAGATGGAAGAACTCAGTTATAGAGCTACTTCCTAAGGAGAGGACAAGGTTTAGGAGGCTGATGTGCTGTGTCCTTTCTCTGGAAGCTTTTATGTTTGAATGCAATTTTCTTCTTCATAATAGCATGTTCTATAACAGCATGGCAGTTTAGCTCAGTATGAGGTGTAATTTAAAAGTAGTAAGCACCTTCAGTCTGCAAACATTTCTCCTTTTGTTTGGCATAACTGAACAAGATGCTGGACATGTTTATGAGTATCTGCTCAAGATAACTTGTGTTCCTCAGGAATTGACTCAGTTAAGCTACCTCGGGCTTAGTGAAGAAGCAGACTGCCTCATTGTTAGCCGCTCTACACACCGGAACCTACTGGAAATCTGATCTATTCTTACCTTGTCCACATTTCAGACCCGAACCTACAGATTGTAGCATTAGAATAAACTTTGTCTGTGTTCATCATTAACCAGATTCCACATCTTACCTGAGTGGAGAGCTGAGAGGCACAGAAGGCAAGAGCACAGACGACACAAATTCTTTCTTCCTTTACCGGACTTGATCATTCTGAAAAAAAAAACAAAAAATTAGTGACAACTTCATATAATAGTAAACTAAGACTACCTCAAGAGATATTGCTCTTTGTTTTGGTAATTTCTCTGTGAAAGTTCCTTCATCAATTCCTTTAAACTAAAAATATTTTTTTCTTATACGAATCCCCAACATTTTACTGCCTTTTTTTTTTTTTTTTTTTTTTTTTTTTTTTTTTTTTTTTTTTAGCCAGCTTTCTGTAAAACCCAGCTTACATTGGCTTATAAAGAACAAAAGTGGGTGGTTTTGTTGTTGTTATTTTTTTCTGTTTTTTTTTTTTTTCTTTGACTGATAGATTTTCAAGTTCATGGTCCATGATAGAATGGCCTTTTGATTTGAGGTTTATGGTAAGCAAATACACTATGGTAAGTAGTTCATATTGGATCAAACCTCTTACTTCATGCCAGCAAATGAGAAAAAGGAAGAGGAAAGGATTGGAGTCTTGCTATCCTCTTTCAGGGCATAACTTCAGTGACCCTGCCCACTAGGCCCTGGCTCTTAGAGTTCTTGCCATCGTCCAGAAGTGTCAAAGGGGAACTAAGCCATTAGCACATGAGTTGCTGGGGATATTTAAGATTTGGACTGTAACACTGGCTTATTCCTAATGTGTCCAGGAAATACTTAGCACACAGTAGTGATGGGGTGGGCAATGCTGAGTGAGACATGGCTTTAAGATAAAGAATTTGGCTCAGAGAACTGCTGCACAGCAATCTATAGCAAGAGTAATCCATTGTATTATCTACTGGCATATTTTATATTCATTTAATTTTTGAAGCATTTGCCATATACATCAGTAGATGCTGTCTAGCTACTTCCTTAAAAAAATAATAAACACATCAAATCCAAATGTTAGTGTTGAACCTATGGATTCTCAGTGGAATTTGAATGCTTCTATAAAAATCTCTCTGGAGGTTAAAGCTCCCCAATTGCAGCAGAGTCTTACTTCAGAAACTGGAAGCAAACAAACATACAGCTCTGAAAATTTTGGGTGGCCTTAATGGAAGAACATCATGTTGAGATGATAGACAATAAAGGAGTTGAGCTATAAGAGGGCCCAGCTATTATTCTTGAATGTTACATACTATCTTCTTCATCTTACATCTTACAACTGTGCAGGGTTGTAAAATTTTCCTAGTTTCTGCCCATATTGGTTGCAAGTTTTCCTTCTTTGATACTGTCTAGCTCCACAACTGTTATTACAGGAGACTCTTAGGCATGTTGGACTGTTGTGTGTTTTTCTCCAATAGGACAAACACTATATAGGCACAGGATTGCCAGGGAACTTCTGATGTACTTCACCCCCTCCCCAGGAAAGAAAATAACCATATCTAGGGAACAATTTGGATACTATCTCTAAATCTGTTTCCCTGTATTCAACCTAAAGCATCCTTCCTAGTTATTCATTGAGCAATAGTCAAAGAAGAGAATATAATCTATTACCAAACTGGCAATTCATTTATTCAATGTGTTCACTACTGATTGCTATGGACTTCTTCTACTTACTGATTCTTCCTTTTCCAGAAATCCAGGAGTCTGTCAGCATCTCATCTTTTATTGCCTAAGCTATCAAACATGCCCTACAGTTTGCAGCTTTGATTCTACAATACATCTTCCTTACAGCATCACCAGGAATTCTACTGTAATAAATAGACATCACATCATACCTCTTTTTTAAAATCCCTGTTACATCTCATCACATTTAGAACAACATCCTTTATTTAATTTTGACCTCCTACACCATATCCTAGCACCTAGCTACTAGAAGATAATGTATAAACTTGAGGGGAGAAATCATAGAAGTGAGAACATTGCAGAAGGCTTGTTTCCCAGTATCTAAGTATAAACTCTTTCCAAATTCTTGGATACTTTCACTCTGCCTGTGTGAGAATGCCTGATTGGGGGGAGGGGGTCTAGCATTGGTGAAATAGCTAACAGAAATAAGCTGAGTCTATCTTTGAAAGCAAACTATAATTGGTCCATCTACAAATTTACCACTTTTAGACTTTTAAGACAAGAACTTGTACACACAGAAGGGAGCATTTCATAATACTTGTTAATATATTGTTTGATCGTTATTCTTACTAAACATGGCTTCCAAATACATGAAGTAAAAACACAGAAATAGAGAAATAGTCAATTCTATGATCAAAGTTGTTGACTTAGACTCCTATCTCTTAGTAATTAAAAATTATAAATGATAAGAAACCTAATTGAGCCTATCACTCACCTTTATCAAACTGACATTGACAGAATATTAATCCAACAACTAAAGAAGGCATATTTGTTTCAAATGATGATAGATTTTCGCCATATTGTTGTATCCTGGCAAATAATTTTCAAATTGATTTTAAAAGACTAAAATTTGCCCAGTTTTTGCTGCCTGTGATGGAATTAAAAAGAAAATAAGTGGTACCAGTCTTGAAAGACTCAAAATATTGACAGGTTGAGTGACACATTTCTAAATAATTTACAAGTAAAAGGAAAAATCACAGTTAAAATATTTAAAATGAGGTGATAGTGAAATCTTGGTGAAACTTCACTTAGATGAAACATTTATCATCAATGCTAATATTGTAGGTTTTCAATGGTAACCATCTTCCAAAGTTGAAAGACAAAGCAAGACTCATGGTTTGTGCTATATTGGTATCTGGTGATGTTGTCTTTTCTTAAATGCTGTGAGAGCATCTCCTGTTCCTTCTCTTGGAAGTCCCAGGGCTCTCTCTCCTTTTCAACTCTGTGCTTTGAGTATTGTTTTCCAAATTGTTTTTCACTATTTTTATCAACCTATTTATCAAGAAAATAACAACATGTGTTAATTATGCATAGTAATGGGTTTCATTATGGTATTTATATATGTTCATAATGTAATTAGATAATATTCCCCTCCTGATATCGCCTCTTATTTCCTTTCCAATCCCATCAATCTCCTTCCTCTTCATAACTAGTCCCTTCCCACTTTCATGTTTTTAATTTGATGAGCCAATGAGTTTCGTTAGGGCTTTCTATAGGAATATAGATGGAAGTTTGTTTTCAGGAGTGTATGCACTTTACCAATGACTACACACCTGAAGAAAGTATCTCTCTTAGTCCCTTCAATTGTTAAATGATCTGTGTACAGTCCTCAGGAGGGTCAGGACCCCATGACTCTCTCCATTTCCATGCTGGGGTTTTGACAGGCCAATCTTGGGGAGATCTTGTGCAGGTAATCATAGCTGCTGTGAGTTCAAGAGTACCAAGCCTATGTCATGTCCAGAGTCATTGTTTCCCACGATTTCTACCATTGTCTCTTTCGTTTCTCCTGCCTCTTCTTCAGTGTTCCCTGAGACTTGGATAAGGATCATACAGATGTCCCCTTTGGAGCCTGACATTCAACAGTCATTTATTATCTGTACTTTGACTAGTTATGATTCTCTTCAGTTACCACTGACTACTGCAAAATGAAGCATGTTTGACCAAAGTTGATAGCAACACTATTCTATGGGCACCAACAGTTAACTAAATGACAGTTTTTCAGGAACATAATATTCATTTAAGAAAATAACAACAAAAACAGCAGTAGCTTCCCAAGTAAGGCCTATAGCCTTACTAGCCCGGGACTTTTGGTTGAGTTTACAATACCAGATGTGTATTCCCTCCTATTAAATGGGCATCAAATCCAGTGAGAAAGCAAATAATTATCTTCAGGATAGACTTGCCACAATTGTTCTAGTGGTCTCTTCTTGCCTGATTGGCCAGAACTGTTGCACACAGGGTCTACAACTTAGTAAGACGGTTGATGAATATTCTCCTCAGCAGACAACACATACATTCTGCTATTTTGAGGGCTATCCTGAAGAAAATAATCTTCTAGTCCAGTTCCAGCTTGATTTCTCTATGTCCTGTAATCAAGTCATATAATGTGTCTGCAGCAGGGCTTTACCAATGAAATTCTGATGGACAATCAATGACAGGAATACTTTCCTGTATTGTTTTGGGGGAACCTCAAAGGTCTTTATGACTAACAATCTGTAGACAAAAAGCCTACCCTAGCACTGGGACTTCTGTCAAATAATCTATCGATTTTTCCACTCCTGTTTTTTATGGCATAATTGTGTCAAGACCCTTCTACAAAAATCCCTCTTGATCCTCTTATTTTTTAAACTTTTCTAGTCATATTCATCCCAGGCAGGGTTTTATCTATGGTGGCTCAGGCTAATTTAAATGTTAAATGCCCTCTGTTACTTTATTTCTGGTTGCAACTAACAGGGAAAGGTTGTTCTCTGTAGCATAGTTGGAGATTAGCAAGCTTGGCTTTAGAGAAGCCATTATTCTTACACACTTTAATTTTTTCATGTCCCCATTATCCATTTCTTTCATTCTTTGCCATACAATTATTTTTCACCATTATGCTTGTTTATTTTCAGTGATTAATTATTACACATCATGATTCTACCCTATTTATACTTTTCTATTCTGTAATAGCTACATCATACCTCTCAAGCGTTTTGGCCTCTTTCAGAAATTCATCTTTGGGTTTAAAGTCTGCTTTTCCCCTGTGAATTTTTGAACTCTGTTTGCCCAAAACTTTGGATACTATTTTGGTATGTTCAGGCTTTTATAAGAAAATACCACGAGTCTGGGGGCTTGGAAACATCAGAAATTTATTTCTCACAGTTCTGGAGTCTAGGAAACCCAATATCAGAGGATCTTAGGGTCTGGTGAGGGTGTTTTCTTCTCAACTGAGCTGCAAACAAAGGCTATGTGATAAAACACAGTATTCGAGTCCTCCGTCACCATCCAGTGGGAGTGCATTAATCAGTTAAAGCCATTCCTAGTTTCTTTGTTTCAAGTTGCTTCTGTCTAAGGAATGCTCACCTTGCTGCTTAACTCTCAGTGTGTGAAGAGTCACCGCGTGCTTCACTGAAGTTAAATTATGCGTGCACACAGAAGTCCACCAAAGAAATCTCGTTCCTTTGTTTTCTATAGCTCTGCAGCGTTATTTCTCTCTTACCTTACACATACATCTGTTTGTTTCACTCTTTCTGCCTGTGTGTGCAGTCATGGATTTTACAGATAAACTACGGTTTCTTGCTGTCTTTTCATTCTTGAACAAAAATTCATACACTATATATGCTCTTCTGCACTTAGTATTTCACACTTAGAAATGCCTCCTAGCAATTACTATATATAAGTTCATGGGGATTGTTTGTTTCACAACTGCATAGTAATTATTTTAATATCTGTGATGTGGCTAAATTGAACCAAGCCCATGCTTGGACACTAAATTAATCTCTAGCATTTTATAATTTATAAAATTTTATAAGTGACATTCATGTTTCTACTCCACATATTTACTGGAGTAATAAATAAATAAATAAATAAATAAATAAATAAATAAATGTTTTAAATATTGTCACTTTTAGAATATTGACACAGAAAAGATAAATAGAATCAAAATAAAAATACCATCATGGCATTTCCCTTGCGAGGCAGGTGTCAAAACAAGAATGTAATGATCAATTAAATGTTTGCAAAAATCCTGTTAAAACACACACACACACACACACATACACACACACACACACACACACATACACGTCAGAAAACAGGAGCCTGCCATGAACTCATGCAGACCAGATTTGTAAATATAAAGGGGTCATTCCACCCCTTTGATACTGTTTGTAAAACAGCAACAATAGAGGAGATCTTGCAACTCAACAAATTCACTTATAAAGTGCTATACTTCTAGTTTTGTGGAAATAGTGAGATGTTTCTATATATTACGAATCTGAAGCTGGGCGGTGGTGGCACACGCCTTTAATCCCAGCACTCGGGAGGCAGAGCCAGGTGGATCTCTGTGAGTTCGAGGCCAGCCTGGTCTACAGAGTGAGTTCCAGGACAGGTGCCAAAACTACACAAAGAAACCCTGTCTCAGAAAAAAAAAATCTGGTCAAATTTCTTTTAAAAATTATCATCTAGCTTATAAAGTAGTGGGCTTCATTGTGCTGTTGCATGTCATTCAGTTTTGCCCTTACCCCTCCCCATATAGCTCCTCCCTCTTGCTGGCTCCCTTACATTTTCTAAACAGGCTCTCCTTGTTCTTTCATGTCTCACACATATTCCATTTCACTCTCCTCTGTTGCCTGAACACCCCTTTAGCCCTATTCCTTCCTTCTCATAGTCTTCTTTCTACTTTCATGCCATATTAGTGTGTAAACACTTACATCCAGATTGTGTGTGAGAGAAAACATGTGACACTTGTCTTCCCAAGTCTGGCTTACCTCACTTACCATAAACAACTCCAAAAAGTAAACATCAAAACAACTATGCATCTAATCAAGTAGGGTAATTAAATCAACTGACAGTTCTCCAAAAAAGAAATATATATTGGCAATAAACATTTTGTAATTTTAGCCATTGGGGGAATGAAAATAATAAAGCTACTTTGAAATTCTGTGGAACACCAGTCAAGATGGTTATTATCAAGGAGACAAAGGCAGCAAATTCTGATGAGCATGTGCAGGGTAAGGGGAGCCTTGCATAATGGTGATGAGAATGTAAATGTGTCCAGCCATTGTTCAAATTGGTTTAGAAGTTCCTCAACAAAACTATTATAGAATCTATCATATGACCTAGTCCAACTGCTGCGAAGAATTCTAAGACAACTTCTCAGAGAAACGCTTGCACAGCCACATTTATTCCTTCGGTATTCACAATAGCCAGGATAGGACCCAACTTTCATATCTGTTACCAGAACGGATTGTAAATGTGGCAACATATACAATTGAAATTTATTCAGCTCTAGAGACGAATGGAATTATGGCATTTGCAGGAAAATGGAAAGAACTGGGGATCGTTATTGTAAGCTCTCATCCCTTACCAGAGAAGCTTCTCTTGGCAGAAGATTGAGATTATCATGGAGACCCACAGCTGGCCTCAATGCAAAGAACAATTAATCCCAACTGGTATGTCTACGATGTAACCATGTCCCTAAGGTGCAGCGAACACTGTGGAAGAAAGACAGAAAGATTTGAGTCAGCTAGATTAGGCTGACCATTACAGAGAAGCTATACCCATAATAGCTCAAGCCTGCATAATGACAATACCAGTTGATACACCAGTGTGGATGGGGGAAATTTCACAAGGCCCCACCTCTCGATGCAAAGCTACAAGCTCTCAATAGCTGATGAGAGAAGATACTTAGTTTTCTCCAGGAAGGATCCCCCTGATAAGTTATCCAATCTTAAGTGGTCAGCCCTAAAGACATGCACAAATAACAACAGGTAACACCAAATGGACTCAATAATGAATATATGTTTGTATTTGTATAACAATAATAATTATAGAAGAGGTTGTGGATTTGAGAAGGCATGCGGGACATGAGTTGGGGGGAAGGAAGGGATACGATGATGGAAATATAGTACTTAGATACTAAATTCTCAAATAAAAAATAAAATATAGTCAAGTCATTTTGATGAGAATGGAGAAATAAGTAGGCTTTGTAATGTATTAAGACATACAGGGCAGAACTCAAAAAGGAAATCGTTTTGTATCGTAGAGTGAATAGCCATCTCCACTGTCCTTAAAACTCTCCCCACAGTGAAATTATTTCCCTTGACCAACAGAACAACATAATTCAAATCTGACATGCAGGCAACACACTTTTCTTAGATGAAATATGAATTGTAGAATTAGGTACTGTGCTCTTTGATGAAGAGACTGTGACCATTATTAAACAAGGATGTTGTTATTGTTTAAAGGAAGGAAAGAGGAAACCCATCTCTGATACTATATTCCCTTCTTCAGAAGTAATGATAGGTACATATTTTATTAAAATTGATTTTGAAATATATTTCTATTATTCCTAATAAGGACTATGAACCCCACAAAGGTGTCCAAGAGATTGGCTTCGGTCAGCTTTACTGTATCACTGTAGGTTATGATTGGTGCAGACACAGTGAAAAGAATAACATGCCTTTGCCAAGCCAAGCCCTGTCACAGGAAAGAATCATCCCTGATCAGGGGCTGATCTCATTTCAGAGAGCACCAGGCATTGCAGATTACCGGAGGGGTAGTTTATTTTTTTCCTCCACAAGTCCCATTGCCAGAAGTTAAAACCCAAACTGAATTACTAGAACGTCACAGCAAAATCTAGTCACTGTATATTTTGGAAGAAACATACAACAGAGATAGAAAATATAACTGGGGATGCTCTTATATCTTGGAACATGAAATAGTGATTGTTTTAGATCCCCACCTTGAAATAAAATAGTAGACCACAATTATAGCTCTGGAAAATATCTTGGAGGAATTTACAATTTTACTTCTCCTTTGGATTGTGAGAGACACACAGTCATTGTGGGAAAAACATCACTTTGCCCCCCAGCATTTAGAGTTTGGACCTAGGCTATTCCAGAAATACCTGTAAGCCGTAAGCATTCAAACACACACACAGCAAAAGCAGGCTGTCTACGAATATCTGGCATACCGTCAATAAAATGTGAAAATAAATAAATAACATCACTTAGTGTTTTACTGGCTCTCCTTGGTGTTTATTTATCATACACAGTTGTTGTATAAGAAAAGCCCAAATTTTCTGTCAGAAATATAAGAAGGGTTTTGTTGTGGGTTCGGCTAAGGATGATGTGGGGTTTCCATTTTCATGACATTGTGTGTGTGTGTGTGTGTGTGTGTGTGTGTGTGTGTGTGTGTGTCTCAAAAGCACTCTAACGGGAAACATTTCTGGGAAGGAAAGTATCTGGCCGGGAGAATTTGTCTTTAACTGTCACAGTCTCCAGCTACCATTCAGCTAAATGTTGTTTGGAATACTATGGCCCTAATGCCCCTATCTCCTGCTGAATTGCTCAGACGGGTAGGAGATTAGAGTGAAGAGAGGTGCCGGTATTATCTATGCGAGTGCGCCAGGGTCATGCTACACTAACAAGGCCGCCCCCAGGCCGGGGTGACAGAACCCAGCTGCTGGTGCACAGGCCCTTCATGTCACAGGGTTCCATTTACTGCAGGGCTCTGTCTCCAGAGAGCAGGGATTCTAACTAGGTCTTTTCTGCCTGGTGGGGGGGGGGGGGGGGCAGCACTGTCCTCATCCTCACCCGCCCTCATTTTTTAGGGAGAGCCTACATGGGAAACCACTTACCTGTTTAACCTGTGAACTTCAGAAAAACATGGATTGCTCCTTAAAACACCTAAACTCAGAGTCCTAGTGCCCTCCCAAAGAGCCATTTGTCACAATGTCATTTTATTTTGTACTTACCATACACACGTCCTCAACCAGGAAGTTTGCTGAGATTTCGCTAATTGTTCAGTTGTTTTATGTCGGTCTTGTATGGACTGATGATGCCCTGTGCAATCAGAAAACAGTGAACTAGCATTTTAATCTTAAAGAATAGTCCTGGTCTTGGTTTTTTTTTTTTTTTTTTCCCTCTAATTCTAAGCTTTCTATTGAGCATTGTTTAATATATACGTATATTTATATATGTTTAAATGATGTAAAGACTCAATCTCTTTTAGCATTTGAGTAGCTTTCTTACCTTTTTCTCCCTGCTTCTGGGGTAAGGTTTTTAGGTAACACTCAGAAATGGAATGGTTGTTTAGCCAGTAGAGGGCGATAGAGTTACCTAACAGTTAACAGTTTTGCAGGTTTTTCTTTTTTCTTTTTTCTTTTTTTTTCCGGTCTGCTTCTCAATGCTCCGGCACTAAGACTTTGTACATATCATTTCCTACAAAAGTGAAGATATGGATGAAGCTATCCATACCTTTAAGGAGAATGATCAGGAAAAGCTTACTGTTTTCAGAATAGCCTTAGGAAAGTGAAATACTGGGAAGACAGATCATTTTAAAAATATTATCCTCATCCTACTCCCACGACTCAAAAATACTACTAAAATAAGTGTGCATTTGCTTAGTGTCATAAGAGGTAGGGAACACACACTTAGGGGCTGAACTCCAAGGAGATCTTCAAGGCTTCATCCTGCCCTACATGACCAGTGTTTAAATGGTCTCTCTGTGCTAATGGATGGCCTAGATTCCATCAGCTCCTTGAAAGCACTTGCATGGGAGAGGAGAAAAACTAATAACAAAAGTATTCCGGGTTCCCTATTTTTTAAAAACTGTATCAACATTTGAAATTTTAGTTAAGTGCTTCCAAAACAGACTCCATGTAAGAAAGACCCTCCTTTTATATGATGCTTTTAACTTTTCAAAGTATTTTTATGTGCACTATCTCTTTTTAAAGCAGTACTAACACAGCCTCCACCTATTAAGGAAGTGACCCTTTAAACTCAAGAACACTCTGGTGTTTCTTTAAGCTATGCCCATCTCAGAAAACTTAATGAAAGTAATTGTGATACTAAGCCTTCCACAAGCAGCATAAAAATATGTTGAGGCAGAAACTTTGCAAGGAGCTACTAAATTATTCTTTCAACATCTAGAAACCTTTTGCACTTTTATTTCAACAAATTGAAGTTCCATTGAGTTTCTGTAAAAATAAATCCTGTTATGAATTTATTAAGGGCAGGACTGCTGAGAATTTTGTAGAAATAACTAGGTTTGTGGTTGTGACCAGATGTGTCCATAAAAGAATATGACTTCTGAAATGACACTTTCAAAACTTTTGATGAATATGATAAAAATCTGCGTTGCTGAAAAATTATTTCATAACACTGTTAAATATATTCAATAGGTAGATACTTGTGCACTGTTTCTCATTGTCTAAATTTCTGTAACTAAGAAAAAAGAAACTAATCTAGTTCTTTTTCTAGGCTAACAAGACCATTTTGGTAAAAGCCAGCAAACATACTATGAAATCTATCAAAGAAGTTGATTTGTTAGGACAAAGAAAACAAAAATCTGAATACATGTGCCTGAGTGCTCATGTATTCGTTAGTAGAAATTGAGATGTGAAAGTTCTGGAATGGTCTATAGGGCTCAATTACTCCAGTTGGTTTGAATTTTCTGGCAAAGTATTTCTGACCCAAACTTGAGTCAACTCTGAAACAAACAAACAAAATAATTTAAAAAATAATAAAATTAAAACAAAAAAATGATAAATAAAAAGGAAAAGAACCATAGTTATCTTCTGAAACGAAAAGCTCAAGAAATTTAGGCTTCTTCCAAGGTACTTCCAAACTCCATCATTTTATCCATAATTTGCTCCTTTTTCTGTTGGTTGCTTACAGCTTATCAGTGGGATTATGTATGGTTAATGTATAGAAAATGAATATTTTTCCTCTTCAACTTAGGAAAACTGTGGCATTTAACTGAGTTAGTGATATTTCCCATGTATCTTTGCTATCATAGCAAAGAGGGTGTTATTTTGTTATATTTTGCTTTTAATTCTTTAAGACTAATTGTGGGTTGACTCCCAGAATTGAAGGTAAGATGCTGTTTGGAGGCACAACATACTTTAGACACAGGACTTAGAGGGCTTGAGCGGAGCCTGACCTGAAGCCTTGCCCTTGAACACTGGCACTCATAGAATCAAAAGGTGCTGGGCAAGCTGCCAAGGGAGAAACATCAGTTAATATTCTTACCCAGCTGTAAAGCCTATGAGCCACAACAATGACTGATTCTGCTAGATAGACACCATAGTGCTGTGGATGCACATATATCTTGGTGGTAAACAACTGTCTAATTAGACCTAAGTCCTGCTCAATAAGAGGGAATTCACACCTGGTACTATAAACTTAAGCTGGAGAAGTCAGAGACTGTACAAAAGAACCCACTACTGCCGTTCTCCTAAGCCAATATGGTTTTTAATTGCATTATAAATATGCTTGTGCCCACAGATAAATTTAGCTCTCAGCCCTTGTCAAAGGAACTTATTTTTGCAGAAAATGAAGACTGTTGCAGAGATCCACAAATGGTCAAAATGAAGAAAACAAATGACTGTTGGGTGTCCAACCACAGCAGTACATCTACAAGGAAACCCTTCTACCTAAGGTGGAGGGAGCTTTGACAAAGAGGGGTAGAAAGATTGGAAGAGCTAGAGGACTAGAACATCAAGTGCTAGAGAGTGCTTCCTAGACAGGACAGGGAAGCTGCACCTATGGAATCTCAACCTTTTTTAAAAAAGCCTAAAGATGAAGGTAGTGTGTGAGAAAGGTAAAAACACCAAGTGGAGTGGATATAAGTTCCCTGACAGGCATTTTTGGAAATAGATACCCACAGAATGAATAGGAATTGAGGTTGAGCCGTTACAGAGACCAAACCACAAACTTTCACTGAAGATGAAATAAGCCATACTCTAGGACTAAGGGAATAAAATGTCATTATTTAGTGTCCATGCTGATGTCACTGCCAATTGTTACGCTGTGATTAAACATAGGGAGACAGGAACAGAAGTTAATACCAGATAGGACGCTGTGTTGGGATGTTAGGTAAGAAACAAGGGAAGCTTCTGGTAGTTAAATTGTTGAAGCAGTAAAGCACTGGAGACTAGGTGTATTTTACAAATAGAAACTTGGAGCCCTCCTCTTATATCCATTCTTCCTCCTCCCTGGCCATACTGATGCCCAGCTAGAAGCTGCATTCCCAAGCTTCCTTTGTGGATCATTGTCCAATGAGATACAGATGGAGGCAGTGTGAGACACCTACAAGCCATCTCTCTGAAGACATGTGTCCTGAATTTACTTTCATTGTTTCTGGAAATGTGTTGGATACCACAAATCTTCCCTATTGTCCTGGGGACCCAAATATTACTATCTTCCTTAAACTCTTACATGAGAAAGAACTAACTTCTATGGTTTTCAAACCTGAATTTATGGTCTCCTTATGTAGAGTAGCTATATAGCCCTTTATTTTCTAGAGTAGCTAAAATATCCTTCTCTTTTCATCAATAGAACCCCTAATGACAGGTTCAATGTAGATATGAGTAGAACAGAGGAGTCAAAGAGAGTTCTCATGTTTTTGAGCTGAGCAGATAAAATTCATATTTCAGAAGATGTAGATGTATATGGAAGGAGCAGGTTGGTCAAGAAGATCTAGAATTAATTTTAGTTTCTCCTTTTTATAATAATTTTACCTTTGGAAATTATAAAGACATCATCTCCCCTTCTTTTTCCTCCCTCCAACCCTTCCCAAGTGACTCACCAGCTCACTTTGAAATTGATGGCCTTTTTACTCTCATTCACTCTTATATACATGAATTTATATGTTTCTAAATATATTCAGTTTCTGCTTAAAATAAGCATAAACTAATTGTACATATTGAAAAGGTTCAGTGTAGTATTACAGCAAATGCATATAGCATGTGGTTGTTAAATTGGTCTTATTGTCTTCTTACCCTTTATATATCAAGCCTTTGGATTCTTCTCTTCTACATCCCCATAAAATAATATAGTTTGTATTATAGTTGGTTATAGTTATAGTTAATATAGTTTATTGTGAACTACAATTTTATTTCTTTACTGTGGGACACCAGGACTTTTCCCTTCTATCTGTGTTCTGGGACTTGCCAAATATCCCTCCTATTCTATAAGTTGTTTCTCTGTTCTTTGACTGTTTTCTTTGTTGTCCAATGCTTTTGAATTTTATATCATCCAATTTGTCTGGCTTTGCTTTTGTTTGCTTCAGGAATCACATGAAGAACACAATTGTCTATTGCAATGTCTTGAATATCTCAGGGGAAAACATTACCAGCTCCTGTCAATCAGTGTTGAACCCTTGGGTTGATTTCTAGGGCTTTTTAGTATGAAGAGAAGAAACAACACTGATCTTTCTGTGGGACATTCATTTCACTTAATGATTCCCAGTTGTATCTACTTTGTTACAAAGGACAGGGTTTCATTCTTCTTCACAGGTATGTAATAATCCATCTTGTTTATCTATACATACACACACACACACACACACACACACACACACACACACACACACATGTATTCTTCCAATGCATCAATCAAGGACAAATCTAGACAGATTCCTTGTCTTAGCTTCTACAAATAGTTTCATGGAAGGTATACTTTGGTATGCTTTAGTATACTATGGTATACTTTAGTAACTTTTTTATCTGTGGGCCCAGACATGTGACAGCTTAGTTGTGAGATGCATATGTATCTAGCTTTTCATGTACATTCCTTACAGGAAGTTGAAATTTTACATTCTCACTGACAGTATATAAAACTTCCTTTTGCTCCACATCCTCACAAACTGTTTTAATGATGATAGCCATTCTAACTGGAGTGAGAAGGTCTCTCATTGTAGCTACTGAGAAAACAGATACAAGGAGAATGCTGATTGCTGTGTTATAGCAGTAATAAATGGAGATTTAAACCAAATCAATGTAACTTCTTCCTGCTTCATCAATACCAACTAGATAGGGATTGTTCAAACAACTATGCTATCCCTCCAAACATAAGAGTCAAGGTGCAACCAACTCCTTCTATGCCATAGGAGCTTTTTTTTTTTTTTTACCATATGTGTTTTCCCTATTCCTTGAATCATCTTGTTGAGATTTAGAACTCTCTCATATATATATACACACACATACATACATATATATGTATGTATATACATATGTATATATACATATATTCATTTAACAATCATTTGGCTATAAGTACTTATTGAGCACTAGCTATTTACAATTTCATATGAAAATATTAAATGATTGTTCAAGATGTTCTATCTTACTCTAGTCAAGCTGGTTGAACTCAGGAACACTGTCTAAAACATTTGATGTTCATTTGTCTAATGACCTTATAGAAGGACTGCCATTTCCATGAATTGGCTTTGGGGTTATTAAAAAACCCATCAAGTTTAAACATCCCTGGGTATAATGCTTCTGTGAATTATTATCACATATTCTAATAAAAAAAATTTAAATGAATAACCTTTGAGATCACCAAGGTAACAAGAGGTGCTTGCCACCAAGCCGGATGACCTGAGTTTGATACCCAGGCCCCATATGGTACAAAGAGAAAACCTACTCCAAGAAGCTGTCCTCTGATCTACACACACACACACACACACACACACACACACACACACACACATACACACACACACATGCATACCATGACATTTGCCTCTCTCCCCCCAAAATAACAAAATAAGATATAATGAAAATTGTTTATTTAAAAAAATAAAACTGCACTTTTAAAAGTATTATTGTACTAGCAAACAAGCTTGGTAAAAAAAAAAAATGCCAAGTTTTTCGTTATCATAATATCAGCTGTGTACATAACACTAGATCCAGGGAAGCCAGGTTCACTTAATAGTGAGCTATGGAGGGGAAAGGACTCCAAGGCCCTATCACCTACTCTTATTGCCAACTAACAATTTCTGAGCAACGGGGCGGGGGGGGGGGGCATGGTATTGATTTGTATACACTGCTGAGCCCACCAAACGCAGGAACATACAGACAACCATGATTAGAATCTTTGGAATGCTAAATAAAATACAAACTAGTTAAGTAGAGCGAACGGATTCATAGAGATGAGGAGTAGATGGCAGTAGGCACAGGAGGGAAATGATGAGAGGGAACCAAATATAGTGTACATGTATGAAACTGTGAAAGAACAAAATTTACTAATAAAAATAAGTTATCATAATAAGATGATAAATCCAGGGTTCAAAAGTCTGGTCTGCATATTGCTAAATGAGAGAAAAGATGGTACCCATGAAATGTAGCCGTATGTGTTATCTTCAAGGCCACCTCTTGCTTATCATATGCTCTTTCCAATCACCGTGTTCCCCATATATCTTAGCTCATAGTTGACAATATACTAAACATTGTGATTTGATCCCAACCTCAACATTTCTTACTAAAATAGTTCCAAAATTTAACAAATATTAATAAAGTAAATCTTTTGTACTCAGGATGACTTGGAGGGGTGACTGGAGTATTACTGTTTAAACACTCAGCAGCATGTTGGTGGGGAACACTCTGTTAGGTCCCCACATGTCCTATCACTAGGTCACTAGTGGTCATCAAACAAACCACAGCACAAGGCTAGTTCGGGGAAAACATGTTACTGTGCATGCATTGTTCACGGTAGGCCTGCATGGGTCTGTAGAGATCGTTATCTGTCCCATTTCTAAGTACCCCAAATCACACCATCAATCAACTTTAATTGCAGTGTAACCAAGATAAAAATCTTATGAACAAATCATCAATAGTGGATCTTAAGTAGAAGTATGAGTCAGCACATATTTGTATGAAACCCCAGCATCCTCAGAGGAAATGAAGCAATTAGATTGAAGTGGAAATGCAGGAGGCTGTGGGCTATACAAATGGAAGTTAATGTGGGATAGTTTGGTCAAATAGAAAATGCTTAGGAGGACTGTGGATATGGATACAGTTAGATAACATTTTATAGTTGGCCTATATCTGAATAATATGTATTGATGTTTCTAAACCCTATTGTACTCTAAGACTATCAGGACAGGTTAAAAAACAAAACTAAACAAAACAAATGCATCCCTTTCCAGTTTCCCATCCTCAGACATACTTAATCAGTAAGTTCCAGCAACTTGTTAATCTTGATTTCTATGGAGATTTTCCAAGGTGTTTCTCCTCTATGGCATGGCTTGGGAACTACTGAAACAGATGTTTGGAAAACCTTTATCTTTTTCATTGTTCTCTGAGCACTTTGTTTCTTTTTCTTCTTTTTTTTCTTAGCATTTTCACAATGTAGCTTGTATAGGCATTATTTTTCTAGGGCTTATCTCCCGATTGCTCATATATTTCCTAAAGATAGAGATGATGGTGTTCCCTAGACAGCCTGCCAGGATTTAGTACACATTAGATGGGTAAAAATAAGTTAAAGTGAATTTTGATCACCATTTGATTTGGGGATTGCTACTCATGTGTCACTTGACTTCAAGCTCTGCCTTAGAATTTTTTTTCGTTGTTGTTGTTTTACAGAGACTTGAGCAGGGTGAACTTCAGGGTAGAAGGTGTTATTTATCAAAAAAGAAAAAACTACATAGCAAAAAATTAAAGAACAACAAAAATATCCTCATCTGATGCTTTCATATTGGGATATTTGATTTCATTCTTTCAATCAATACTAGAGGGCTGGGAAGATTGAGTGCTTATGAAATCAGGATACCCAAAACTGATGTTTCTGAAAAATGTTGGATATATGATCAGCAAGCTCAGAACATGTGTGGCCAAGTTTTTCTTTTGCATGGACATATTGAGAGGAAGTCAAGATTGTGAAGATATTCTGAAGTATAATTAATACAGCCTCTCTCCCACAGTAACAAAGAACGTGGGACTGTTTCCTGATAGATATATTCTACAATCAAAGCCATCTTAACGCAGTTTTATCATCTGTACAGCTCCATCTAAAAGTAGAAGCATGATATTGGATTTCCAGAATTGCACTTAATGTTTTTCATCTCAGAGTTTACTAGGGTGTATGATTCTAACAATTTTCATGAGTTTATTTTTTAAGTCAAGTACTTCCAAAAATAAGGAAAAAATCTATAGAAGTACATTTCTCTTTTAAGAAATAAACTACGGATCTAAAAATTGTCCATAGTAAATATGATCAGGTCCATTTAACATTCTTGGAGAAAATATATAATTACAGCTACATACTTGTTTGAATGATGATACGAGTTCAGTAAAAGCAGAAAAGTGTTACACAAATTAAACATGCCAAATCTAATAGTGTTTTCAAGACTTAAACACACTCAGTGTTGTACCCAAGTGTCAGCAAGATTGCTCTAGTCTTACAAAACCCAGGCAAAGGTGAACTAACATCAGAGCAACTCAGGCAACCACTCCTCCATTATTTCCGACTTACAACACTATAAAACTTGTAGGTAGGGAGAGGGCAGTAGGAAAAGTAGCAATTCTAAACATACCCAGACTCAAGTTTAGTTTAGCAAATGTAGCATTTCTTTGATTTTTTTTTAATTGTTCCTGTATTACTTGTGAATGTGACCACGTGACTATAGTTTAGCTATTATGTTGTCAGGCTTCTGATAATGGGGAGGAATGTTTGTTTAGACTGTGTAGCTCTTCACTTTAATTCACTCTGGCTCCACGGTGACATGTTAAAACTGCTATCAATGGAAAATCCAAATTTCCCAGAAAGGACTTAAAACAACAGCCACCCCTGTGAACTGGAATTATCTCCTGTGGAGGCTAATTACCTTAGTTCTCTCAGGAAAAGCCTCTCTGGCACTCCATTGCCTTAGTGACTCTCCCTTTGGTGGGTGAAGATTCTACTGTGACTTTCTAGTGCTGGGAGAGGTATTCACAAAACCTGGAATGACACATTGTCCCAGAAACAATATAGCACGTAATATAACAGTCCTGTAGTGATAATGCCTGTATCTAGAGAGTTTCTATTAGGAAAATTTGATTTTTAAAGGAAAAAGAGAGAGGGGAGGTTGAGAGAGGGGGCAAGGGCTTAAGACATAAATAAAGCAGCTAGACTCAGTAAATAAAAGGATTTCTTAATTTGAAGACATGTATAGTTGATATCTATGACTTAACAAATAAATAATCAGTTTCCTCTTTTCCTGTCATTCACAACCTAACAACTCAATCCAAATGTAGCTGCATGATTGCCTGTATAAAATGATAGTCACAAATGAAACTATAACCATAGTGTGAATGGCCCAGTATTATCCTCACATGCCAATTATAACTATATTTATTTTCCTATATCTATGGAATAGTTTACTTCAGATCAAATCAAATACCGTTGAAATAAACAAGAAGTAGATAGCTAATAATTTCTGGAACACAGGTATAAGTATCATCTGATCTTTATACACCACTATCATACTGCAAATAATTTATTATAAATTGAACAAACAGGATCTGTACAGTATAGTGACTTACAGCTCAAATGCGGCATGTAATGCCAAAATACAAGACTGTTTACTTAGATATCAAAGTTTGACTCCCTAATTTTGCTGCCTACTCTATAATAAAATTGATTAATAATTAGTACTTCTAATTATAATTTAAAATTATAAATATCCAATCCTCCCAGCCCTTTTCAATATTCAAAGTATTTTGCTTGCTTGTATGTTTGTTTGTTTGTTTGTTTTTTCAAAACACAGTCTTACTATATAGCTCTGGCTACCCTGGAACTCACTCTGTAGATGGGCTAGCCTTGAACTCACAGAAATCTGTTGTGGAATTTTTGTACACTGTGATGATATATTGCTGTGATTGGTTTAATGAAGAGCTGAATGGCCAATAGCTAGGCAGGAGGTATAACTGGAACTTCCTGGCAGAGAGAGGAAGTAGGAGATGAATCTAGGCATGGGAGAGAAGTCAGCAAGATGCAGAATGGACAAGTCAGACACACAAAATGGGATATGGGTAAAAGCCATGTGGTAGAACATAGTCTAATTTAAAAAATGAGTTAATTCAAGTTATAAGACCTGGTTGAAAACAAGCCTAATCTAAAGGCCAAGCTTTCATAATTAACAAGAAGTCTCCATGTTATTGTTTGTGAGCTGGCTGGTGGGAAAGAGAAAGACTCATTACAGAGACCACCAGCCTTGCCTCCCAAGTAGTGGGATTAAAGGTGTGTACCTCTACTCTCAACCAACCAAAGTACTGTCTACTATCCATTAACAAAGAACACTGTGACTTTTTTACCTTAACTTATGGAATTACAGAAATGTGCACAAACATGGGAAGTCAACTTGACTGGCTGTTTCTGGCTAATCCTATCAGCTATGTGATTCAGTGGATTAGTATTTTAGACCAGCATAGTGACAGAGACACAAAGTTAAATTTATATTAGAGAACTCAATGATGCTAGATTTTTGCGGGGTGTGAGGGAGTATAACCTGTGGTGGTATTGTATTCCCCCAAAATATTGTGCACCCTAATAAACTTATCTGGGGTCAGAGAACAGAACAGCCACAATATTAAACATAGAGGTTAGGCAATGCTAGGACACACACCTTTAACCCTAGTGTTACAGAAGCAGAGATCCATCTGGATCTCTGTGAGTTCAAAGCCACACTGGAAACAGTCAGGCATGGTGACACACGCCTTTAATCCCAGGAACTGATGACAGGAAGCCAAACGGTATATAAGGCATGAGGATGAGGAACTAGGCTGGGTCAGCTTTTAGGTTTTTGAGCAGCAGTTCAGCTGATACCTATTTGGATAGGACCCAGTGGCTTCCAGTCTGAGGAAACAGGATTAGCTGAGCAATTGGCAAGGTGAGGTGGCTGTGGCTTGTTCTGCTTCTCTGATCTTCAGCGTTCACCCCAATACCTGGCTCCAGGTTTGTTTTTACTCATAAGACCTTTTAAGTTTCCTGCTACATCTCAATGCTTTTATTTTAGATTATTTTTATTGCAGGAATGTTTTACCTACCTGTATGTGTGTGTACCATACACATGCATCTTACCTGCAGAAGTCTGAAGAGGCTGTTACATCCCCTGGAACTGGAGTTATGAGTGATTGTGAGAACCACTCATGCAATAAAAATAAAATCCTGTTGGTTCTAGGAATTGAACCCAGGTCGTCTCCAAGAGCAACAGTGCTCTTAACCACTGAACCAACTCTTGGATCCTATCAAAAGCATTTCTATATGCATTTTATTACTAACATTCTATTCATAATTTCATTTACGTGTGTGTGGAGGGATGAATGTGCTATGGCTGATGTGGAAGTTGGAGGACAATTTGTAGGAGTTGGTTCTGTCTTTCCACCTAGTGCCATGAGGATGACCAGGGTCAGATCAGCCATCTGAGCCCGGGTTTGTGTCCCAGGGCCAGGGAGTATCCAGATCTGAGTGGTTTGCTACTCAATATCATGGTGATGTCCAGGCCAGAGCTGAAGCTGATGGCCATGTCAGGGTCCATGGTCCTAATGCAACCAGGGTCTGTGCTGATGTCTGATGCTCCTGTTACCATTGAAGGATATTCAGACACCCACGATTGAAGGCCCATTTTGGTGTCTCAGGGATATACTGCCACTGGGGCAGTGGAAACATTCAGACCCAACCACTGTCAAGGACCATATCAAGGTCTACAGTTCTGCCGAGGCAGGAGTCTCTGCCAAAGTCTGGATCCTGCATTGCCACCAAAGGACACATAGAGGCCCAAGGTTAGGGTGGCAACCATTCCCACTTGAGTAGCTACTCCCTCTACTCAGAGCCAGGATGTTGACCTGGCCCAAGCTGCTGCCAAGGGCCAAGTCTAGGTCCATGATGCAGCTACAGCTAGGTGGGGTCTATGTGAATGTCTGTGGCCTATGTCATCTCAGAAGGCCTTAGGAACCATGTGAGATGAAATCAGAGGGCCATGCTGAGCTGGTCATGCCCTTCATTGGCACTGGGAAGCTGGCCTTGCCGCTCGATGGACACTACAGCAAGAGAACTGGCTCCTAGGGGAACTGACTCTACCCCTTCGCCTGAGGTGGGTGGTCCGTGGGGGCTTGGAGTGACCAGGGGCTACCATCCAGGCCCACAGCTGGGCCTTGGGTTGATCCACCCTAGCATCTACCTCATCTAGGACCTTCTGGAGCTGGTGAAGGGACTGGTCCTGTGGAAGGATACCTGCAAGATCTCAAAGACTCTTGGCAGCCACAGGATATCCCAGAGGAGTTCCAGTGAGGATCCAGTGATGATGGCTTACCAGAAACCAGAGGCCTTGAACCAGACCAGTGACTCATTGCAATGAACATTTGCTAGTATAATTGATGAGACAAAGAGGTATTGTATATGGCAGACTGAAGCCTCCGTTGCCACCAAGATGAATGAAGAGGCGTTGGAGATGCAGGAAAGAAGGCGAAGCAAAGAGATTTTTCTGTTGAAGTGGTTGTTGGGTTTGGTTTTGATTTTTGTGTTTGCTTTTGCTTTTGTTCACTTGCTTGCATACTTTGACTTGTTTCCTTATGTGGGGGTGTGTGGCATGGATGAGGAGAGGATATGGAGGGACTGGGAGGTGAACAGAATTGGGGTGCATGATGTGAAACTACCAAAGAGTCAATAAAGACAGGCAGTGGCGCTGCATGCCTGTAATCCCAGCACTCGGGAGGCAGAGGCAGGAGGATCTTTGTGAGTTCGAGGCCAGCCTGGTCTACCAAGCAAGATCCAGGAAAGGTGCAAAGCTACACAGGGAAACTCTGTCTCAAAAAACCAAAAAAAAAAAAAAAAAAAAAGAAAAAGAAGAAGAAGAAGATTTTTAAAAAGGCATAACCTATAAAAGTCCTACTGTAAAGCTCATCTTTGTCTCTTCCTAGGCCACATGCACAGTCATCTTAGACTGTCTTCTGCCTTGTAATCACCAGGGCATGGGAAGCTGCTCTTGGGCTCCCATAAGGGATTTTTCTCTTGAAATGATACTACAACTCCCCACCCACCCCCAGATTTTCATGAGAAGAGAGTTAGTTAATCTCAGCAGTTTAAATAATGAGCCCGTGATGTCTGCGGGTCCACATCTCCAGACAGTACAGAGAGCATTTGTTAAAAAACCACAAGTGTAGTGGATAAAGAATCATCTGAGAAATAACTCCCAACATTTATTGTGGATATATGTTACTCCAAAGTTTATCAGTTTAAAACAAGAAATATTTAGATACTGCAAAGTTTCTGTGGGGTCTGCATTCCAGGAATGGCTTAGCTAGATATTCTCCATATTCTCTCAGTGTTTCTCAGGAAATTGTGGTCAAGGTTTCAGCTGGGGGTAAAGTCTTCTGAAGGTTGGATTGATCCCAGAAAATTTATTTTCAAGTAAATTCATACATTTTTCAGTGAAAGAGTCCTACCATATGGACTGCCCCGTAGGGCTGTATGTGTCCCTACTAAAGGACGGGCTTCCACCAAAATGACCCAAGGAAGAAAACAAGGCTTTCAATGTCCATTATGACTCAGACACTTGGAAGTTCTACAGTTATTTCCATAATATTCTACTGGCTGTGTAGTATATACTTGTCAGCTCTGTTCAAAGACTGAATCAGTGTGTCATAAGGATGTCACTGGAGATCATTATAAAAGTTGCCTACATAATTCTCTAGTCTGGAATATCCTTTTTTGGACAGAATCTCCAAAACATAGATTTAGGGGGGAAAAATATTCAAAATCAAATTTTAATTCTTTTCATCAATTTTTCTACTTTGGCAATTTAACTGATAGTTTGGTTCTGGCTATTTTTTCCTATTTCTTAAGTAGTTGCTAGCAGAAAGTATAGGTATATAATTTAACTTCCACAGTTGGCCAAAATCATCAAACTGGGTAGAAACTATAGGCCTTTTATGACTTTTGACTTGTAATCTCAAGAGGTTGTGAATACCACTTTCACTTTGTTCTGTTGTTCAAACGAGACTCTTCTTCCTATTTAAGAAATGATTTAATCATTGGGAGACAAAATGAGCACAGGCAAAAATGAAATGTCACATTCAATTAATTCCAGACTGAATTTCTGACAGTATCCCTGTATTCAACCTATGCTACATAGAAACCTTAGCAATGGAAAGGCAAACCCACACCTTCATATGTAGATCTCCCTATGACACTGTTTTTGAGCATGTTCTAATAAGAAGTGCAGAAATGAAATGTTCTGTGTAAAACTTCAGCAAAATGCAAGTTGGAAAAAAAGCCATAAATTTATATTATTCTTCCACTAAGGTCATTGCATATTGTATTTTGCATGTTGGTGATATGTTTGAATTACCTACACAAAACAAAGGGCTAAAACTTATGTGTGTATATCAGTGTACTGGCCTTGTGCTAAGTACTTTATTTATTTCTACCAAACAAGCCTTGATAAATTCAGACCAAACTCAACAAGAGGGGAATTAAATCTACCTTCCAATGAGACATTGAAAGCTAAGGTTTCACAGCCATCTTTAGTATGTAAAATTTTAGATATGGACTTGAATAATAATTATCTTACTGAATAGAAGACAGTTTTAACCCTATTTTATGTACACATCTTTTAACACCTCTGCTGCTTGTCACCTACACTTTAGAACATTCCGATGGTTTAGTCCTCCTCTTCCTCCTCTCCCTCCTCCTCTTTCCCCTGATCTTCCTCCTCCTCCTCTCTCCCCTAAACCTCCTCTCCTCTTCCTCTCTTTCCAGTGGTCCTCCTCCTCCTCCTCCTCTCTCCCCTAAACCTCCTCTCCTCTTCCTCTCTTTCCAGTGGTCCTCCTTCTCCTCCTCCTCCTCCTCCTCCTCCTCCTCCTCTTTCTAATGGTCCTCCCTCTCCTCCTCCTCTTTCCTCTGACCCTTCCCCCTCCTCCTCTTTCCCCTGGTCCTCCTCCTCCTCTTCCTCCTCCTCCTCACCATCATCTCTCCCCAACCCTCCCTCTTCTCCTCTCTATTTCATTGCTGTCATTGCTGCTGGGTTTTTTTGGTTTTGGTTTTGTCTGGTTCTATTTGTGTGTTTGATACTAATATCCCAGTCTGTCCTCAAATTTGCAATCCCTTTGCCTCAGTTTCCTGGAATTTTGACATTGCAGACATGTGGCACATATTTGTTTGAATTGATTTTGCAAAAATACTGAGTTCCTCAGGGTTTTTAGAATCCACAAGTCTTATACCATAGAAATCAATTTTACTAGATTTGACTATAATACAAAATTGACAAAATTTTAGTTCTCCAAATCTTATCAAAATTGAATTTCTTTTCTTTACTTATTTACCCTCAGTCTCCTAGACTTATAACTCATTTGAAAAAAAAATGGCTGGGACAACTACTTCTTAGTCTGATCTTGGCATCTCTCTATCTCACTAATTAGATCATCTCTACATCTCCCTAATTCCTTTTTTGTCTCTAAAGAATTTAACTTGAGCCTAAAGGTAGCTATTTTTCTAAATTTCAATGTGTTGCCTTCTCAACTACTGGATTCAGTTCTTGTTAGATATAAACAATGTTTATGATAAAACTACCCAGACTACAAAATTATAAGAATCTCCATAACAGGTGACAGACACTTGTTCTCACATTCTCCCTTTAAAACGCTCCTTAGTGCGTGATAGAGAATGAGTACTTTCTGAATTAAATAAAATTTATACTGTTTATTATTTCTTTTATGCCTAGCTCTGGTGTCAATACATATTTTAGTATAGAAATGATATTCATAGGAATGGTTTACATTGTTCCTAATTTAAAATTTAAACTATGAATTATAACTGTTGAAATAAGCATATTTTGTTGGAAATAATGTTTTTAATGATTAATTTTGTTTTATGTGCATTGGTGTTCTGCCCATATATATGTCTGTGTGAAGGTGTTGGACCCCATGACATTTGAGTTTCAGACAGTTGTGAGTTTCATTTAGGTGCTGGGAATAGAACCCAGGTCCTCTGAAAGGACAGCCAGTGGTCACAACTGCTGAACCATCTCTCCAGGTCCCAGAAATAATGTTTTTGATTAACTGATGAAAGTAAGCATAAATAGCACCTAAGTGTAATAATACAGATTGGTAAAACACTTCTACAGCTGTGAAGATCCACTTTATAGAGTTTCACTCCTGTATTTCAAATGCACCAAAAACTATATGGGTGTGTTATTTCTTTTTCCAGTGTTACTAAGTAAACAAAACTGATTTTGCAATTCACTCTTACCCAGAAGTCTAGTGGTCTAGTCAGTTTGGTGGTGTTGCAAAAGTATTTCCATAATTGAATGGTTGAACACTGGAGTAATTTGAAATACTTATAAATGCAAAGAAAACTATGGGGAAAGGATGGAATAATAAAAAAAAATCAAGGATTTACTGCTTTACCTTATTATATACGTGTGTCTAGATATCTGCATGTGCACCTCATGTGTGCAGGTGCTCTCAGGGACCAGAAGAGGGTGGTAGAGCACCATGTGGGTGCAGGGAATTGAACCTTGGTCCTTCTGCAAGAATAACAAATACTCCTTACTGTTGAGCCACATCTAGCCTCTGTAATAATAAATTTAATGAACACTTAGATAAGAATCTGTTCATTTTTGATGTCATAAAAATAACATTTAAAATCAGTTTTTGCAATTCAATCATGGTCATTTGTGGTGATATTGTGTTCCCCAAAATATTGTGCGCCCTAATAAACTGATCTGGGGTCAGAGAACAGAACAGCCACTAGATATAGAGGCCAGCAAATGGTGGCACACACGCCTTTAATATTATCACTTGGGAGGCAGAGATCCATCTGGATCTCTGTGAGTTTAAATCCACACTGGAAACAGCCAGGCTTGGTGAGTCATGCCTTTAATCCCAGGAAGTGATGGCAGAAAGCAGAAAGGTATATAAGGCACAAAAACCAGGAACTAGAGTCGGTTAAGCTTTTAGGCTTTTGAGCACAGTTCAGCCGAGATTCACTCTGGATGAGTACTCAGAGGCTTCCAGTCTGAGGAAGCAAGATCAGCTGAGGAATTGTGAGATGAGGAAGCTGTGGCTTGTTCTGCTTCTCTGATCTTCCAGCATTCACCCCAATACCCAGCTCCAGGTTTGATTTTATTAATAAGACCTTTTAAGATTCATGCTACAGTCATTTTCTTTCATTGCTTGGTTTATAATTACTTAAAATTGCAAATTCTCTGGCAAGTAATACTGCATCAACATGTTTTTTTTGCAACTCATGAAATCTTATGCCCATAAGATTTTATATTTTTATATTTATATCCAAATTACTTTTATACATTTTTTATATCCAAATTCTTGGGTTTTTTCCACTTTCCAGAAATCATCATTGTGGCTTGTTACATGAAGTTTCAAAGTTGGAGCATAGTTTTGAATGTGGCATATCATAAATAACTGGGTTAGCTGCCAGATTCCCCATGGACTGAGTTTATTCGAACTTAGTAATCTGTTTTAGTTAACTAAACCACAGCTTTGAGTCATTCTGCTGAGAGACAGAAACTGTCATGGAGGAAATGAATGATGTGTTTTATTTTTTTTTTTGTAAAGTGATGTCATTGACTTTTAATGCATTAGTATCTCTGTTTCTTATGAGAACACAAAAATTCTAGTTACCTGAGATTTTATTTCAAAGGGTAAAAATGATTGAAATTCAGAAATAGCAATAGAAACAAATGAGGATTGTTAGGTCTATAAATACACACAACACATGAGAAGATGTTTTGTACTTGATTCTTAAGCAAATGGAGGAGCTACAGAATTATTTGATAGGCCTTAGAACCCTGCAAATAAATTATTCTGTCATGACCTACACCTCTCTAATTATGTGGTGATCAACAATGATTAATACACACATCATGTTCTTAAAAATGAGTCTTTATTTCTAGTAATTTTTCCAAGTTGTGCTGGTTAGTTTTATGACACAAGATAGAGTCATTAGTGAGGTTGGAGCCTTAAATGAAAAAAATGTCTCAATAAGATTGAACTATGAGCAAGTCTGTAAGGTATTTTACGAATTAGTGAGTGATGTGGAAAGGCCCAGCCCATTGTGTATGGGGTCATCCTTAGGTAGGTGGTTCTGGGTTCTACACAAAAGCAGACTTAGCAAGCCATGGGGAACAAGCCAGTAAGCAGCATTCCTCCACGGCCTCTGTATCAGCTCTTCCCTCCAGCTTCTTGCCCTGTTTGAGTTCCTTCAATGATGGACTATGATATGGAAGTATAAGCCAAAAAACCTTTGGTCATGGTGTTTCATCACATCAATAGCAACCCTAAGACAAGAGTCATTCAAAGAATTGGTATTGCCATCAAACCCCATTCAATCAGAACATATTTCTCCAATTAACAGTGTTCTTATTATATTATTTATATTTCTTTTGAAGAAAAATTAAACATTCGAGCAAAGAAAATGAGTTACTACTTTGAAACATAACTATTTAAGTTTTCCTTTAAAAATGTAAACCTACATTTCTCATCAGGATTGTCTTTACAGAAACCCCATTTTCTACACATTTACACTAAAAATAGCAATACCCCTGAGATATATAATTAATTGCAAAGTGAAATGACTTCATTTCCTGTTTTTTGGAATCTTATATGGTCTTATGATAAAAAAAAAAAACAACAACTCAGAACCAGATTTTGGGGTGAAAGCTAAAAGATCAGAGATCTAGAGCAAGCCAGCCTCAAGTCCTTACCTCTATGAAACCCTCAGTCTAAAGAGTGTGAGTTCCTGTTTCCTCACACCTTATATACCTTTCTCTACTCAGCCATGTCACTTCCTGGGATTAAAGGCATGAGTGCTTCCCAGTACTGTGATTCTAGGTGTGTGCCACCACTGCCTGGCTCTGTTTCCAGTGTAGTCTTGAACTCACAAAGATCCAGAGAGATCTCTGCCTCCCAAGTGATAGAATTAAGGGTGTGTGCCACCATTGTCTGGCCTCTATGTCTAATCCAGTGTCTGGCTCTATCCTCTGATCCCCAGTCAAGTTTATTACGGTACACAATATATCACTACATTTTCCTTCTTTTTTTTTCTTCTCTTTTTTTTTTGCTTTTTTATTAACATGTTTTTTTTTTTTATTTTACATACCAAGCACAGTCCCCCCCACCCCATACCTCCCCTGCCTCTCCGCCCATCCTCCCCCACTCTTATCCACCCCCTCCCCATCCACTCCTCCTCCCTCTCCATTCAGAAAGGGGCAGGCCTCCTATGGATTTGAGCAAAGCATGGCACATCAGGTTGAGGCAGGACCAAGCTCCTCCACTTGAATTAAGGCTGGGCAAGGTAACAAGCATGGGAAACAGGTTCCCAAAAGCCAGCTAAGTGAAAGAGAGAGGCCCTGGTCTCACTACTAGCAACCTTACAAACAGACAAAGCTACACAACTGTCAGCCCCATGTAGGCTCCCTAACTGTTAATCCAGAGTCCATGTGCTCCCACAAGATTATGTCAGCTGTCTCTGTGGGTTTCCCAGCATGACATCACTGGCTTCTACAATCCCTCCTCTTCTTTTGAGGACTCCCAGAGCTCTGTCCAGTGCTTGGCTGTGGATCTCTGTATCTTCTTCTATCAGTTACTAGACAAACACTCTGTGATGGCCATTAGTGTAGTCCCCAATCTGATTACAGTAGATGGCCAGTCCAGGCACGTGCTCCACTATTGATAGGGGTCTTCACTTCAGTCATCCCTGTGGATTCCTGGGAATTTCCCTGGCGCTGGCTTTTTCTCTAGCCCTCCTTTCCACTCCCAAACTGCCTCCTGTACCTAGCCCAGCCAACCCACTCCCTCAAATTCCCATACTCCCATCCCCTTTCCACCCCGCCCCCAGGATTTCTCTGCGAAGGGGAAATAGAAGCGATTTCCTTTCTTTTTTTAAAGAAGCTGAGCAGGAATAAGCTTTAAACTCTTTAACACAGTATGTGTGAAAATTTATATGCCACTACACTGTATTTCTGTGAAAAGAATATGGTTTTTCATTGAACGTCCTGAATGTGAAATAAAAATCCTTCAACTACAACTGGGAGAGTTGACGCCGAATGTTTTCTTACCTCTGACTAAAATATCTCATGCCTAAAATACAAATAGCGTATCAACAAGAGGTAATATTGACAGGACTGCAGAGCATCAGAACAGGGATCTGGCGCATTCCACAGCTGCATTTGCTCCCACCGGGTGCCATTTAGAGCACACATTCCACAGGGAAACTAGACTCCATCCAGACAGGTGCCCTGTGCCGAGATGTTCATTCACAGTCTTGCCCTGTCTAGTTTTGCCAGCATTACCTTTTATGCTGAGCTGGTGAGCTGGTGGAGATAAAAAGGGAACCCAGAAGGAGAAAAGTGAAAGCATTGGGAAGTTATGAGGACCTACCTTTTTGTATCTGTTTGTTCAAACTCTATGTAACTGAGGGTGATCTTGAATTTGGGATACTCCAGTTTCTATGACTCTAACACTGAGATTATAGGTTCAGGTTGCTGTACCCAGTGGTCTATTTATTTTGTGTGCTTTCATTTTTGTATTTTAAATTTTGGGTGGTTTTTTTTTGTTTGTTTGTTTTGTTTGTTGTTACTGTTGTTATTTTTTGTGTGTGGCACTAGGGCTTACATAGCCCAGGCTAGCTTCACACTTGTTATAATGAAAAGGACAACCTTGAATTTCTGAGCCTTCTGGCCTCCACCTCTTGAGTACTGAGATTATAGGTTAGAGCTACTATGCCTATTTTCACACAGCGCTGGAGATCGTTCTCAGAGCTTTGTGCTGTGCTCTGTGTGTGTGTGTGTGTGTGTGTGTGTGTGTGTGTGTGTGTAAATATATGCTGTGTACCTACTCAACCAACTGAGCCATATACCCAGCCAGATCTCCTGGAGCTGGAGTTCTAGGCAGTTGTGAGTTACCCATGTGGGTGCTGGGAACTGAACTCCAGCCCTCTGCAAGAGCAGCAAGTGCCCTTCACTGATGAACCAACTCTACAGCCCCAAAGTTTTTGGGTTTTGTTTAATTTTTACTTACATTTAATGATAGCTCAGATTGATTTGAACTTCTGTAAACTGATTTTAAAGACCACCATGCCTCCAAACTCCACTCTGTGACACTTCATAGACTTGACGTAACTTCCAAATTCCAGGTCATCTGAAGTGCCTACTGCTTTAAAGATGTTCAACTTTGTATGTATGTAGTTTTTGTTGTTTCCTTTTGTTCAAGATGAAAAGGGATGAGCTGCCTTGGAGGTCTAAAATAATTAGACTCCTGAAAGCAAAGGAAAGAAAATCCTGGGGATTAGCTTGTGAAAATGTTTCAAGCCCTGGGCTGTATATTGATGGGGTGTGGTGTGCTGAAAAAAAAAAAAAACAAAAAACTGTGGGGATAAATTATGAGGCTTTCCCAGCCCAAGTAGCACTGATTAAGAGTTTATGATCTGCCCACCAAGAAGCCAGATAGAGTCTCTGTGACCCTCACCACACACTTGGTTATTGGCGTTTTGGCACCTTTTGTACACAGTGGGGGTGGGCATTCCTGACACTATCGTGTAATTTCCTCATTAGCCATTAACCTAAGGGCAGAAATTTAGCATAATCAAATATCCCTTTGCCACCTGATTCAAATCGCCAGGGGACTGATCAGGTAAGCAAAACGTCCCAGGGTTTCTTGTAAGCCTTTTCAGTTCTAAGTCTACAACTTGTCATAGTTATTTTGTTAGCAACATGCTAAAAGAGAGTTTAAAACGTGGATAATGTGATGTAAGGGAAATGCACTCTTTAGTGGAGTGGTTTTGCTTAGTATTTTCTTTAGTAGGAAAATATTAATGGTGTCAAATATTGGAGAAAGTTTTTTGGAAATAAATGTCTCTATTTTGGAAAAATATGTCTCTGGTGGGCTGGAAAGATGGCTTGGTGGGTAAGAGCACTGTTTGCTCTTCCAGAGGACCAGGATTCCCATTTTATGTCTCTGGTATCTCACAATTAATACAAAACGTAATCGTGCCTGTTTGGGTCACATCACATCTAAAACCTGTATCTTCTATGTGACACTTAGCTGGGTGTTATTATAATCACCTGAAAGGCATGGAAGAGATGGAGCTTTGATAACTTGCCCAGCTTCTGGATCACCAGGGCTTCAATAAGTTTCCTCCCTGCACACTACTGATAGTCAGATGATAATTAGGACCCTAAGATGCAAAACCACACAGATTTTTAAAGGACAAAATGACAAGAATTACTAAACTTAGATTAAAATGATTTAAAATACAATGATATCATTATATTATGCCAAGTAATCCCTTATCTCTTAGACAAAAGTGCTAGTAAAAGTAGGATCCAGTACTTTAGCAAAGCATATCTCCCATGATTTTTATGGCCTTTTAGCTCAGTCCAAGAAGTTCACATAATATTCTTTACAAAGTCTGCACTACTTGAATTATATTTAAAAAGCAACCTTCTTAACCCAAATACTGTGTATAAATAGATGGAGACTCCATTTAGATAAAGAGAGGGTGAAATGGAATTCTATGTTATGGCCTTAATGCAGGCACAATTTCTTAGCTCAATATTCTGTTCCATAAATTGAAGGGATATGTCATTTTAGGAGTTAGCCCAAGATAACCTTTGTTACAGCTTGAATCACTTTGGCTAGTGTTTAGAATGCTTTGTTTCCCAGGGCAGTGGTGTTTCAGGAGGACCTGATGCCTACCTGGTAGAAGTCACTAGGGAGATGAGACATTGAAAGTCATACTCAATTCCTGGTTCCAGACTTGCTCTTTGCTTCTTGGTCTGTAGTGATATGAGCAGAGCACACCATACTCTCCTACCAACCTGAATTGAGTTGCCCCACCATCCCTTCCCCACCACAATGGACTGAAACACTTTAAAACTGGGAGCTAAAATAAATTCTTTCTCCCTTAAGGTTTTTTTGTTTTGTTTTGCTTTGGTAATGTACGGTGGGCATAGCAATACAAAAGCACCTTACACAGCATTCATTGTGTTTACTTGCACATTCTGAGAACAAGTGTGCTTCAATGTTGCTGGGTCAGCCTGAGTGTCGACTCGATTCCCTTTCTAAGAAGATGGTGACAAAATGGCAATTTCTGATCTTTCCCAGGATCAAGGAGCAAAGGGGCTAAGATGAAGAGAACCAGCAAAATCTAGGGCTGTGTAGAAAAGGCTAGATGCACTATCAAGGTTCCTGCTTCTTCTGTGGCAGGCTTCACTTTTTCCTTAGCAGGTCCAGTAATAGATCAGTTATAGACAAGTTATCTACATCCTATGCCTACTGTGGTCACTTTCAGATGCCACTCGGGCCATTTCTCAGGTACAACATAGACTCCCAAGACAGCTGAGTGTTAAAGCTTCTTCTGCTTGATTCAAAAATTCTGTTAAGTTAGTTTTGATATGGTTATGTTTCAAAGTGGTCTAGGACAGCCTTCAGAAGAATGTGTTCCACTGAGATTTGAGTGAGATGTAGGAAATATCCTTTCTTTGTACCTCAGTTTCCAGGAAGGACTCGAAAATCCCATTATAGAAAAAATAAACTATACCCTTCTCCTGTATGTTCAAAATTGTTTTGTGGGAAATAGGTGATATTTTTGTGAGAATAAATTTACCACATAAGAATACAGTGAATCTCCTGTCTGAACTCAGATTCTCATGGGATTTTGCCCTAGATAATAAATACCCTTTTTCAAAAATGTTCCAGTTAGCTAATTCATGCTCCCTGAAGACAATCGACTTTCTCATGCTTCTATCTGTGCTACCTCTCTTTGCTTCCTAGGCATGGCAGGGAGTTCAGCTTATCAGTGAGCCAGCTTAGACCTTCTTGGGGATAGATGCTGTCTCTCTGAAGCCTAGATGTAGAGACTGTGATTGGGAATGCCATAGCCAAAGCTGGAGAACAGCTCTATGACTTTGCTGTAAAACTAATGTACGTCACCAGGTCTTCTGTCCTTCTATTTTATTAAGTCCCCAGAATCTCACAGGTGCATTCTCCCTCACCCTCTGATGATGATGATACCTGGTTCTTGAAGACTATGAATCTATCTCTTTGAATTTCCAAGTGTCTCCCACTCAGGGAATTTGTCACATGCTCTTCTAAAACAGAGTTGGAGGATATTTGGAGACACTTTCTGAGTTACCTTAATCAGCAGTCAAGGGGCTATCTCTGACCTCTGATTGCTTTTTGTTTCTGTGAGTTTCATGCTTGTCTTAAGTCTTACATGAAGGCCACTTCTATCACCTTTTCAGACATTCTTTTCAGGCTGATAATTCCTTCTCAACTCCTCTGACAAAGCTTTACAGTCAACTTCCTTGACCCCTGTGACAAACTGGCAATTGCTTTCTTTTCCTGTGTTTATGTAGTTGTTTTGCAGTCCTGGGGATCCAACCCATGGCCTTGCATGGGCTAGGTAAGTAAACTATACCTCTAGACTTTTTCCTGTGTTTTAATCACGTGATTCATACTAAACAAGCATAACTATAGATAATAAACAATCATAGATATTTAGAATTTAATCTTTAAACTACAGGATTTCATAGTCCTGAATGTAGGCAAATAGAACAATAAAGTACCCAAAATGAGTTATATGCCCCCAAATTAATGTAAGACACATAAATGAAGTCTTTTGTTTCCCTCGCTCTTGTTTTTTGCCTTTCTTTTTATTAAAAAATAATCTTTATACAATATAGTCTGATCATACTCTTCCCCTCCCCGAACTCTTCCCAGAGCCTCCCCACCTGCCTTCCCATCCAACTCCACACCCTGTCTTTCTCTCTTTAAAACAAAGGAGCCAAAACAACACATACAGAGATACACACATGAAACTCACACAGAGAGACAAAAAAACTCACAAAAACACAAAGTCAGAACCAAAATATACAAGCAAAAGACCAATAAGACAAAAAGTGTCCAAACAAAGCCAAATGAGACAAAATGCTACAAAGTACCATTGAGTTCCTTTTGTGTTGGCCATCAACTCCTACACATGGGCAGATCTTAAATTGTGGTTAATACATGCAGGGAGACTCCACAAATAAAGTCTTAAATAGTGAACATTGGACATCTTTAGCAAAATCTGCCAATATATCCCCTTACAGAGATTCTGATAATAACCCCTGAATGTCTCATTTATTCTTCCCCAAACAGAGAATAATTATTTAAATCTCAAAATCACTGAGCTAGACTGCCATTTCTGCTTCCTAAGCACATGTAAATGCTTCCTGTTTATGCTCCCTTTGTGGTTGCCAACATCACAAATCCAACAAAGGATGAAACATGCATGGCATGTAGACCCTCCTGGATTCTCACATAAGGGTAGGAAGGTTGATACAGTAAAATTGATTGACTTGAGGAATCAGAGACAGCTAGTCATGAGATCTGAACAGTGAAAAATGAGTGCTTTATCAGCTAAAGTACTCAACACCACACGCCCTTGCTTCTTAAGTACAATGCCGTCTGACTAATGTATGACTGGATCTCGGTGTGACATTGCATGTCTGCCTATCCTGCCATAATTAAAAATCTCTAAGAAACCTAAAAGCTGTTAATGGCCAGGCAAGTGCTTGCCAAATGAAATATGCTCACGAAAATGGATTTTTGAGAATCTTTCAATTTGTAAGTGTGATGTGTTTATCACATAGAGGGATTTAAAAGATGAAATGGTAGTGATAATTTTCCATGATTAATGCACTCGAATATTCTATTCATTTAGATAATTCTATTTGTTGAGAATGGTGATGCTTTAAAATAGGGAGTTGAAATATTCACACTTACATTCTTTACCCTTGCGATAGTTTATTTTCATGTATGATAGCTTGATTTGATTGCTGACTATGTTATAAAATTATGGTGAACTGTGATTTTAACTATGTGCTTGAGAACATTGTAACTTTTGACGCTGGGGAAGCAAGAGATTAATTTACCCAATCTACCACGTAGCTAGGAAGCAGCTGAGGAAGGCTTTGACTCTGGAGGTACTCCCTGTCCCAAGACCTTTAATTTAAGTCAGTGACAGGCACTAACAGAAACTTCCATCAGATGAGTTTGGCAGCTAAATTTCATTATTCACAATATTATGGTAGTATATAATCTTTACTTTTACACGTATTTAGGTTAATTTCAAGGAAATACATAGTAACTTTTTTGTTTCGTTCATTTATTATGAAATTAGAATTATCCATGGATTTTGTGCTTTTATTACTTGTAAAATAATTTCTAATGTGTTTTTACAAATAAATACCTTATAAACATATCCTGAAAAATATTTTTAAAAAATTAATAAAATATTCTTCTTTGTCAAAAATTATATGTTCATAGGTGTGTGGGTTAATGTCAGGGTCTTCAATTTGATTCCATTGGTCCACATGTCAGTTTTTATGCCACTACCAAGCTGTTTTTATTACAGTAGCTGTATAGTAGAGCTTGAGGTTGGGGATCGTGATGCCTTCAGAGGTTGTTTTATTGTACAGGATTCTTTTGGCTATCCTGGGTTTTTTGTTTTTCCATATAAAGTTGAGTATTATTCTTTCCAGGTCTGTGAAGAATTGTGTTGGTAATTTGATGGGGATTGTGTTGAATCTGTAGATTTGCTTTTTGGATAGCCATTTTTACTATGTTAATCCTGCCTATCCATGAGCATGGGGGATCTTTCCATTTTCTGACATCTTCTTCAATTTCTTTTTTCCAGGAACTTAAAGTTCTTGTCATATAGGTCCTTCACATGCTTAGTTAGAGTAACCCCAAGGTATTTTATATCATTTATGGCTATAGTAAAGGGTGGTGTATCTCTGATTTCCTTCTCAGCCTGTTTGTCTGTTATATATAGGAGGGCTACTGATTTTTTTGAGTTGATCGATACTAGATGTAAAACAAAGATGACTAGATTGCTACACAACTCCAGGGAGGCTACCTAGAAAATGGGACCCTTGGAAAGACACAAGGATTGCCCAATGACAGAGAAATGGATGAGATCTACTACATGAACAACCTGGATGACAGTGGGAGTAATGAAGGGCAAGGTTCCAGGGAAAGAGAGCTTAGGGGAGCAGGGGATCCCAGCTGGATCAAGAACAGAAAGGGAGAACAAGGAATAACAGACCATGATAAATGAAGACCACAGGAGAACAGGAAGAAGCAAAGTGCTACAGAGGGCTCCAGAAATCCACAATGATACATCCTCTGTAGACTGCTGGCAATGGTCGAGAGAAAGCCTGATCTGACCTAGTCTGGTGATCAGATGGCCAAACACTCTAACTGTTGTGCTGGAACTCTCATCCAATAACTGATGGAAGTGGATGCAGAGATCCTTGGCCAGGCCCCAGGTAAAGCTCCAGGAGTCCAGTTGTCAAGAAAGAGGAGGGACTGTAAGAGTGTGAATTGTTGAGACCAAGATTGGAAAAGCACAGGGACAAATAGCCAAATGAATGGAAGCACATGAATTATGAACCAAAGGCTGTAGAGCCCCCAGCTGGATCAGGCCCTCTGGATAAGTGAGACAATTGAATAGCTTGAACTGTTTGGGAGGCACCCAGGCAGTGGGACCTGGACCTGTCCTTAGTGCATAAGCTGGAACCTTGGGCTTATACAGGGACACTTTGCTCAGCCTGGAAGGAGGGGACTGGACCTGCCTGTACTGAATCCACCAGGTTGAATTTAATCCCCAGGGGAGTCTTGGCCCTGGAGGAGATGTGAATGGAGGGGAGGGGCTGGGGGGAAGGTGGGGGGGGGGGCGGGAGGGGGTTGGACAGGGGAACCCATGGCTGATGTGTAAAATTAAAATACAAATATAATAAATAAAAAAGGAGAAAAAAATTAATAAAGTATCCAATTAATGATATGAAAAGTAATAAAAATTGTGACTTAAATATACCTTTGATATTTTCTATGTTATAATATCAAGCTTTTTAAAGATATTTCAGTTTTGTTTTATTAATCTAATATTCCTATTAATATTTTGAGAATTTTATTCATTCATACAAAGCATTTTTATCACCCTCTAACTCTTTCTCTTAATTCCTTCTAGATCCATCAACTTCATGTCCATTTTTTTAATCTTATACCCACTAAATCTGGTTTGTGATATATATATATACATGTGTATAGGACCAGCCACAGAAGCATGTTCTTTTGGGGGGCCACACCCCAGAAGAAAACTGACACTCCCTCCCCAGTAGCCATCAACAGCCAATAGCTCCTCAGCTAGGGATAAGGATTTACTCTACCCTCCTGACTCCATGTTGGAGTGTTGCCTGGCTTACCTTGTGCAGCTCTTGTGTAAACAACTGCAGTTGCTGTGGGCGAGAGCATGGGAGCTTCTGTCCTGTCGTGTCCAAGAGATGCTGTTTGACCTCATTCCTCCCTCACCTACGACCCTTCCAATTTTTCTATCCTTCCTCTTCAACGATTCCCTGAGCCTTGCTGGGAAGAGTTGTGATATAGATGTCTATTCATGTCTGAGCACACCGTAATAATTTAACCAGTTATAAATCTCGGTGTTAACCACCAACCTCTGTATGGAGAAGCTTCTCTAATGAGGATTGAGAGCTGCACTAAAACCCATGGAATATGTATACATACATATTCTAAAGATATATACATGTGCATATGTATCTTTATATACTGTGTCCGTTTAACAAATTAACAATAATAGTTTCACCCTTGAGGCCTATGAACTCTCTAGCCATGGGTTCTTGGTCAGATTTGCTATAACAGGCATGTGTTTTGTCCCATCATGCTGGCTTATATCCAACCAGAAAGCAATTGGTTGCCTCCATAACATTTGTGCCCCTTTCTCACCCATGAGCGTATCTTGGCAGGCTGTTTTTTGTTTTGTTTTGTTTTGACTGTAATTTGCAGCGGTCCCAGATGGGCAAGGCTGCTAATGACTTTTCTCCCTGTAGCCTACATAGCCCCTTCTAGTACTATGAAAAGTACCCAAGAGGGTGGAAGCTTCCTAGCTAATATCAGCTTTGTTTTCCCACGTTCTATAAACAAAGTGTGTGGTATCTTCAGAGTCTTAACATCAAGTTCTAGTGAGGATCCCAAATCAATGCTAATAGCTTAATAGCCTGTATTATTTGGGGGGTCTTAGGGATGCCAACGACTTGAAAGTAACTCACACCTGGCACTGAGCTTTTTATTTGACAACCCATGGTTTTTCTGTGTTGGAAATATATATAAAATCTTCTGTATTAATACATATGTAACATATAATATAATCTTATAGATTAGTACATTTCCATATGGCTTTTCAAACTTCCCCAATATTATTTGTCCATCCCCATCCCATCCTCTGCCCTACCCTCACAACATCCCCAACATAAACCTCCCTCCTCATCATTTCCCTCCTTTTTATATCTTATTTAGCTTATAAAGGAACACGTTTCCATATGGAATTTCCTATGTCTTTCATTTGATTGATTCCTCTCTCTCATTCTCCCGTCCCTCCCCTTTGTCTCCAGTTCTCCTCATTCTACTTTATTCTATTGCAGAACCTCCATAAACCCTCTTTTTTTCAATTCTCATGACCCGTTTCTAGTGACTTAGGTTTTGCCCATATTTACTTTCAGTTGGAATCACATGTTTAAAAGTTAAGGTCTAAAATTTGTATATAAGAGGGAACCTATGTCTTTCTAGGTTATCTTGCTTAGAACAGTGCTTTTCAGTTGTTTTATTTTTTCTCAAATTTCATTATTTCAGTTTTATTTATAGCTGAATAAAATTTCATTTTATATATATTTTATAATGCATTTTCATTATTATCTGTTGGTGAAGATCTATCTTAATTTCATTTAATTGATATTGTGAAAAGAGCAACAATAAACATGAATATTAAAATAATGATAAGCAAAAAAAGTATCAAATTTTTAAGGCTGCTAAAGTGTGGTATTTATGGCAACACTTGTTATATGTGAAATACAAAAAAAAAACAATAATATAGCTTCATAGGATAATTATGGCAACTTAGGCTTGAGATGATGAAGTCTCTGGTCCAAGAAGATGGAAATCTATGTAAAGTTTTGCAAAAAACTAAAAACAATACAAACATACAGCCCCACTATCGCATTCCCAGGCACATACCCAAAGGATACTACATTGTATCATCGAGATTTTTTTTAACTCATCTTACAGCTGCTCTTTCCAGCCTCCCATCATTAGATTCTTAATAGCCTAAAACAACCTTGAGATGCACAAGGTTCCTTTGAGGGTTTGTAGGATGCTATCTTCTATAAGATTTAGTCTCTGGAGTCTCATTTCACCCGAAAGACAGTGGGACACAGGATTCTCTCTGTTTACACAAAGAAAGCCTGAAATGTTTTCATTTACACATCCTTCCCATGAGCACAGTTTAGATCTACCAATCAATTAACATTTCTATTAATTCACATGAAATGTGTTTTATTTTCCCCTTTAGAATGTGCTTGATACTGTGTTAGAAATATCCTTCGAGTTGTGTTCTGTTCCCCCCCCCAACATTAAATCCAAATAAATATGTAGCACTTTTGTGGTGCCACATACTATTCTGAGTGATACTAGACTGTTCTTGATCTACAAGTAAGGTGGCATAGACAACAATTTATTCCTTGGTCACATAGCTGCTGTGTCTTCTGGCCCCAAAGTGATGCTGTTTTATACATTGGTATAAAAGGCTTTCCATGACACATAGAACAAGTAAAATGCAATGTCTTTTCTGGGAATCACAGAAGCCTACTTTGGTTTATCAGTAGAATTGTTGATCATATAAAACAAATTCTTTAGCTTAAGAATTTCTTCAAGGGATAAGCTTAGTGAATATAATGTATGTCACAAATACTCAGGAATTTGTGTATGTGTCTGTCACCATGAGTACACTGAGTAAAATTTTCTATGTACATATCTATGTGTAGCAAGGATGTGACAAAATATGTGCTTAAGTTAAAAGCATGCATGCGTATACAAGTTATATGTAGACTCAGAATTCAAGATCAGATCTACCTGATGTGTTCCCATCTATATTGTCTCAAACAAATAGGGAAAAAAAGATGGTTTCATTTGTTTTAAGGGCTACAGAGTTCTTTTGTGTGCTTCCCACTAATTGTATAAAGAAAAGATTTGTCACCGAATCTTCCATTCACAGACCGAGTAGTTTGTCTGGATAGAGGAAATTGAAAAGATTACAAGTTGTGATAAATTCTGTGTCGGTAACCAGAAGTGGAAGGGAAACGAAACCATGCATGACAGAAGAAATACCTTTATTTACACAGCACCCATCCATTGACAAGTCTGCAATCATGTGATAGCCAATCACGTGATAATCATGTTCTCATCAATTCTCCTGTGCATCTGTGAAGAACAATATCTCTTTTTTAAAAAAATAAAGAAAATAAATTTATGACAAAACAAGTAATATGCTACTCCTGAACAAGGTCAATGACATAACCAAGACAGTTTGTCTTCCCGGGAGATTCCTCGGCAGCCTTTAACAGAGCCAATGATGTTTCCACATTGGCCCAAAGATGTTACATATCTGCATTCTTTGGGGTAGATACACCTACACCATTTATGCTAGATGTGTTTTCTGTCGGTAGCACATCTCTACCTGTATTACCCAGCTCCAGAAACAGCTTCACAAGACTCTCTCAGAAAAAACCAAAGGCAGTTCCAGCTGAAGCTCTCTGAAAGAAATTTGAAGTAGACACTCTTACCTTCAGGGTACTCTGACACATTAATTTCCTTCAGCCACCCCACTTAAAGTAGTAAGTCTGGCACCACGGTGACGGGGGCTCTAATCAGATACCAAACCGGTGCTGACTGCGTCAGGAATGATGTCAGATGAACGGCAGTCCCCAACCACTGCCTCATTTGGAGCAAACACTGAAACGCTTGTTTTTTAGGCTACTTTATGACTTGCTTGAAAAATGACTTTGTTCACCACGGAAGGCCAATAACGTATGAGGTGTTATCCGGGATTTTAACACTTCTTCTGCATGCACGACATTCTTTATGTACACATAGCTACTCAGTGAGAGTAGCCCCGAACTACTCACAGCATCACTACCTTCTACCAGGGGAGCGACGGCATGGCAACAGCTGTGTTGATACTTCCCTGAACATAAAATCTGGTAAGAAACCATATTACCAAAAGTACAGGAAGAAATGTTTTCATTTTACACCATATGGTTTGGCTTATATCGGATTTACACATTTGAGGTTTCTTATTTATTTTTAATGGTGGTCTTTCACCTCGGGTACATGAATGTGCTTTTCACCTCTGCTCTTCGGGGACTGTGCATGTCAAAGGCTCTGTCAGATGCAGTCTGAGAACTCACAGCCTCTCCTATAGGCAGATTCTCCTACATTCTCCTACCTCCTCATAAAAAAAAATCTCGTTGGAGAAGCAGCAGGGGATGGAGGGGGGACTGTAACCAATGCACTGGGACAGCAATGGGGGCATCACGATCCTCTTCGTGACATACATGTGATTCGTTCCCTCGGTTGCTGGGAAGTTACAGCAGAGAGAAAATCTGCTCCTCCGACTCTCCCTCTCTTCTGTCCTGCTACTGGATAACCAGGCCCAAGCCTGGTTCCCTTCTGAAAATTATCTGGTAATAAGAAACAGACCTGAGTCAGTGTTGTGAGGTGAGCCTGTGACCTTTCACCTTCACAGACCGGGTGCTGAGCCTTTCTGGAGGTTGGTGGTCTCTGCCTTGTCCACAGTAGGTGTTTTCAGAGCCACCAAATCATATGATATTTGTGAGCAACAGGGCCTGGATCTCACGGAAGAGTATTAAAGCACAGGATCTATGGGCAAGAAGGACCACACTATACACTGTTCTCTTCTATCATCACTGTTTCTGATCCAGTAGACTTCTTACTTTAACTCCAGCATTTTGTAGTAGATCTACTTTTTTTTGTGGAGGTAAAGTATAGTATAGTATTCGTGATTTGGCTTCAAGTGTTTCTGCATTGTGACCTGCCCAGATTCTAAAGCATGCTAATGGGTGTCATTGGATTCATACTTATAATTTCTTCTATTTAAGACACTTCAGCTGGAACAGATTGCAGACACATGGCAGTAATTAATATATTTTTCACCTTCTTTACCTTCAAGTATAACCTAAGTATCAATTTCGTTGATCAACTGTGTCGCCTTGCTTACTTTAGCATTGCTGAGCATTAAACTGTTATCACACACCATGTCTGCAAATGGCGTTATACTATCATCACAGATCCAAGATTAAGCTACAGACACTGGGAAACCCAGGCTCTTCCAATGCCTCAGTGCTCCAGCTCCCCAAAGCCAATTACATACAAAGCTAAGTTTCAGTGTCTCTGAGATTAGTGGGAGCCACGGTGCTTGGGTTCAAATCCCAGTTCTCTCTCTAATAGTGTGACTCTGGGTGAGGTACTTAACCTCTAGGCATCCCATTATTCTTATCTATGAAGTGAGGCTGATAACAGTATCTTTGTTGGAGAGTTGTGGCTAGGCCTACATGAAATGCTTGGAACTGTGTCCAGTACACAGTATGTTAAAGAAAGGTTATTATCCCATAAAGAAAATCAACAACAAACTTCTTCTAATTTGACAAGCATTTCCAAATGACCATTTGATAGTGGAATTACTTCATGTGAAATTAAAAACCAAATTACCTGTATACGTCATTTTCAAAGGGAAATGCTTTGTGTGTGTGTGTGTGTGTGTGTGTGTGTGTGTGTGTGTGTGAGAGAGAGAGAGAGAGAGAGAGAGAGAGAGAAAGAGAGAGAGAGAGAGAGAGAGAGAGAGAGAGAACAAAATCATAAGACAACACCACCAGCCAATTTCAGTGTAAGATCAGTCAGTATCACTGAGACTTATGCATGTAGAAAAACTAGAGATGGTTGCTTGTTCATTCTTTTTTGAGGCTCAATTTTTTTCTTTTTTATTGTTATTATATTTGTGTTATAATTTTACACATCAGGCATGGGTTCCCCTGTCCTCCCCCCTCCCACCCCCCAGTCCCTCCCCTCCATTCCCATCTCCTCCAGGGCCAAGACTCCCCTGAGGATTCATTTAAACCTGGTGGATTCAGAACGAGGCTCAATTTTTAACCAATTTAATACTAGGTAAGCCTAAGATGTCCTTTACTCATTTTATCCCAAAATAATATTCTCCAGATTCTCAAGGTCCTAAGTACCATTGACTCTCAAAATGCACCTCCTAGGGCTCAAATAATCAAAGAAGAACAAAAGAGAAAAACAAGACAAGTTAACTGGAACATAGACTTCTGCACATGGGGCAGTGAGTAGAACTTAGGAGTTTGGGAAGATGCTAACCACACTGGTGCTTCCCGAATTGCTTGTCTGAGGCACTGCACTGTTTAGAAAGAATGGACACAGGAGAGTTTTTATGGGCCAGGCCCAAAGGTTTTTCTGACACTGAACAGCTAAACTGAGAAAGTCTTCCTTTGGTGCGGGCACAGCATTCTTAGCATAGAATGAGCAAAGATGTTCAGGCCACTCATGAGAGATACCCTTCCTTGTGTATAATCTTCCTTGCAGCACATTTAGGGGTTTGTGTTGTTGTTTTAAAGAAGCAAGGAGCATATGCACCCACCCCCAGAGTGAGGTGAACAACACCCTGTGCTGCAATAGAAAAGGATTCTAACTCTGTTTTGGAGAAATACATTTGATTTATCTAGACTATAACTGAAACATTGCTTCAAATACACATTTCAGATCTCAGCACTGAGTAATCTTCCATAACAGAAATGCTAGTTTAAGAAAATTAAGTTTACAAATCTTTTTTAAAAATATGTAATACAAAAAAATCATTATATAATTAAAAGTATCATCCTTTATTATATTATGCTTAATTTTGAGATTGCTGTTAGTGGTAGAGTATGTTTCTCCTGCTCAGAAAAGCATTTATGGCAATAAAATCTACAAAGGTATGAGATGAAAGCATGCATGCTATCTGGAAGCATATAAAAGTTTTCCTGAACTTGAAGATGCTCATGTTAAGGCTTGAAAATTTTTCAAAATTCTTCCAGAAATTTGAAAAAAAAATGTGTGTTATTATCACGTCCATGACTCAAAGGGCAGCATTTCATAGAAAATAAAGAAGATTTTTATGGTTGGATTTCCTATCAATATCATGAATTATTTAGAGAAATGAGTGATATTAGGTTCCAAAAATGTTAAGATTAGTCCTGGAAATATTAGTGTGCTAGAAATTAAGAAATTTATTTTAAAAAGGATTATGTCAGGGCTGGGAAAATGATTCAGTTATGGGGCAAACATGAGTACCTAAGTTCAGATCCCCAGCACCCACACAAACATAAGCAGGTTTAGCAGCCAATTCATAATCCCTGGGCAAGCAGTCTAAATGGACTAGTCTAATCTTCAGGCTCTGGATTCAAGTGAGTGACCCTATCTCAATAAATACAGTGAAGAACAATTGAGGAAACACTCAACACCAAACTCTGGTCTCTGTGCACAACACACAAACACACACACACACACACACACACACACACACACACACACACACACACGGGCACACACATGGGCATGCACACAGACATACTCACACATGCACTCACAGAGATATATGTACATAAATACACATGAGTCACATCACACAAACGGGCATGCACATATGACTACACACAACACACATATACCCACACAAAAACAAAGAAATGTGTCATGTCAAAGGGAAATAGCAGACAAGGCGAAGATGAGAAAATTTAGTAAAAATATAACAGCAGTGAATGAAGACACACCATGAACATATGGATTTATAATGATGCACCTCTCCCAGAAAGACTCTACATTGGGTATGTTTGGAATTGGGATATGTAGCATATTGCCAAGAGCCTCAGTGAATACTGGGAAAAGGTCTTGAATATCTCATGTAAACTAGATTTCAGGATTACTACATAGTTGATCTATGCACTCTTGGTCAACGGAAGCTTAAAAAAACTAAGTGAAAGTGTGTGAGGCTCATTTTACTAGTGAAGCAGGCTGACCTCTGACCTTGCTGATCCATCTTAGTAATAGTGAGAGCAGGATGACCAGACAGGTGCCATGTAGAAAGCTACAGTACAATTTCAGCACCATCTATAAATAGAACTGAATTTAATGTAATCAGCCATAGTCCACTGACTAAGAAACAACAACAACAACAAAAAAAAAAAGGCAATGGGAAGCAACTAAACAAATGCAGGATGCAAAACGTTCTAATTGTTCCATCAATCCAGGGGGGATAAATGGACCAGGGAAGCACAACTAACAGCAAACCCCATTGCATTGATGTCATTTGGGTCCTTGTTGCAACAAGCCCTACATAGACAGGCATTTTAAAACCCACCAGTACTTTGAATACAGATTGGAAACATGAGCAAAGATTATATTTGGTAATTACTTGTTGTTCTTTTTAGTCCTGGGGCACAGTAACTAACTGAAGAATAAGAGTCTTTAGCCCATTGTGTTTACAGGTAAAATAAAATGAAACTTGTATTTTTTTTTTTATTGTTTAATAGTTTCATACATTATGTAACGAGCCTTAGTCATTTGTAAGCCCCATTGCCTTCCATCACCCCATGCCTCTCTCTCTGAAACCTTTCTTCCTAAGCCCCTTCTCTTGCTTTCACATCTTTTTTTTCTGTGTATCCACTAAATTTAGAGGGTTTTTTTTTGTCCCTGTGTGAGTGGGAGGCTATTTATGGGAACAAGGGTGAATTATCAGTGGTTATATCACTGAAGGAAAGGACACTTCTTCCTCCAACAGCTGTTAACTGCTAATGAACCCTTAGGGAAGGATGAGGTCCCATGATTTATATATATATATATATATATATATATATATATATATATATATATATATATATATATATATATATATATATATACACATATTCATATACATATATATGTGTATATATATATATATATATATATATATATATATATTTCTGAAAACACATTTTTAGGGGAAGTTATCTAAGAAAAAATTGTTGGGAAATATTGATCACTGTTGAAGTTCAGTGAAGGGTTATGCAGTACTACTTTGTGGGGTAGTCTTTACTTTTGCTTATTCTTCCAAGTCAGTTTTAAAATCAGTTTTAGAATCTGGATAATAGAATAGGTTGTTCATATCTGGATGTCTACACATATGCAACAGACTGATGGATTTTCTGGAAGATTTTCTATCTAGTTTTGTAGTATAACAATATGAAAAAAGATCACATCATTGTTATCTATTCTTTTTTTGTTATTTATTATATTTGTGTTTTAATTTTACATATCAGCCATGGGTTCCCCTGTCCTCCCCCCTCCTGTCCCCGCCTCCACCTTCCCCCCAGCCCCTCCCCTCCATTCCCATCTCCTCCAGGGCCAAGACTCCCCTGGGGATTCATTTAAACGTGGTGGATTCAGTCCAGGCAGGTCCAGTCCCCTCCTACCAGGCTGAGCATGTGTCCCTGTATAAGCCCAAGGTTCCAAACAGTTAGCTCATGCACTAAGGACAGGTCCCAGTCCCACAGTCTGGGTGCTGGAGGAATGAAGGGCAAGGTTCGAGGGGAGCAGGAGATCCCAGCTGGATCAAGAACAGAAAGGGAGAACAAGGAATAACAGACCATGATAAATGAAGACCACATGAGAACAGGAATAGGCAGAGTGCTGGAGAGGTCCCCAGAAATTCACAATGATACATCCTCTGTAGACTGCTGGCAATGGTCGAGAGAAAGCCTGAACTGACCTAGTATGGTGATCAGATGGCCAAACACCCTAACAGTCGTGTTATCTATTCTTGAGATTCTGTGTCGAGTATTAATTTATTAGGCAAAATTGCGACACAAGATGTACTTATTCTTGGTGTTTTCTGACTAATATCCTTGGCAACAGCTGAGTACATGTTCTGAATTGTTTCCTTTAAAAATGATAGTAATGAAAATATTTCATTGTGGTGGTGGTGCACGCCTGTAATCCCAGCACTGGGAAGGCAGAGGCAGGAGGATCTCTGTGAGTTCGAGGCCAGCCTGGTCTCCAAAGCGAGTTCCAGGAAAGGGGCAAAGCTACACAGAGAAACCCTGTCTCGTAAAACAAACAAACAAACAAAAACAAACAAAAAAAAAAACAAAAAAAGAAAAGAAAAGAATGTTAGACTGTCAATGAGGCATCCTGAGACAGCATAGAGATGCACAGCACTTTTTGAAGCCACTTTGCTGAATTTGGAGTCACCTTCCCATCTCAGAATAAAAAGGAATTGAGAGCTTTGCCTCAATGCAGATTCACGAATTCCATAGGAGCAAGTGTTTGCTAAGTTTCCTAGTATTATAGCAGGAATTGGATGGTCCAAGATTCTCCTCCATGACAGCTGCAATCTGAGGAAGGGCCAGCTCCAAGCCTCACCCAGCATTCTCTGAAAGATGCCACTTGTTAGTGAAATAGTAACAGGTTGTCAACACCATCAATGTCTGGTGTCTGCACACATCTACTACTGGTGTCCATCGTTCTGGCATTTGTATTCAAATATGTATTTGGTAGTTGCTTTATGAAGAATGAAAAAGATCCTTTTCAAACAAATAGAATGACAGCTGTCACTTCTACGAGGTCTGTAAAGGTCAGGTGACATCTACTCCGGAGTACTTGGAAAGAACTTGTTCACTTTCTGATTTGTTATGACTTCTAAGCATTAGTGAGTAAAAGTAATGCAAGTGTTTGTGTAGGTCCAATTCAGTTTATTTCTACCTGTCATTGCCCCAAACCCCTTACCAACTCAAGGAATCTGAAGCTTTTGCTCCCACATCCCCCCCTAGCTTACCAGTGGACTAAGGATTGGGATCCTGGGTGGCAGCCCTGCCCAGCTATATTCTGAAGTCTATATTCTGAAGGTTAATTGTGCACCAAACAGAAACTGGAGAAGCTGAGTTCCAGAAGTATCCACCAGCTGCTGGTCCATTTCTCCCGGTTACCCCACAGACATGGAACGAGTACACTAAACAGCATAGCAACTCATAGAATGATTTTTATTGAAGTCACTGAGTGTGGAGAAGGCCAATTTAAAATCAACTATGACTTTAAACAGGGTCTGAAAGTTTCACCTGTGAGTCAACACTGCAAGCCTGTAAATAAACTTTGAGTTAATGAAAGTATTCTTTATAAAGCCCTATAATTCAATTTAAAAGAAAAAATTAAATGATACATTAAGAGCTAGACCATGAATTCACTTGAGTTGTATATTGGCCTTTCATAGGGAATTTTGAAAGACTCTACAGCTCTTTATTAAAAAGAAAGGACACCTGTTAAGGTAGATAATGACCCTATTCAATTATATAATTGATTACATATATGTATTTATGATCTATATAATAAATATATTTATGAATAAATGTGTGTGTGTTCAACAAATATATGCATTGACTACTGTGTTCTATGTATCATTCTAAGAGCTTAAACACTAAATAAAGCTTGTGTTCAGGTGAATATACAACAAAAATGAATCTACAAGGGTGATAATTTCCCCACATCTGGAGATGAAAAAGGTGCTACGATTTTGCAATATAACAAAAAAATTGTGTCTAGGAAGACCCTCCCCACCAAAAGAGTAGCCTGTGCTTATTGCTCACCAACAGGCTAGTTTGACTCTTATGTCTATAGATAGACTTAGATTTTGGGAGACACATTAATCATGAGAACTGGTCTTTAAGAAATCCTTGCTCTCCTGGACAGGAATAAGATAGTCAAAAGATTTCAGGAACCTTCTGTGAGCTTTAAGAAACTGCTTACAGAAAGGCTGTATGAACGAAGCTAGAAAATGGCTTTCTAAGTCTAATTTCCATGCCAAAGAACCTGAATTATATCCTGGAGGAGGGAAAGTAGAATGGTGATAATTGAAGGATATTGGTTCTGGGAAACACAGTTTCTATGAGTCCTTGTCAGATAACAAAAAGATTATGCAACTAAGAATACAGGAAATAAACTGCTATTGTTTTCAAAAGATAGCTCCAGTGGCCTTTCACACCCTTCCCTCTACCTCATTTCTTATGAAGTTTAGAAAGAAAACACTGCTGAGAGAGAAGATATTATGACACAGCCTCTCATATGTGAGAAGCTTCGGCGTGTTTACACTGTTTATGATTCATTGCTATTCCCTTCTCCATGGGAAAATTTCACCAGTGAAACACTCACATTCTTCCATTGTAAAATAAAGGCTTAAAAATAATACCCATCCATCCTTGTAAAACGACAAGCCAATTTAAACTCAGGGGGGAACAACTTGAAATAAGTTGGGGAAGGGTACCAAGGAGCTTTCATTTACTGACTTTTGTTGGCTCACTAGATAAGGACATACTCCTTCACTTTTATGTTGGCTGAGCTCCCATTGACCCTCAGAGCCATGACGCAGCATCCATCACTAACTGAACAGAAGGATTTTGCTCTCTGATTACATCCATTGACACTTTTTCTTCCTGAAGACAGATTGTCTTCTTTCTTCGTGGAGTCAATTTAACTCAAGTTAATTTTTATTTCATTCAAAATCTGAAGGCATGCTGTTTGTAGGCAGGAAAACAAAATCTTCTATGCAAATTCCAATGGAATGATGAATATAATTCTCATATTACCACAACATTTTAGAGTATAAATATCTGATTTTTTTTTATTTAAGCATTTCTGTAAGTGCAACATCAAAACAGCCTTGATGTTTGCAGAACAGCAGTTCAATGAGTTGGTGTGTGCAGTTAAGAATCAGTCACAGAAGAAAACACTGTAGGCTGGTTTACAGCCCTCAAATTTACTGAGCCAGATGTGGGTACTTTAAAGCATCATTGATGGGGCTAACCTTCTTTGAGAGGTGAAATGAAGTTCTTTTTAAAAGTGGCCTAAGAATCTGCCTCACTTAAGAAACCAATGGCATCTGAGGTGATAACAGAACAGAGTCACTTCAGGCTGGCTGCCCAACTTGACTGAAAACTTAGTGACAGATAAAGCATAAATCAGAGCTCTTATCATCCCCCTTCCTTGCTTGCCAAATGGGGGTTTAGTTTATCAGCGACCTGGGGCCCACAGACTGCTATTCCCCTTAGAGCTGGCCAGCCTGGTTGAGCTGGCTGGAAGCTAAATGGCTGTTCTAAAACATGTTCATGTAAACAAGCTGGGGGAAGACTTCCTTGAACTGCCAGCTAGTAAAGTGTCATCCATCTCACTAAACTGTACATTTGATAGGGGCATATCATCTATATCTACAAAGAAAACAAATAATAAAAAAAACAAGTTCCGTGGTGTAGGCTGGGACCTCTCATGATGATAAAAGTACTGAGAATTAAATTGCCTGACTCTAACGGTGTCTGCACATTCAAAGGAGTTGGGGTAGCATGGAAAGAGGTGGGGGTTTTGTTGTTGTTGTTGTTGTTGTTGTTAGTTTTAGGTTGGAAAAAGAAAAAAAAAAACATGTGTTAGTTCCTTTAATTTTCAAGCAACATTATACGAACTGAAGTATGTTTTTGTAGATGTAAAGGGGCAACTCCAGAAATGTGTTGGAAAGGTGTTTCCAAAAAAGCTTTTCCCCCCTCATCTTTTTATCCAGTTTCCATGTGGTAACAAATGTGGTGTCCTAGCCATAGTTTTGAAAGCTCACATTCCCATCCAACATTTCTATCTAACATGGGAATTTATTGACACTTGCCAAGTGTTAAGCTATCTCTTATACATGCACTAAATTTGGGTTTTGTGGTTGTTCTTTTCTTTCTAAAGTAGCAATAGTCCAAGTGGTCCCTGTTTGGAAGAATGGGTGCACATGGTTTTGGAAATAGCTAGGGCAACTCCACTTAGAAGGCAAGTATGCAACCATTATTAGAGGCCAAATTATCATGTGCTGGCTCTGAGAAGGAAGAAACGTTCCAGACCAGGATAGAAGGAATGGATGGAACTAACTATGTTTGGCATGGTTAAAAATGTTTGAAGGTAAGGTGATGGTTTAGGAAGATCAGGAGGAAGAGGAGGAGGAAGACGAGGAGGAGGAGGAAAACAATAGATTCCTTATAGGAAGATCTAGTTAAAATTGCTTTTCCTCAGTAGTGTCCTAAGGATAAATCTCCTAGTGATGAACTCTACTATAAGTTCCTCATGTGGTAGAGACACGAGATGCATATAAATGTGCGTTATTTTTGGCTGCACCCAGATATTCTACCATGTGTTGTGAGAGTACTACTTCCTTTCCCAGGATTGGCTCACAGCCACTGAAAATGCAGATGTTTCCATTTAAAAATTAGTACTTGCATATAAAGATACAAAAAACACCTGTGACCCACTCAAGATATAAGCGTCTGGGCTGAACTGCATTCTATGAAAGTGGAGGACAGGACATTCTGTCTAAAGAATTTAAAATCCCATGCTGGGAGTCACTTCAGATGTACTTTGCAATGCACCACATGTATACGCCATGCTCTTAACTTGATGGAGAACTTCCATTTCAATAGAATGCTTTCACTTATGAAGTTGGGTGCCCTCCTTTGGTTGTCTTGTATGAACACAAGTAATGAATGTTTCTTCGCTGAGTAATTAAAGCCTGTGGGAAGGGCTTATCACGCACAGCATTTTAAAGTACCAAAAATGTTAGAGAAACTTAACTTCTGGGTACAGATAACTAACCCGTATCTCTCTTATAAAACATCCAAGCTTTATTATGCTTAAGTGTAGTAAGGTAATCTTCATTATATAGATAGATACACTGGACCCAACTTGAGGTAGTTTTTATATGATAATACAAATTTATAATAATAATAATAATAAAATACACTGTTTATATTTTCAGGAACTTTCAGATTTTTATGTGTTTTAACATGTAAATTTTATAAGAGAATGATAAGGAACCATTAAGCTTAGGGAGATTGTCATTAGCATCTTAAGAGAAAAATCAGAGATGGATTCAGATAGACATCTACCATATTTATGAGGACTGGTGTCTCATCCCACCTTGTCACCAACTTTCAGAGGCGCTCAAAGTATCTGAGAAAGGACTGGTATTGGAGCTGCTATCTTAATTTGTCTCCTCCAGTCTTACACTTATCTGAGACTTCAGAGAAGACCCTGCCTTATTATCACAGCCCTCCAGAGAAGGAAAAGCCACAGACTTTCCCAAGTACTAAACAAGCCCAACTCTTTAGAAACCATTTAGTTACCATCTGACCCTAATGCTACAATCTAAGGGAGCTTCATTGGGTCCATAGCAGTTACTTCTTAAATTCTATCTTACAATCCTCTCCTCCACACTGAACAGTGCCACTTCTGCCTTTCTGGAAGCTGAACATCAATTTTTCTTTCTTTTTGATAGTTTTTGTAGGATTTCCTGTTAAGTATATATTATATGTTAGGTACACCCTCCAACCCACCCCCACCCAACATTTCCTCTCTCTCTCTTTCCCTCTGTCCCTCCCTCCCATTTGTTCCCCTAGACAGTTTCATTTCTAATCTCATGCCCTATATATGGTCATGATTTTATGTATGCAATATAAAATCTAGTAACTCCAAGAGAGAGAAAACATTTAATTTGTTTTCTGAGATTGATTTAATTCACTTAGTATAAATATACCTAGGTTCATCTATTTTTTAAAAATAAATAACATAGCATAACTGAAGAATTCATTGTGTATCTATACCACATTTTCTTTTTGTTTGTTAATTTTCCCATTTTATTAAACCTAGACTCTTTTCTCACACAATATAATCTGAATACAGTTTCCCCTGCCTGTATTCCTCCCAATTCCCCACCACCTCCTCTCCCATCCTGATCCGGCTCCTTTCTGTCTCTCATTAGAAAGGAACAGGCTTCTAGGAGATAGCAACAAACATAAACAAATCAAATATAACAAAATAAAATGAAAGCCATCGTATCAAAGTTGGACAAAATGAGCCAACAGAAAAATCTAAGAGCCCCAAGAGAAGGAGCAAGAATCAGAAACCCACTCGTTTACACGTTCAGGAGTCTCACAGAAATACTGGATGAGAAGCTGTAGCGCATACACTGAGAACCTGGCGCAGACCCGCACAGGCTCCATGCAACTGCTTCAGTCTCAGTGAGTTTGTATGAGCTTTGCTTGGATGACTTAGAGGGTCTTGTTCTCCTGGTGTTCCCCATCCCCTCTGTCCCCCACACTCCCTCTGCCTCTTCTTCCACGGGGTTTCCTGAGCTCTGAGGGGAGGGATTTTATAACGTCATCATGTTTAGAGCTGTGTGTTCCAATATAATATTTTCTTTACCCATTCCTTTGTTGTGGGACTCCTAGTTATGGTTCCATAACTTAGTTACTGTGAATATGTTATTTTGATTCTTAAGTAAAACATTGGTATTATGATACTTATTTTCCATTTATTATTGTAACAATTCCCACCTCTTCAATTAAAAGTTAAATGATTTTGCACATAGTCTGGCTTGGGGATAGAATGGGCTAGAAAACTGAATCGCACCTTCCACAGGTCAGATAGCACACTAACTCAGGGAAGCATGAACGTGGTGTGTATGCACACGTGCAGACAAAACAACCCCCCACACAAACTACAATGAAAAAAAAAAAAGTAAGAAAAAAATGCCAGAAACCAAAGAATAATTCAAATAAGGACCACAGCTCTAACATAAACAACCAGTTCCAAGTACTCTATCGACAACATTTTCCGATTTACAAACACAATCCCTTCAAAAGCAGATTTTTCTTTTGAAGCAAGTGAGTTAAATTGCCAGTTTAATTTTATTAAAAGTCTGGATTCTTATTAGATGTTCTACCCAGGCTCACGCAAAACACAATGTTCAAAACCTCCCTTGCCACAGCTCTTTCCCTCTGTTATCAGGTGATTTTAGCATCCTGTCTTCTAGCTTTCAAATTTCTATGACCTTAATATGACATTCAAGTTGGGTGATAAATTGCTATTAAATGGCATTTTGCTGATTAAACAAGGCCTCGCTGGCATAGCAGTCTGTTACAAAGCTTCGATTCAGTGTGATAAGCTTAAACATGCACAATTAGATGGAGGAATATCTAATTTGTCAAAGCTCTTGTGGCTTAATTTTCTGCCACAAGGCTTGAAAGGCACTGAGGCCGAACAAAAGCTTCAGATTTATTGCTCCTGAGTCTTTAGTAAATTGCTCCTGCCCATCGTGTAATTTCATTTTGGACATTTTGGGAGACACTGAGGAGCAACTAAATTGAAACCTCCTTAAAAATTGGGCCTGAGGGTTCCTGATCAAGAACTTGAAAGCTAAATGGCAAGATATGATTGTCTCTTCAGAGGCAGACAACAGCCAATTGGCCTGACCAGAGCTTTCTCTGTAGGATAATTGCATAAAAAGAATAAATGTCAGTAAAAAGATGAAAGATTCATGTAGGGAAATAAAAATACCAGGTCCTAAAAACATCAGGCTGAAACAGACTACAGCTCTATTCTAAGAAAAATAAGATAGGAGTGGCTAAAACTTCTTCTAAACCAGTTGTTGCAATCATAGTTACCTTATAGTAACAACAGTTGGTTTTCCTGGCATATGTCTTCAAAGCCAGTGAGAATTTTCTAATTGGAAAAAAAATAGGTACAAGATACCCTTCTCTTGCAGTCTATAAAATAGCAATTACTCTTCTCTTTGGTCAGTAGGAAAAGAGTGACTATGAGTATTTTCTGTAAATTAGAAAAAGTATCTATTTGAGCCTAATAAGTAAACAGCGTAAGAAATATACCTAATGAATATCCCACAAATGTATATTGGGTTACTGAGAGCTTGTTAATATATAATACACTTCCCTAGATACCATGGAAAGAGGAGAATTAGTAAGATTATTGCCCCTGTTTTGAAGTCCCAAGTAGAATCTATAGCCAAATGCACAATGATATCACATGACATGAAGGAAGCTGAAAGGAAGGTTTAATATTATCAGAAACAGGGTAGATTACACTGGATCAGCTCCGGCAGAGAGGCAATGTCAGTACAAACTAGTAGGTCCATGGATTCTCAGCAAACTATTGCTAGAAAACTACAATTCATACCCATGGGCATGGGCATTATGAGGTACAAATAAAACCTGATATTGTGAAGGTACAAGGTGAAATTATGTTGTATGTAAATCAATGTTCCATTAAGTCATTTATACAAATTTCCACTTTAACATCCATTGGTGATAGTGTGTGCGGTAGGTCCTAGACCGAGAGATCCTCCAAACCAATGATGGAGGTTTTGTTCTTCCTTGGAACAGGCTCAATGGGACCTGGAAGGTCAAAGTGGGTAGGTATCCGAGCTCCATGAGGTCATAGACCTTCAGAATTATTGCTTGTGAAATAAATCTGGTGTCTTCCATAACTGTTAGGATTGCCCTCACCTCAGGTGGAAGCCAGCTCACTAGAATCCTATCTGCTTTCTTACTTCTGGGTAAGAGAAATGGTGGAGAGCAAGAAGGTTCTTTCCTAAGGATGGCCCAGGAATGGGATCCACACCCAGCATTAAGGATCTAGCCAGGAGGCTGGTATCTGGAAATTCAGAGTTCTATGACTAATCAGAAGGTGAGATCAGACACTGAGACAATTAAGCAGCTTCAGAGGATAATCAATATGTGTTCAATGCTCACTGCAGAATTAATAGTTAAATAATTGAATGGACAATTGAAGGTTTATGTGTCTCAAACTGAACAAAACTTAACATGGGCATCAGTGACTTCTTACTTCCTTTTGTGAACCAAAAGAATTTAAAAAAAAAAAGTTCTATAAGTGAAGAAAAACTGAAACACTGTCAGAGAAAGACTGGGGTGTCACTTGTAACAGCAGCCTCCCTTTAAATATCGTCTCCTTAATTAAGGGAAGAACTTCTTCACCAGATACAAGACAATTGCTAACTTTACAACACTCGAGCCCTGGAGTAGTCATATTAGCTCCATGGGTCTACTCCACCAGCCATGTGTTCTCTTCAACAATACGTTCATTCTGTGCCTTTGATCCAGCTGCTATGAAATGGCTTTCCCGAGGGAGAAAGTGCATGATGGTGGGTTTCATATCCCCACGTCTCCAAGTGTTCCTCCACCTGCTTGTAGCAATATCCAATTTTCGCTGGGGGAAAAAAAAATGTGTCTGATAGCTAGGAAGATGTTTCAGTTCATAAAGTGCTTGCCTGGCAAATGTAAGGATCTGAGTTCAAGCCTCTAAAGCCAGTGTTAAAAAAGCCAAGTGTTACATGATGGATGCTTATGATTCCAGTGCAAGAAATAGACAAATCCTGGGCTTCCTGGGCAGCCAGTCTAGGTTACTGGGCAAGTTCCAGGTCATTTAGAGACACTATCTAAAAAAAAAAAAAAAGTAGATAGTTTCAAGCAAAAGTGTAAGTATTCTTATCACAAGTGAGGGTGCTATGAAAACTTTGAAAAGACAAAGGCCTTGCAAAAAAAGCACTGGTAGGCGGGATGTTAAAAACAACTGGTGAGGAGGCTCAGCTACCAGGAATGAAACTCTAGGGAGCTGTCAGAGATCAAGGAAAAGCAGAAGGGTTGTGAAGGTCTGGACTGGTTGAAGCTTGTCTGCGCTGAGACCTTTCTTTTGACAGTTCACATCCATCTTAGGCAGAATCATTGTTTATTCTCATTGTGCCAGGTTTCCTTTAGTGTGCTGCTGCTTCTCTGGGATGTCATAGTCCAGTAGTTTGAGTTTTCAAATTTCAAAGCATTTTGGGATTCCAAAACAACAAAATGTAAAGGGTAGCCCGCAGCACAGTTTACTTAAGAGGTTTTAATCATAATACTCTACATAGTGTACTGAACACTTCCTGCCTCCATGTCTCCTCTCTTTCTCTGTAGCATCTAAAATAAAGCCAAACGCCCCCCCCCCCCCCCCCCCCATTTAAATACCCTATAAAACTTTTGGAAGTATTTTGTACCATTCTGTCTTCTTGAGGATTTTATTTTCTGTTTTAACCAAATTAACATGTAAGAGCTCCCACTGACACCATGTGATAAAGTGGGTCACAGGTAGAAAGTCAAATGCTGTCTTATGACACTTTGTGGTGGACGCTGTGGAATTTAGACGATCCTGTGAATGCCGGTATATGTCATGGCCCTGCTTGCATTCTACATCTTATGAGATCTCACGAGACTCATCGCAGCCTCTGTTGAGCTGGAACTGTAAATGCCGACTTTGATGAATAGATATCTGATAGATGTGATCAAAACATCGTCTGAGCCGGGGTTGAGGGGTGGGGGGCGGTGGCGCGGTGGCGCGGTGGCGCGGTGGCGCACGCCTTTAATCCCAGCACTTGGGAGGCAGAGCCAGGCGGATCTCTGTGAGTTCGAGGGCAGCCTAGTCTACAAAGCGAGTTCCAGGAAAGGTGCAAAGCTACACAGAGAAACCCTGTCTCGAAAAAAAAATAAATAAATAAAAAAATAACATCGTCTGGGACAAAAGGCATAAAGCAAGATCAGACTCCCACAATTCGAGCATGACAAAGAAATCGGTTGCAAAAGCGACACACAGTCATCACGTCAGACAGCGCAGGAGTTATTTGTCTCCTGCCTGGTCTTACCACAGTCTCCTCCCACTTGGTTACACATGGCAAGCCTTCAACTAACCTCCACTGCGATCGATGCCAGGCCTTATCAGGAGATCTTCACTCCCCACAGCTGGAGCAGGATGGAGTTCATACTTCCAGTGCAAAGGGATTGACATCATTTTTATTTTAATTGAACAGTTGCTAGTTTACATTTTTTTCCTCCCTTTTCTCTCCTTTTCCTCACCCAGTGAAAATCCCCAATAAACACACACACACAAAATTAGTTCATTACATTTAGTGGAAGAAATAAAACTGGTTGTAAGTATAGGCCAGGAGATTCTGCAGTAATGAAGTCTGTTCTCTTGGCTGTCACAATACTCCTGTGGTCACTGAAGTGGGGGCTGGTGACACTGTCATACTGAGATCTTAAACTTCCTTGTGACAAGTTAGTCTTTAAGAAAAAAAAGAACAGGGCATTTCCTTGAATGGCTTGTCCCAGTGAAAAGAAACTAGTTATTTATTTTATATTTATCAAGAAAGACAAAACAATAAAAATAAATTTAAAATGCTGATAAGTTAACAGTAAATATAGACAAAATAAAAATCATAGGCATGGTTTATCGAGGATGATCATGCAAATAAGTTTGCTGTACATAAAATTACTTTGTGTTTAGCTTTCTCTGTGAATGTTTATACACACTCTAAGGATTGTGCATTTTGCATGCATAACTTGACTGAAATGCTTTCGGAGACTTCAGGAAGAACAGTGATAAGCATGTTACAGTCTCCTCAAAGGTCCTTTTAAATTTCTCAGTACCTTTTTAAAAGACAGGTTTGGTGACACACATATGTTCTCTGGCTTGGAAGAATCAGCTTCCTGTTGTAATCAATACAGATTACTCTTAGACTTAAAAAAAAATTAGACAAATATTCTAAATTGTTGAACTTTCTGGGTATATGTATCTTCTGCCCAGAGTTTGTTTACTTTATACAGTTTCCCTTCTTTATTTCCTCAAGGCCTGTTTAATGTCAATGAGTAAACCACAGCAGGAGCAGCAGAGCAGCAGCATCACCTACTTGAGGCCCAGTCATTGAAGCAAGAAAATGTTTGTTCAAAGACCCGGGATAAGTGCTGGATGATCTCTTGCCTTTGCTCACTGTAAGACTCACATATAATACAGACACTGTTTGTAATTAGAGTACACCAACTGGATATCCAATACCAAACAGTCAGCCCTAAAAACATACACAGAAGTAATATTATATGGACTGAACAGCTTATATTTAGGAATATATATATATATACATACAATAACAATTAGTTAAAAAAAAAAGAGGCCATGAATTTGGGCTTGGAGGGAGAAAGGGGAAAGAGAAATGTAATTATATTATAATCTCAAAAGTAAAAATTAAAAGAGGAGGAAAATTTTCAGCTAAAAAGTCAAATATTTTATGTATTTGCAACCATTTGAAAAAATGCACATGCTAATAATCATACTTTTAAAAATAAATTTATTTATTGGTATTTTTCTCCATTTTATATAATGGTTTATCTTCTTCTTAAGTTTATGTTATTTTACTTATACCCAAAATGCCTCATTCTACAGTCTTACCATAAATATCTAATTGAATATTAGAGTCCTTAAACAAGATGAAATTACTATGCATTTGTTTTAATGTCAGTAACCATCACTGAATGTCCCCATTTTGCTCCTTTTGGGTTACAGCACTTGAGCTGAGGATTTAAAAATTCCTCAAGAGAAAGATACTGGGTGATCCAAAGTATGAACCCAAAGGGTAGAAAATTGAGAGGGGATGGAGTGAGGGTGTCTCCAACGTCATGCCTGCTCCAGTTAGTCATGCCTATACAACAGCCAATGGTCAATGAAGGGAGATGGCAGACTAAACAAACCTTCACATCATAAAGAGGATAACAGAAGGCAAGAGGCGTAGAGTAGAGCCACACTGACTAACCAAACAACACATTTTCTAGTTGTTCATAAAATGAAAATGATTATATTCAACTAGAATCTCATGCTCAAAACATGAGTTAGTATAAGCCTTTCTTGATTAAAATATGACTCCTATTCTTTTTCATATTGGATTGTAGCGTTAAATAACCAGATGTTCATTTAGTATTCAGCTGATCTACATTATAGCATAAGCTAATTTTTAGGTGCAGAAGGTACAGAGTGAACAAGAGTTTCTCCTCTCAGGATTCAAGGGCTCTAACTACAGTTGGAGGTAAATGGAAAAAAGGCGACTGGCTAATGGACAGTTTCAAATGGGGAGATAAATATATAATACAGACAAGCCATGCTGCATTGCATGATATTTTTTAAACATTTGAATTTTTCAAGTGATGGGAAAAGAGCAATCAAATAACATGCTACATGCTAACAGGAGTAAGTCTGTTCTCATTAATGGATGAAGAACCTGGGATTCTTCTTTCTAAACAAACACAAATTATGTGTCATTAAAAGAGATAGATTCAACACATGCCTGTAACCCTAGCACTTGGGATGCCAATGCAGGAAATTTTCCTTGAGTTAAAGACCAGTCAGGGATATATAAAAAAAAACACCAGACCATCCTGTCTCAAAAAAATAAACAAATAAATAAACAAAAACAAGCATCAAAAAGAGTGACATGCTAGAATTTGAACATAAGTGTCTAACACCATTACATGAGAACACAGGATATCAATGTGAAGACAGACAGTGACACAGAGAAAGAAAACATCATGTGTTTTCACGGGGCAGTCACCCTCACAGAATAGCAGAAGCACAGAGTTCTGAAAAAGATGACAGAAAGGCAGATGTGGGTGAATAGTGTAGATTTAACTCATACAGAATACTCTGATTATGAGTCTATATTTCTAGGCCTCAGGGACTGTCTATAGGACCCCTGATGCTAATTCTATATTTTAAGTTTCCAAATCTTTTGTTTTGAATGAAATAGTGATTTTCCTTACATGGTATAAATGATATGATTCTTCTATATATCAGAAAGCAAAATTTCTACAGGGCAAGTAATTTGTTCATGGCCACATTAGAGATCAAGGAACACTACCTAGAATGTTGGGGCCATAGCTTAGCTGAGTGTCTTTTCACTCTGCCATATGTCTATCTTTTTATATAAGGAAAACTAAAGCTGCCTTTTTTGATTTCTGTCTCCTATTAGCCCAGGTAATGCCAGATTATCATTCAAATATTTAAAGTACAATTTAAAACCTGTTGTTCTTTTATTTACACATAACCACAGAATATCTGTCTATGGCCAGTAAAATTAACCAACTATTTAGATTGAAAGGATTCATTATCATTTCACCTCACAATGCATAGTATACTTCAGTTCACTTACTTGGAACTAAAGAACTATTTAAACAATTTTTTAAAAAGTATTTTCTTTCCCATGAAACTGGCAATATATACATTCGGGTAAAAGCATTATCACAAATTTGGTTTTATCAGAGAATATGGAGAATGCTTCAGAAAATAAGAAAACAATGTGATTTCCTCTATACATCTCTAATCTGCGATTCCATATTTTCCTTCTGGCAACCTTCACCTATCTTCTGAGTCACCATTCAGCTCTTAGTTTCTTTCATCTTATCTCTACAAGTTTCCTCCACAAAAAAAAAAGGAGTCACATGTGAATTTAAGATAGAGATACTTTTGAATGGAAATACAAAGGGAATGTACTGTGATCCTATGAATTACCTATAGCTACTCACTGTATCAACAGGAGAAAATTTGAAAACAGATACTCTATAGATTTAATGTCTAAAGAATAATTTTATCAAACCATTATTATTTTCAATCTGCTTTAAGAATATCATATTCTTCTCTAAATGAGCTTTTCCCTAAAACAAAATTCTGAGAAGGCTTCTGCTCAAATACAGTGACCAGAGGAACGTATGCTTTAACAACTTGTACAGCTCTGAAACACACATACGCTTATGTAAGGTAGAAATCCCTGGAGTCCAAGAAACCAAGATGGCGCTCCCAAGACACCTGGGCAAGATCTGATACTTAAAGCAGAAAGCCACAGACATTTCCTTATATCCTTTTCTATGTCAGACCAAAGAACCCCAAAGAGTTAGCTATCCCATCACCATGTTTCAATAACTGATTCTTTTTCAGTCTCCACTGCATCCTTCCTGATTCCACTGTAAGATTTGCTCAGCATCTGTTATTCACTGATGCAAACTTCAAAAGGCAGCAATTAAAAATATAGTACTTCAAATGTGGACGCTCTTGTGTTTGGGGTATAAATGTTGAGAATTGAGACCTCATCTTGGTGGAATTTTTTTTCCTTTGATGAGTATGAAGAGTTCTTCCCTATCTCTTTTGATTAATTTTGGTTTGAAGTCTATTTTGTTAGATATTAGAATAGCTACACCAGCTTGGTTCCTTAGGATACCTCTTTCCAACCTTTTACTCTGAGGTAATGTCTATCTTTGGTATTGAGGTGTGTTTCTTGTATGCAGCAGAAGGATGGATTCTGTTTTCACTTCCACTTTGTTAGTCTGTATCTTTTTATTGGAGAATTGAGTCCATTGATATTGAGAAATATTAATGACCAATGATTGTTTATTCCTGTTATTTTGTTGTAGTTGTGAATGGTGGTTGTGTGTGTGTGTGTGTGTGTGTGTGTGTGTGTGTGTATGTGTGTCCTCTTAGGATTATGCTGGTGTGAGATTATTTACTGCATTTTTATGGGTTTATTTAACCTCCTTGGGTTGGAGATTTCCTTCTAGTAACGTCTATAGGGCTGGATTTGTGGATAGATTTTGTTTAAATTTGACTTTAGCGTGGAATATCTTGTTTTCTCCATCTATAAACATTGTCAATAGGACAGAACTGTTAATAGCACTGTCAATATCTAGAACCTCTAAACAGCCTAAATGTCTCTCAATCAAATAATGGATAAAGAAACTGTGGTACATTTACATAATGGAGTATTACTCAGATGTTAAAAACAACGACATCATGAAATTTGAAGGCAAATGGATGGAACTAGAAAAAAAATCATCCTGAGTGAAGTAACTCAGACTCAGAAAGAGAAATGTGGTGTGTATTCAAGTTCAAGTGGATATTAATTGTAAAGTAAAGGATAACCAGGTTAAAATCCTCAGATCTGAGAGGCTAGATAACAAAGAGGGCTCAAGGGGGACAAATGAATCTTCCTGGGAAGGGAAAAAAGAAGATATTTCGTGAACAGACTGTGGGTGAGTGGGGATGGGAACATGAGGGGTCAGGTGGGAATGGAGTGGGGAGGGGAGAATACTGAACAGCTGACAGGAAAGAGAGATATTTCAGGGTCAGATAGAAACCTGATGCAAGGGAAATTCCCAGGAATCTACAAGGATGATCCCAGCTAAGAGTCCTATCAATAGGGAATACATAGCCTAAACTGGCCATCTCCTGTCACCAGGCAAGACTACCAGTGGAGGGACTGGGACACCAACCCAGCCACACAACCTTTGACCTACAGTCTACCCTGCCTGTGTGATGTCCCAGGGTAAGGGTGGCACAGAGATTGTGGGAATGGCCAACCAATGACTGGTCCATCCTGAGACCCATGCCATGAGAGTGAGTCCACCCTGACACTGTCTGGAGAGCCAGGACTCAGAGGCTGGATGACTCAGAGACCTAGATTAGGACCAAACAAGACTAGAAGAAAAAAATGTCAATGTAATGATGCGTAACAATATTCTGCTATACTCATAGATTGGTACCTAGCTCAGTAACCATCAGAGAGGCTTCATCCAGCAACTGGTTGAAACATGCAAAGACCCACAGTCAAAGATTAGGCAGAGCTCTGGAAATCCTGCTGAAGAGAGGGAGGAAGGATTGTAGGAGCCAGAGGAGTCAAAGACACCATAAGAAAACCCACAGAATCAGTTAACCTGGGCTCATAGGAGCTCACAGAGACTGAACCAACAACCAGGGAGCCTGCATGAGACTAAGCTAGGCACTCTGCATATATGTGACAGTTGGGTAGTTTAGCCTTCTTGTGGGACATCTAACAAAGGGAACAGGAGCTGTCTCTGACTCTTTTGCTGGCTTTTGTGACCCTATTCCTCATACTGGGTTGCCTTACTCAGTTTAATACAAGGCGAGGTTTCTTAGTTCTACTACAATTTTATATGTCGTGTTTTGTTGGTATCCATGGAGGCCTGCCCTTTTCTAAATAGAAAAGGAGGAGTGAATGGAAGGAAGACAGAGAGAGGGCCATGGAGAGGGCAAGGGGGTGACTGGGAGGACAGGAGGGAAGGGAGAACTGTGGTCAGGATATAAAATAAATAAAAACATTTTTTTTTAAAGAAAAAATAGTACTACTAGCTGGGCATGATGGAACATGCCTTTAATCTCAGCAGTTGGGAGGGAGAGATGTGTGTGTGTGTGTGTGTGTGTGTGTGTGTGTGTGTGTGTGTGTTGCACTACTTCTTGAAATATTATTTTATCTTTATAAAAGTTTCATATGCATATGAAGTTTATACAGCTTCATATTTAAAGGATAACTGAAAAAGAAAAGCTATGCTTATTTCTTCTCAAACCATTAGTTTTATTATCGAGGAATGCTGGAAGTCACAGAATTGAAGCTTGAAATAGTTAATTTTGAAAAGAGACTCATTCATTACTTTCAGTGATGAAACTCTTAAAGCTAAAACATTCAATTCTTGGGTTCTGTCCAAAGGTTCTGTTCAGTTGTTTTGAAGTTACAAGAAGGAAAAAATGTACTTTTCATATCGTACCCATTGACATTTTTAAACAAAAATAATTCAAAAATTTTTAAACAATAAGACTTCACATGTCTGTAGTTAATCCGTTGCAGAGAAGAATCTGTAGAAGAAGAAAAAAACATGAAAAAATAAACTTAGAGTTTGATCATCTTTCAAACACTGGAATCAAACTAAATTTTTCTAGGCTTTTGATTATTCTATCAAAGTGTAGTTTATTTTAAGCTAAACGAGAATACAGCTTCCTTTATTGTTTTCGTCTAAGGTCCTTTTAAAGCTTCTTTTGAAAATCATTCCAGATCCTATCACATTTAGAATCTCAGAAAAAGGGTCACTTATCCATGAGTTCCTGATCATAGAAAATTAACTTAATTATTCTATTGTTTGAGACCCTTAAAGAGAGCCTATTAAAATTGGATAAAGTAAAATTAACATATGACCATCCCATCATAATTAAAATCCAAATTAAATTCATTTTTGGGGAGGGGGGATCTTTTCAAGATGGGTTTCTCTGTGTAACAAAGTCCTGGCTGTCCTAGAACTTGCTTTGTAGACCAGGCTGGCTTGACCTCACAGAGTTCTGACTGTCTCTGCCTCCCAAGTGTTGGGTTTAAAGGCAGGCTTCACCACTGCCTGGCCCAAATTAAATTCTTAAACAGTTAAGAATATATACATAAGTGTGTGAAAGTGTCATGGAGTTAATGTGATTAGTCAAAAATGCATAATTTAAAGGGAAAAACACATGATACCGTAGCACAGAGAAATAAGTTTACAGATATATAATTTTGTTGATGCAATAAATAGCTTCTTGAATTTAGGGACATGGAAAATGTATGGGTTTGAATATATTAACATACATGTATACAGTAACACATGTGTCAAATGGCCATGATATATTTAAAGCAGTGTAGATAATACCTTGAACAGCATACATATTTTGTACTTATCAGCTTCCTTCCCCTTTATTTAAGGCAAACATTATTTAATGTATTTAAAATTATAAAATACAGGTAAACCAAAACAACAGTTGATACGAAAATTTAATAATAATGAATGTGCTCATGTTTTTCATATTGCTGTGGATACCATTAGCGAATGTAAAATCATCTTGTTGTTTCTTACCAAAGAGTAGTAAGGAAAAGTTAAAGTATTAGATTGTATTACATGTGAGAGTATTTCTTTACTGAACTTTCAATTCACTTACATACATGCTGTATATAGGCGTTGTAATCTTGTTCATAATATAAAAATCTGCTGCTTACTAGAGTCTAAAGTTTGAAAAAAAAATTTTCCTGTTCTCACTAACATCATTTTCCATTTGAAGGTTTGTATGTATAAAGATCACCTTGTGTCATTAATGTGGTTTTTTTTCCTGTGAAACACATGCTCCCTATCATATAGTATAAAATATTCTCAGCATTTGAACTACACAGACATTGTTGGGTGGCTTATGAGCCACACTGTAAGTGTAGAAATGGCTTCCATGGCTAATGCCCTATGGTCAAAGGTTTGCTGAACATAGAGTAAAACATGCAAGGGAAAGAATGTACCACTCAAAGGAGACAGCACATGACTGGTAAAGAACTTTTCTCTCACAGAGCAAACTGGGTCTATCACTGACTGGTTTAGTCATAACACTGTTTAGCCCTTTTAAAGAGTCAGAATTGTATAAATACAGTACAGGAAGTTCAAAAAGTAATATTTTAGAAACCACATTCCTTTCTCCAGAGCAGACAGGACAGAAGGTTCCATTTCCCACATTAAAACACTCTGTCTTCTCCTGGGGACACAGTGAAACATTTACCAAGAAGTCTGAGAAGCCAGGATCATGAACCCTGATTTTTTTTCTCTGTTGTGTTCACAAGAGCAATGGATTCAATAGCTGTCCAAGACTCTGAAATAGCCTGTTCAGATTTCTTTGCTCCTGCTCAGCTAATACGAATCGCTTTGACTAAGTGTTGCCTTGCTTTGCAGAACGGTATTCTGACATTATTAATAGTTGGCTCAGTTGAGTTGACCACAATAAGAGCTTTCTCCAGCCTGAGATACAGCCAGCAAACCCTTGTGAATGTCAGCATTAAGCTTGAGATGGACTCAGATCCAAACTCTAAACTATAATAAACACTCTCCAGAGATAAATTACAACAGGCTAGCTACTAAAAACCATCATAATAGTGCAATTGTGGAACTCCAAATGAAACTTAGTTTTTAATGTTTCAAATGAGAATATATCATAGCATGGAACTTCTTAAGGGAGTTTCATAATATTTACTAAAGTGTGTTCATTTTCTGCTTACTGGATGGGGGAGGGGCAAATGAGCCCCTAATCTCTAACTGAGGCATGATTGTCACTTGATGGCTGCTAAGAGAGGAAAAGCCATTTTTTTTTTTAAATCTTTATTTTAAGGATTTAGTTTCTGCTTGGATGACCCTACCCTAGTGGATGGGCCTACACCCATGCATATATGGATGGCACTAATTGGATTTAGTGGGTTATAAACAAACAAAAGAGGAGGGTATGATCTTAGAAAAATAATGGTGTCTTCAGGGAATAGTCAAAAGGAGAATGGGGATACATGTGATCTGTGAGTGACATCATATGTTTCACATGGGCCAAGTACGGAAAGAATACTTGCATGGACCACACTTACAGGGGGTTGGGAACTGACTCTAGATACCACGTGTACCTTAATATTTATAATTATTAATAATTCTTTCCACTAACAAGTGATAAGATAGAACTCCAATCAAACAGATTCAAGCCACCATATTTAGACAAGAAGAACCATTTAAGTCATGTAATTTCATGCCCAGACTAAGAAAGGCCAATATTTAATGACAAAACTATCATTTGTCTGCTTTTCTTGGAGAAAAGAAAAATGAATTTTCAACAATAAAATTTTAGACCATTCTAGAACTTTCTCTTCAGTCTAGTCCCTAGCACTGCAACAGAACACAAGCTGCAGCTCCCTTCCCCGTGCCCACATCCCCTATTGTTCCCACAGATCATCCCTCCTAACCTGCCTTCCCCCACTCATCATTGTAGATCAGCCCACGGGCCACACCTGACAGAGACCTTTTCCTCTCTCTCCATCCCTCCAGATCCATTCCCTCAATCTTCCACACCAGGCTATATCCCAGCCTCCAACACCAGCAGATTGCAGTCCCTGTGGAAACACCAGCTGAGCAGGTCAGGGAAACAGGCAACTCATAGCCATCACGGTCTGAAAATGTAGAGAGGAAACAGAAAATAAGGAATAAATACCTGCACACAATTACAAACTCAGAAATCATAACCTAGACCTAGAATAACCCCAAACCTAGATGCTTAGAAACCAGCTTAAGAACAGAATAACAGCCAGGGCAGAGCTCAGCTATCCCACCATAGCAGGCCATGAATATTCATTTCAACATAGCTGAAGCACATGGTGGGGGGGGGGGGACACCTTAAAACCAACTCTCTGAAGAGGAAAGAGGTCCTTAAAGAGGAAATGAATAAATCACTAAAGAAATCCAGGAAAACAAACAATCGAAGAAATAATAAAACTCTTAAATAAATAAAGTCAAGAAAAAATAAAGAGTCGAGTAATAATGTTCAGTAAATGAAAATGAAAATAGAAGCAATAAAGGAAACACAAACTGAGGGAATTCTGGAAATAAAAAATTTAGGAATGTGAACAGCAATGACAGAGACAAGCTTCACCAACAGAATACAAGAGATGGAAGAAAAAAATCTCAGACATTGAAGATACAATAGAAGAAATGGATACATCAGTCAAAGAAAATGTTAAATCTAAAAAATAAGGAGGAAGCCTGGGATGGCAGGAGGAGGAAAGAGAGGGGTTGGAATGTAAAATGAATAAAAAAATTTCTTAATAAAAAAAGAAGATATGAAAAAAATTCTGATACATCCAGGAAATCAGGAACACTACAAAAAGACAAAAGCTAAGAATAGAAGAAGGCCAAAGCTCAAAGGTCTAGAAAATATTTTCTTTTTTTATTGAGACAATTTTTTTATTATTATTATTATTATTTTCACATCCTGGACATAATTACCCTGATACTCTAACCACATAAAGGCTCAACAATGGAAGAGAATTAGAGACCATTTTTCCATATGAACATAGATGCAAAAATACTCAATAAAATAACTACAAACAGAATGCAAGAGTACATCAAAAAGATCATCCACCATGATCAAGTAGGCTTTATGCCAGAGATGCAGGGTTCAGATATATGAAAATCAGTCAATGTGATCCACCATAGAAACAAACTGGAAGAAAAAAAAAAAAACATGTGATCATATCATTAGATGCTGAAAAAGAATTAATTGTGTAGAGAAGATACAACATGTTATGGCTTTGATATATCACAAATACTTAATTTTCCATTTTGTTTATATTTCTCTAGATGCTGAAGTTTGTGTGTGTGTGTGTGTGTGTGTGTGTGTGTGTGTGTGTGTGTAGCTTTCAATTTGTTATAGAAAAGTCATACCCATAGTGCCAGACACACCTTTAATCCCAGCATTTGGGAGGCAGAGCAGAGACAGGAGGATCTCTGTGAGTTCGAGAGCAGCTCTTAGTGAATTCCAGGACAACCAGACTACCTAAAGAGCCTAAATAAATAAATAAATAAATAATAAAAAAGAATGAAAAGAAAAGAAGGAGGGTTAGGGATTTAGTGCAAGGCCCTGGTTCTGATCCTCAGCTCAAAAAAAAAAAAAAGAAAAGAAAAGAAAGGAAGGAAGGAAGGGAGGGAGGGAGGGAGGGAGGGAGGGAGGGAAGGAGGGAAGGGGAGAGGAAGGGAGGGGGGAGGGAGGGAGGGAAGAAAGGAAGGAAGGGAGGGAGGGAGAGAGGAAGGAAGGAAGGAAGGAAAGAGGAAAGAAAGAAAGAAAGAAAGAAAGAAAGAAAGAAGGGAGGGAGGGAGGGAGGGAAGAAAGGAAGGAAGGGAGAAAGGAAGGAAGGAAGGAAGGAAGGAAGGAAGGAAGGAAGGAAGGAAGGAAGGTCTACCCATGTAACTGCATGCACAAAACTTATATATAAGGTCTACCCAGACTAAATCGCAGCATGGATGGGGAAGGTAGTCATGAAGTCTCACCCCTTGTGGAGGAGCTACTGACAGCTGATGTCTGCTGGGGGAGGAAGAAACACTCTTGTTCAGAGACTCTGCCTCTGAAAGACCACGCATGCTCCAACAGATGATCCGATACTCATACACATTCAGATATCACTAAGTGGACTCGGTAGTTAAAGAAAAAAAGCATATGAAGTTAAGAATGAAGGGAGGTGAGACTGTAAGAAAGGCAGTGGAGAGGAGGAATGAAGAGTGGGTTAGTTCAAAGCACATTATATGCGTGTATGAAATTCTCAAACAACAAAGGAAAATAAGTCCATTCATGTTTTCTTTTATAGTTTTTTCTTCTGTTAGTGCAGAGAAAAATCTTTACCACCAAATTTCTAATTGTTCTAGATAACAAAACATAAACCCATAACTCTTTAATTTGTGCTAAAACGTGCTAATTTCCCTGTTTATGCCAATGTAGTGCATATGTCTGCAGCTTTTCATAAGCTAGGGGTTACTCAAAAGAGCGAAGCATGTTTGTATAAAATCACACATGAACATCAATAACTCTTACCTTCCAAATGTATTTCTGATGTCCATATAAGTATTTACTGAGTAATATTTTTCAGACTCATTGGAATCCTGTCTCTTTTATTACATACTAAATTCTGAGGGTATCACTTCTCAAAATGTGGCCCTGTGGGGGTCGCTAGAAATTTTCACAAGTTCTATAAGAATAAAAGATGCTTTGATAAAGTATCAAAAATGGTTTGTTTTGTCAAATCTGATTTTGAGTATATTATCTTTTGATATGCTATGTGATGTGATAGAAAATACTTGGAAAAATCTTTTCCTATGTAAAGGAGAATGTATGTATGATTGTCTTGAAAAATGTGTGCATGATTCTCAAAATGACTCATGAATATCACTTTTACTTGAAAGGATGATTGATGAACTGACCTGTGCTTATTGAGTCTTGGGGGCAGTTTCTTGAAAATTAGTCATGTGGAATTGTCACTTTAAGGAAAACAATTGAGATTATTGTTCCCAAATGACACAAGTCTGAGCTTTCATGTGAATATTTTAACTTGTGCAGAACCAGCCTTCAAAGATTCCCTTGATGAGGGATGTCTCTGACTCTGTTGCCTTATTATGGGACCCATTCCTCTTGCCAGATTGCCTCATCCAACCTTGGTAGAAGAGAGGGTTCCTGGTCTGAAAAGAAACAGTGAAGAAGGAGTGGATGGAGGGTTGGAGGAGGGAGGGGAAGCTTTGGTTAGGATGTAAAAACAAGGACATTTTTAAAAAGATTCCCTTGATGAGACCAGCAACAACATTAACACGTTTGATATTCTGGCATTGTGTAATAAAGTCTGTCAGCATCTGGAAGACCTGTAGAACTAGATTCAAAGTGGAAGACAGATGAGTGGATTCTTCAGTACCCAAGTTTGTTTCTTGGGATTCCATGCTTTATTCTTTAAGAAGTCAGCATGGTGAGTTTTAGTGCTCTATCAAAGAAACACAGTGACACTTCTTCCCTCCTCCAGTATCATGTCTGTGTGAGGCCAGGGTGGTTTTCTTTTTTTCTTTTTTCTCATACACATTAACTAAAGCAACATATGGTAAAAGGACTGAGCACAGAGGCAAATATTAAAATCCAGCTGTCTTTTATTAAGCACAACAATAAAGAAATTTTGAAAAAGTGCAAAGCAATACCATTCTCATTACCAATTGCTTTTCATTTTGGAAAATAACAGTTTTTGAAATACAGACATGGTATATATGCTCATGTGTAGTTGTTTCACTTGTGGCTAATTTCAAGTTAAGTCCATTAATGGATGGGTATTTATTGGTTCCTCAGTTATGATTTCTCATAGAATAATGTTGATAAAAATATAACCCACACAGACAAGTGGGACCCTACTTTCTCTCTCTCATGACATGTCTACTACATTCTTCCTATCAACTTTTAAACACACATGCTCAAGGCCTCAAGTTCTTAACCCCACTTCCTCTCCTAGATACTGCCTCCTGCCTCCCCTTGAAAACCATTCTCTGCTCTTAGAATTTCACTGAAAACAAGCTGCCCACATTTCCTTCCCTAATGGAGCCTTATGCTCAAGCAGCTTCAACTCTACATCCGCCGTTATCTTGATAGTTTTCAAACATTTGGAGTACTGTACGCTCAAACCTCAGCTCTTGCCACATTCTGCTCTCCTCTGTCCCTCACTGCTTCCATCTTTATGTTTCTGCAGTCCTCATCAATATTTATTTCTCTTGTGTTTCATTTCATACAGACATATGATGTATGTTTTATGTTGCTAAAGCACTCTGCTGAAAATTACAACGCTTCACTCACCCACGTTTTGTACATTTACAGAAATAGAAAGATTAGACTCACGGTTCTCCCTCTTGTATTGCAGCCTGGCATGTTTCGAATGGCGATCTCAGGTGTGAACCAGAATTTGGAAAGAGCAGGCAATAGTTGTTCATAGAAAAGACTTAAGCATGCTGGGTGTGGGGGAGCAAATCTGCAATACCAGCATCTGGTAGGGAGAGACAGGAAGACAACTACTTCAAGGCCATCCTCATCGACTTACTGCAAAGTTTGAAGCCAGATTAAACCACAGGAGACACTATCTCAGATGACAACCAAAACATTTAAGCTGCTTCAAGGAGAAATTAACTGAATAAGTGAATTAAATACCATCACTTTTGACTATCTATCCTTCCCTTCAAGAAGTTTACAAGCTTGTATGATCAGTGTACTAAATTACTCATATAATCCCCATCAACTAAACTACATTTAAAAGGGTACTTAAAAGAAATCAACCACTGTTCTTATGGGACAAAGGAGGTTTTTACACTTCTTTGTGTTTTCAGCAGGACTTTCACACTGTTGATTCATGTTGGAAGCATACAACCAATAATTCATTCATTATTTTCAACACAATCATATATGTGAATGTATAAGTACCCATGGTTTTAGTTGAGTATAAATATTAAAATCCATTTTAGTGGATTTTATAAGTGCATAATGCAAATGTATGTGATTTGATCTATGATGAATATTGCGAATGAAATGCTAACTTTGGAATTTTGTTATGCTGACATCCTATTGGAATATTATTTACTTTTCTGCTCTATCTAAATTCTCCTGAAGCTTGGAATCCATCCACAACTCTCATTCTTACAAAATGGTTATGTTGCTGTTCTGGCATGTATGAACTTACTGTGTGGCCTTCGGGTAGCCTTGACCTCTTGGATACTTGGTTTCAGAAATTTAAAAATCTATCAGCATAGCCTGATCATAGACATGAAGCTACAAATAAATAAATGCATACAGAATTTCATTCTTCTGCAATGAAATTCTACTGCAGTTAAAGGGAATTCGGGAATTTTCTAATATTTCACATGCTACTGCAACATTGATTTTCTATTTGTTTCCTCTTGAGGCAGTGTCCCTGAACTGAACTGTTTGGCCATCAACACTAAATAACATGGGTTACACTGAGTGGGTAAAACCAGCAGTGAACGTCTAGATTGTTATATTTGCACACGAGAAATCGATAGCAGACCACCAACTTACTTCACATTGAGACCAAACTGCACTCAGATGGAAACAATGACTTTTAGTCATTAACAGCCCGATTAAACAGAAACCATTGACCCAGAGGTGAAAGGCTCCATCCTCCATTCCCTAGTCTTGGGCCTGAACTAACCTACCCGTTTTCTTGGCTTGATTACTTCACTCATTAATGAAATGACAAACTGAACATGTGTGTGACCCACACCCACAGACACATGTCTGCTACTAGAGCAGATTTCATACTTCAGCCGTCCACTTTCTCAGCTTCCTTTTGGAGATAACCTGGGGGAGTTGGTGGCTTCGCGTAAGTCACACATATCACACGGGAAAATACATGGAACACAGAAAGGATGCTTAAGAAGATCAGAGGAGATTACATTAGAAAGCGATATTTATACCATCACATACACCAACAGCCCTACAATGATTAGGGCCATGTTTCAGGTTTCAGAGGCAGGCAGTTCTGGCAGGGATGAGTTATTACTGCACTAAGAGCTATGTGGCTGTTGAAAGACTCCCAGCCCCTGATAGGTTTGTGAACTGATGGGGTCTTTTTTTCCCTTTCTCCAGATGAGTGCTATCAAAAACATAGTGAGAACTTTAGAGTGTTGCTGTACAGCACTGAGGGGAATATATTCACATGAGGCGATTACCCTTGATGTTTCTGGACAATCTAAAGATACATTACATTTTCCTAATAATACTTACCTCCTTTTTAATATGATGTTTTAGAAGAACAGCTTGCACTTCTAATCAGGACAATTTATCACCTACCTCCAAAGTACCCTGCCGCTGAAATGCCTGACATATATATTGGGTGTCATGGATTTAGCAAAAATTGAATTATAAATTGCCCTGCCAGTTTTTGCCTCTGGAAATAATGAAAAAGTAAGGTAAAGAAATGTTCCTCCTGAAGGATTTACTTCTAAAATGAATATGAAGAAAGAAACAACCAGAGCAGATTGCCAAGATAGTATCTCTCTGAGCAGGGGTTATTTGGGCATCTAAGAAAACTATGACAACAGAATTAAGATAATGTGAAAGCTCTACTTCCAGGGGGAAAGGAACAGTGGCAGAAGCAGTCACTTTAAACACACGAAGAATTTAATGTCTGACAACTTCAGAGTCCACCTACACCAAGCCCAAACCAATGCTATATAAAGTTCTTCTTAGAAATTGTAAACATTTTATTCAGATGACCAAAATGCTGGTCTGCCGGAGTTCATTATTTCACTGATGAACCGTCAAAACTGACTTGTTCTTCAACATCATTCAATTTATTTGAACTTGTTACTAGGTTTATGAACAATTTCATATAAACGTTTCATTAAATGTTCATCACATAAAATTTGGAAATGCACAGGTTTATGAAAAAGCTAAATTTTGTGCCTTACCCCAGTCTGATGTGTGTCTTCCTAATCTCTTATATCTTAAACAAAATTATGTGAATATTCCATATGTTTATACATTCTTTTCCAGCCTAATTATGAGCTAGTGATTAGATAGCACAAGAAAATACATGGTGGATGTCACATGAAAATGTACCTGCTTTATTTGAACTTGGGGTTTTTATAATTTTCAGCTATGGGAAATAACAATGAAATTGTAATTTGTAACTAATCTGTGAACCTTTTCTGAATATTTGCTGAGAAATAGAATTACTGAACCAAAATCCAAAACTTTTGTAGCTGCTTGTGGAAATTTCCAAATATGTCTTTAATATTTCAGATCTTTCAGTCTACCAGGGCCCATTTGTCTATCAGACCCACAAGAGGCTTAACCAACCTTAAATATTTTAGTCTTCTGGACTTTGAATGGGTAAGATATTTTCTCTCCATTTAACAGAATATTTTGTTAACAAGTTACAAAGGTTTCCTTTTCTTAGAAGTTTATTGGCTTTGAGCCAAGAATTGCCTATTAGTGATCTTCACATTTATCAAGGTGAATAATCCATTTAAACTTACTTCAGTTGAACTGAAACTACAATTTTTCTCTTACTAATATCTTATAATGAAAGCCATGATTGGTTATACTTGTATATATATATATATATATATGTATATATATATATACATATATATATATGAACATTGTTTTAATATCCTGAAAGATGCGATTCACCACTGAAGTATGTTTTTAAGACTGTTTTATCTGTAGTAACTAACTAGCATGATCTTCTTAAATCTTGAGTCCTTTCAGGCTTTGGCCCAGTCATGTTCATCTGGAAAGGAAGATCTCACAGGTTGGCTGACAGTTGTCACAGAATTTCAGACTTTTGTTGTTTCTGCTTTCTTTTTTTTTTTCTCTTGCATTAACCTCACCAATACATTTACCTAGGTAGCGGCATTTATTTTAGAATCTTACAGAGCACCCATCATACCTGAGGTTCTTAAAATTCTTTTTCTGTTCATTTCTTAGCCAGAATGGACCATAAAGATCTTATCAATTTCAAAGAATTTCTTCTAATCTTGCAAATATATCTTTGTTCCCCCCGAGAAGTGGAGGCCTTATCAACTCGTATTTTCCTGTGTCCTAATGCAAAAGCTAGAACTATGAAAACAGGAACATAACATGAACCACTTCAAATAAGAAGAAGAACAAACTACATCTGCATCTTCTACCCAAACATATCTAACATTCACCTCTTGGCTTTAATATTACAGTGCACATTTGCTGAGAATCTTCAGACAAATTGCTTCATGTTTGTCTGAAATACAGCATTTTTTTTCTCACGAAGACGGCATTTAAAAAACAATCTGCAGAGCTATTAGACATTCAAAAAGAACTTTAGGAGCACCATTCAGAATAGCTGTTAGCAGACACTAGGAGCTTCTAAGGAAAATGTGATTTGAGTTTGACTGTGACTTGAGTGAGTACCAGAGCCCCGTGTGTGAAAGACTGTTCTTTGGTGTGGGGATGCTGAGAGGCAGTGGGATCTTTAAGAGGTGGAGTCCATTGGGAAGTGGCTCAGTAACATGGAGCATCACACGTGGGAGTTATTAATTTATTTCTCAAAGATAGCTAGTAAGTTCCTGTAAGGGCAGCTTGTCATAATACACAAAAGCAGGCCGTGTCTCTGGCTTCTTTTCTCACCATGACTTCTTCCACAAACGACTTCGCCACTATCCTGCCTTCCACCTTGAGTTCCTAACCAGAGGCTTAACAGATGGTGACACTGAATACTGAGCATCCGTTCTTCAAAAAGTGTTGACTGTATATCCTGCTCTAACCCTTTGGAGAGTACTCAGACTCAGACATTTTGTTATACCTACAGGAAACAACTAAGACAGATATTCAACAAATGATAGCCACAACTCCTAATTCCATCACCATGGTTTCTGTTTGCAATATTAAGATACTTGTATTTAAATATGAAATTCTTTTTTTTTTTTGAGCTGAGGATCAAACCCAGAGCCTTTTGCTTGCTAGGCAAGCCCTCTACCACTGAGCTAAATCCCCAACCCTTAAATATGAAATTCTTAATTTGTTTGAATTGGTGTTCACTTCATGAATTCAATAAAAATATTTTCAATTTTATGAAAAACTCTCATTTGACAGTAGTTCACTCAAAACTCTCATCTGACCTTTATAAAAACTCTTTGGAATGAGCAAGAGAGGTATCATGGCCTTGATTTTATAAATGCAAAACTAAGTTCTAGGATTAGAAATAAATTCTAGCCTTTGATCCCACATCTTAAATTTTTATTTTAGCCTGTTTCCACCCTCTTTTCCATCATCAGGGATAGCTGTCAGTCTTGAGGGTATAGATTTCAGATGAAGCCAAATAAGTTCCCCTCTTCCTGTCCTCATGGTACATTGGCTTCTTTCACTGTCTTATTCATCAAATAAATGTCACTTGGGTTCTAGGGAAAAGACCCATTCTTTTCAAGGTAAGCAAAATAATGAAATGAATGTGCACACCAAAGCTCTGATGGGAAGTGTTGGTCACTAATGCTGATGGTTTACAAAGGCAGCTGTTCCTAAGAAGCTTTTGCACAATCGGGTGTTCCCTAAAGATTATGACCAATCTTTATATTTATGTGTAAATTTGACAGCATAAGCATATGTCTATATGTGTCTATATCTACATCATGAATTGCTTTGTAGAAACTGAGTCCAAATTTTAACTTCTTAAAATTATTGCTTTGATTGTTTATTGAGCAACATGAAGAATTAGCATTCTTGTTCAGTCTTTTAAAACTGAAAATTCTATTCTTAGAGGGAGAAAAAGCTGGGCTTTACAATGCATAGAAACCCAGTTCGACTTCCAAAGTTATTGTGGCCCCCTTGATCTCCTGCTAGGTGATATTTCACTCCAGAGAATTAAGAATCAAGTATTTAAAGAAACATCTACAGACAGAGTAAACCATAAATCTACTAACTCTTTTCTTCTGGGTTTATGTGTGGCAGGACAGACAAGAAACTCAGATCTCCATAATAAAAGTAGCCAATATATCCTTGCTAATAGCAGGCTTGCTGCCACTGGAATTACTGTCCTAAATAAATGCTATTTTAAAATATCTCCTGGGCTTCGTTTTATTTTGGCTGACTTCCTGACTTTCCAAAATAGTGATAGAAGTCAAGACCCCAAAGGGAGAATAGAGCCAAAAAAGAAGGAGGATTCATGTCACATAGACATAACACAGATCAGCTCAACCCACCTTCACCTAACAAACACTGGACAGGGGAGACAGAAAATAGAGCCGCTTCCTTCACAGAAGGAACGCAGCCAGCTCCAAACACCCATGCAGTTTATATGCTCGTAATTTTAAAATTTTAAATCTGCAATCCAAAAAAAAAAAAAAGGAAAGACAGAAAAGAAGCAAGGAAAAAAGGAAAGAAACAACTTACAAAAATTGCTTTGGATTTTTGAAAAGTCTAACACTAACTTGAGGTCCTGGGCTATGAAATGTGGAAGGGTGGGTTTCCTCTCTTTCAGTAGCCTGGAGAAAGGAGAAAGGTTTCAAATCATATTTCTTTCGATTTTTTTCATAACAGTACTATTTCACATGAGATCAAAACACACTCAAATTCACAAAAATAGTTATGATTCATCTGCAATAGCCAGAGGTTTGTTTAATTGCCATTTCTGATTCTAATGATCAGATCCTGATGGCCCAAAGCTACCTCACGAGGAAAAAAAAAAGGTGGGCTGGGTCAATTTCTAAAGCCAGTATTTTGTCTCTAGTTTTTAGAATTAGGCCAAACATCATTATTTGGCTTGTTTGATTTAATTCTTGACTCTAGGAAGACATTGTTTTTATAAATAGAAGGTGTAAAAGTAATTCTGATTGCCTTATCCCTTAAGAGTTAGGAAACTGTATGAAGATCTTGATGTATAAATTCACATTAAATAAATACACTGATATTTTATGAAGTCATGCAAAGGGTTGAAATATAAATAAATCTATCTGGTAGGCTGTTTTATATCTGTAAGAAGAGGGTCTGTCTGATAATATCATTTCTGACTCAGACTTTACAAATTCTAAGACTGACTTGGACCTCATCTGCATTCTTAGTCTGTACACCTCACTGTGCCTTTCCCATCCCTTTAATTGTTAGAATTTCATCTTGACCTGTGTGCTTGCACGATCCCAGGTCTGTCTTAGACTTATTAGAAATACAATCTGTGTGGTTGGGGATTTAGCTCAGTGGTAGAGCTTGCCTAGCAAGCGCAAGGCTCTGGGTTCGATCCTCAGCTCCAAAGAAAAAAAGAAAGAAATACAATCTGCTATGTTTCCTCCTATAAACTCTTAGAAGGTATCACTGACATGGAGCTTAGGAACATTGCTTTTTTGTGGTTGGTGTTTGGTTTTTTTTTGTTTTTATTTTTTAGACCAAGGTATACACTAAGTAGCCCTGGATGTCCTCAAACTCTATAGAAATTTGCCTGCCTCTGCTTATGCCTCCTGAGTGCCAGAATCAAGGGTGAGCACCATCACACCCAGTATGAAAGAAGAATTTTAAGTAACTGCCTGTTCATTCTAGAATTCTGCCTGTTTGGGATTCCCAACAAACAACACTACTTGGCTGTGATCTCCACTGGCTTTATAAAGCATCCTTGTGGGAGAGACGTTTCACTTCAGCAACCTAGTTCAGATACCTCATCTATGTTTGACTTCATCACTTGATATATACAGATATCCTACACTTAAATTTGAAGTGATCTATTGCTCATCCACCCCATATTTACTCCTTGGTAAATATGGCCCTTTTATCTACAAATGACACTGAAATCCACTTAGTTACCCAAAGGCCCGGAAGCAGTTGAGATCTCTCCCTCATTCTTAATTCCTGCTTTCAAACCATTACCAAGATCTGTGAATCATACCTCTAAAACATACTACACCCATCCACTATCATCTTTCACATTTGCATCACCACTGTCTTTAGAAATCAGACAACAATGCCTTGCCGAAAACACTGTGATCACGTTATATCTTTGCTCCCAATAGCCAGATGATCTTAGTTTGCAACCTGGATCACCCTTCCCTCCCCTCCCCCCGCCCCACAAAAAAAAATGAAAATTTCTCAGTTGAACCCTTTGAAAACTTGTAGAGTAATTGGGATTTTTTTTTTTTTAATTTCTCATGGAAAAAAACTTTTAATGAGATTTTGAGTTTTGTCACCAACTTTTCTGGATGGATGATAAATCCCAACACCAAGAGGTGTTCTTTGCACAGGGAGAAGCTACACATGGTAGCCCCATGCTTATAGGCTGCTGCTCACCCACCCACTGAGATGCCAGAATGAAACTGCTCTCACTGCTCTATTAGTAAGGTGGAAGCTGAGGATAAAAAGCCATGAAGACAGTCCCACCAGGGGCCTTACAAAGGAAAACTTTAAAACATTAGCACTAACGATGAAGTAAATGGCGAACGATCGAAACTAAATTATGGACGGGGAATGGGGCTCTGTTGGTAGACTGTTTGCCCAGCATTCACAAAGCCCTGGAATGGATCCCCAGCCACAGATATGGTGATACACACCTATAATCTCAGCAACGTAGGGGTACTGGAAAGAACAGCAGTGCAAGATCATTCTCAGCTACATGAAGCGTTCAAGGCCAGCCTGTGCTACATGCCACCCTACCTCAAAAAGGAGTAAGAAACTGAGCAGTCAGAGACTGCCAACATGCCACTTTAGAGTGTGCTTAATGTCAGAAACATTTTATAGAAGTGCTAGAAAAAAAAAAAAAAAAAAAAAGAGAAAGCCTAGTCTACATCCGAACTCGGTAACAAGTTCAGAATAAACTCCCAGGCTGTGGCTACTCAGACTACAGGGTAGCTAACGGGTACCTGGTGATGAAAAAAGACCAACAACGTGCCATGTTTTCTTCCTCAGAAACCAGTGAGCACAGTCCATTTTAATTGGAGCCCCTCCTCACACTCTACAAGGAAAACATTGTCCTGATTTTCATTGCCTCGAAAGCACGGGATCCTGCATAAAAACGTCAGCATCAGATTTCTAAGCAAATGTTTCCTTTTACAATACGGCACACATCATAACTCCTTTGCCCTGGTTCTCCCTGGAAAGGGGGAGTATAATCCACTAACTAGCAGACACTCTTCATCTAAAAAATGCAGTGAAAAGAGATGAAATATAGGCACAACCAAAGGAGTTGTCCAGAGCAAAGGTCTTACCCGGGATTTATCATTTTGTTTATACTTCATTTAAAATTCTTAGGTATATCTTTAAAAAAAAAAAAAAAAAAAAAACAGAAGACACTTAGTAGATTCATCTTGGAAGCATTCTCTACAAACAATGCGATTAGATCCATGACAGTGCTGGAAAATTTTTATTGTGTTCATGCTGCAGCATGACCTACCTGGTAGTCTCCAGTTCTAACACTCAAGCCAGTTGTTTTTAAATGGAGAAATTCTCCTTGCACAAAGCAAGAGCCCTCTTAATGGAGAATGAGTTCCTTTAGATCTATGTGTTCCTGGCTTTCTCTTTTCCCCTGGGGATTTATCCATTTGCACACTGAGCTTCACTGTGCCAATTTTCAGACCACTGTTGTTCTAAAAAAACGTTATAAGACTGATTTGACTGTAACAATATTCAAATCTTTAACCAAGTACCATGAGCAACATCGCCGCAAAGAGCAATCTCTCTTGTAGTTAACTTCAAGGGCCATGGGAAAACTTTCATCTCAATTCCATTCCATCGTCTCTGAAGACTGAAAAGGGAAACATCTTAGCATAATATTGTTAAGCTTCCCACTCAGGAGAGTGGAAACTTTCAGATAAGTGTGGGTAATTGTTTTGTCCCAAGAGGCCCTTGCAAGCCCAGTAGATCTACATGGGAGCAGTCTTTTATAAGCTATTAACATTTACAACTCTTCATAGTTTACCTCAACTGTGACACTGGGAAATTAGGAAGGATCCATCAATCATTCCTGCTATCCACCTAGCCAAAAGTAAAGGACCGCCAAACAATTAAAGATCCAACTAATGCCTGTGGATTGTAAAAAACACATGCTAGACCTTTACAAAGCATCTCATGATTTATTAATAATGCTGTTATATTTTTCTTCCTCTGAAAGTTTCTCTGTAAAATCTGCTGTCACGCACTCTTGATTTCTTTCACTAAAAGACAGTTATAACAATACTCCTTCTTCTTTGAAATATTAAAAAAAGAAAGAAAACACTGATATTCTATTCTCATCCAAATAAAGAATAGGAATATGCTTATCAAGATATAAGATGTCAAGATATCAGCCAGGCGGTGATGACTCATGCCTTTAATCCTAGCACTCGGGAGGCAGAGCCAGGTGAGACTCTGTGAGTTTGAGGCCAGCCTGGTCTACAGAGCGAAATACAGGACAGGCACCAAAACTACACAGAGAAACCCTGTCTCAAAAAAAAAAGATATCAAGATATCAAGCCTTCAGAGATATGGCTGAGGTTGGGAGCACAGTCAATAAATAAAAAATAGAAGATTATCTTTGAATACTTCTAATGACTTAATTAACATAAAATGCAGCGTGTGTGTGTGTGTGTGTGTGTGTGTGTGTGTGTGTGTGTGTGTGTGTTGCATGAGAGAGTGACGCATGCATCTGAATATGTGGCTACCCATGACTGCATGTGTGCATACAGAAGCCAGAAAAGAACAACATGAGGTATCATTATCAGTCACTGCCTTTCTGCTCTGCAACAGAATTTCTCACAGAGCTGTAAGCTCACCGCCTAAACTAGGCTGGAGGGATGGATTCCCAAACTCCTGGGATTCACCTGTATCTACCACCAAATGCTCAGGTAGTAGACGTGCATCACTATACCTGCTATTTTGAGAAGATGGAGTAGGGACTCTTGGTATTCAAACTCGTATCTTCATGCTTGCATGCTTGTAGAACAAACACTTAAATCTACCAAACCATCTTCCAAACCCCCAAATGCAGCTGTTTCCATGGGTGACGGCCCATGTCTTGTGTAAAAACAAATGTGCCACATTTCTCTTCCTGCTCTACTCTTATTGTCAGTGTGCCTGAAAAATCACTCGGATTTTAAGGACTGTCAAATCTATGAAATAAAATTTACAGGGACTTATTCATGTCTTTCCAAAATAAATACAGCATTTGACAACATATGGCTAAATAAAATTGGTTCATTAAATAGACATTCATTAAATATATTATCTTCAAGTCTTTCTTTAAGTGACAAAATAGTGAGGACAACAGAATACGAGGTTTTATGACTTAAAAGAACTTTGGTGGGGTGGCTAACCCAAAATTGTTAAGACATATGCCATTCAATGGCATAAGCTTAGAGTAAACAGAAAATTTAAGTCACCAGGAGTCGAAACTGTACATGAAAAAAATGCAGCTTGTTACAGCTCAGTACTATAGGTAGATAGCCCAGCTTATAGCTGCTCAATAGTGTAAGTAGATAGCCCAGTATATACTGCTCAGTACTGCAAGCAGATAACCCAGTATATACTGCTCAGTACTGCAGCAGTGTGATCAGAACTGCTCTTCACTTATACGAAGAAAATACCTTTAAAAGCAAAAACCTTAGTGTTTTCAATGTTAAATTAGTAAGAAATGTGTAAAATAAATCTCATAAAAAGTATTTAGAATTATAATGAAGGAAGATATGCTGTCTGGTATCAAATGTTTAAACGTTACATTAGAAGAAAAATGATGAACAGAGAAGGGAAAATGCAAGGAGCCTGGGGTAAAGGAAGAACACAAGAAGTATGAGATATGTTTTAAAGCTATTTTTACACCATTTTAACAACTTAATGCATGTATATCCTCCCTTGTAGCAGACAAGATTTATGGCACATCCATGGTTATAATCAGGGATATTCCAGAAGCTGCAATATACATCAGCTCTAACAATTCAGAGGGAGGTTACAGGCAGGAGGATAGGTACAGAGAAAGTCTCTGGAAAGTGAGCTCCTGGGGGTGGGGATGTGTATGGAGGATTTCAAAGGCAAAGTAGAGGATCTGAGATGTAGAAAATGGGGATTCTTCAAGGGGTCTGGAGTAGTTCTTTGAGAAGAAAAACTTATTAGTCTGGTCATTAACTATCTGGAGAAGACAAAGAACTGGAGCCAGCCATCTTTATGCAACAGTGACCCAGGCACAGGAGAATGTGTCCTTGTACTCCTTAGCATCATGGACAGGAAGGGTGGGACAGATCTTATCTGGAAATGCAGAGGATAAAAGAGACAAACAAGACATTGAAGTCTCACACGAACTCTAATATTACACCAACAGTGGATATTTTACATACACTCAGCCAGTCTCACACTCTTTCTCTCTTCTCCATATTCCAGTCTCCTAGTGAGCTCTGTTAGGTTAGAAGTTTGGATTTGCATACGTTCAGAAGTTACCTAAGTTCATGTGTAAAACTGCATCTACACTCTTCAATTGCAAGCTCTTTTTAAGTAAATCATATTCAGCTCCCCTTTGTAGAATAATAGCATTTGTGAATTTCTTGCATTCCTCTCAAGATACCTCAAGAAGAAATGAGAGCTGTTTAGGATGGAAGACCACTCTGAAATCATTAAGCAAAAATTGTCTGCTTCAAGCCAGTGAACTAAAGCACTCCCACATGGCCTGAATCCCAAGAAACACTATATTAAAGTTGAATTTTCTCAGCACATTAATTGGAATAGAGAAGGCATAATTGGATTCCTGGCCCATTTGCCTACTCCGTGCTTTAGAATCCACTGGTTACATACACTTTACTTCCATATACCAATGGAAACATTTGGAGATTACAAGTGTCAAAAATGTGAATGCAAAAGAGAAAACTTAATTCAAGCTAGATTAACCATAAACTAGATTCAGGACAAATTTAAATAATAGGTTATAGTCAATACTTAGTAAACATGAAGCCACAGCTAGAAAATAAAATTTTCGGTCCAGATTTTATTTTCTGACACTGCCGACAGACTTTGATACAATGACAATAATTTGGTGATCTGACCAAAATCCTCAAGAATGCCAAGCCTTAATTCCAATTATTATTAACAATTATTATTATTCCTTAATAACCCCAGTAAAGGGATTCAGGAGGCAGAGGCAGGATGATCTCTGTGATTTTAAGACTACACTGGTCTACATAGTGAGTCACAGGACAGCTAGGGCTATAGTGATATTCTGCCTCAGTGAAAGAGAGAGAGAGAGAGAGAGAGAGAGAGAGAAGTCAAGAGATGAAAAATGCTGCATTAGTCTCTCATTTGAAAAAAAAAAAAAGCTTTCCTATAAAGAAGCAAACATTCTTCAGAAATTTTACAGTAGTGTGTGTGTGTGTGTGTGTGTGTGTGTGTGTGTCTGTCTGTCTGTCTGTCTGTCCGGACTGAATATTTGAATTTCTGAATTCTAATTGCCATTAGAAGTCCATTTTAGTGTCAGTCCACGTGACACTAACTCCTGTAATAAGTTCATCAAGTGTGTAGGCAAGTTACCCTATTAAAGGAGAAGATGCCCTCAAACTCCTCTGACTGCTGTGGTATCATCAGCTTTCCTAGATTAAAATTCTATTCTCTCTTCACATGTGCAGTCCCTGAAGAAGATTGAGCTGTCTAATAATCAGGTGTAGTAGACATGGATAGGCATGCTTCTCTGCCTTGGTCTCTCTTTTGGAACTGGCATATCTCCAAGAGCATAAGCTGGAGGCTGCCCTGAGCCTTTCGCTCTAGTAGTAGACAGTGAGAATCATCAACACAGGTTCACACCTGTTTCTACTGGACCATCTGGAGCACACTGGATACTCAGAAATGATCTTTCATATACCTCCTTCCTGAAAGTTTCATGAAATAATTGGTGTGATCCTTGGTGTAGGGTTTTTTTAGTTCTATCCTATTATTTCATTTTTGTTTTGAATCGCTGTCTGTAGTCTACTGGATTGATTCCACAACCCACTAATAGGTAATGCTATAAAGTCTCAAAGAATTTCCCAGGTTCCTCCCATTTTGCCTTTTCATCAAAGCAGAATCTTCCTCCTGTCTGACTCCCCCATGTTCCCAGAATCTAGATTTTCTACTCCTTTGCCTCTCTGGAACATGAGTGCATGCTCTGCTGATGTCTCACCGAAACTATCACAATAGTACAAGTAGTGACAGTAATTCCACCATCAGCGCTTTCTCTAAAACAAGCTTTGCGTTTGTCATATTGCTTTTATGCAAATCACAGTCTTGGACTATCTCTACACTTGCCTCTAGATATACATAAGACTCTTCCACCAGCTTTCCAAATTGGTTCCAACAGAGCCATTTGAAATGCAAACGATAACACATCACTCTAATATTTGCAGTGTCCCCAATTTAAAGGACAAGCTCCTTAGCAGAAAACACCAGTCCTAGCAGGACCTCCCAAGCCTATCTACTTCCTTTCCATTAGCACCTTCTGTTCAAATCACTCCCCCTCACCATGCTCTGCTTTGATGCCTCCTGACTCCTTCCTCTTGACTTAGTCATCCTCTGTGCTCCCACAGGCTGAAATTCCTATCTTCCACCCATCTTCTCTTTGGTTTTATTTGTTTTCCTGATTGCCTTGCACTGGACTTTAAGCCCTGGGAGGGTCAGCACTGCAACAATTTCATCTCTGCACTCCTCCTTACATTACCAAAATTCTACAGGCCATGTTAACCACATCCCTTCTGGATCTCTCTGTCTCTGTCTGTCTCTGTCTGTCTGTCTCTCTCCATCTCTGTCTCTGTCCCTGTCTCTCTCTTACTTTTATTTGATGAGACAGAGCTTGTTAAGTAGCCCCGGCTGGCCTCAAATTTACTATATGAAGCAGGCTGCCTCAGCCTTATCGGTATGGAATTACAAGTATACACCACTGCTTTGACTACATTTTAGAGCCTTTGGGACTAGGCCACTCTACACAAATATGAACAGTGTTTCTCATATCATTATCCACAAAGATTCTCATATTAATCTTCAGACTGGACTATGCTTGGGGGTAACAAGTCTTCTAGTTTACAGTCAGTCATTTGTATGCTATTTAGATAGAATCTAAGAGATGGTGGAGCATCCTTGCTGTCTGATATGTTGAGTGAGGTAGCCCAGGCAATGCTGGAGAGCTTGCCTGAGTGATGATGATGAAGGAAAGCTGGCAAGCTGAATAGCCCAGCTACCAACCAGGCCCAGAACCAGGACTATAAGATGACCCACCCTAACACCCACTTCATCTATGAACTGCTGGAGCATGTGAAGGGGCTAGACCTGCAGATCCAAAGTTACAGTATCTCGAAGACACAAGGAAGCAATGGGTTATCCAAGATGAGTCCCTGTGAAGGCCCTGTATTGAAAGTGCATCAGAAGCCAGAGGCTTTGAGCCAGACCAATGACTCATTGCAATGAACACTTGCAAGCAAAGATGTATAGACTAAAGAGTTAACTGTGTGACTCACTGGGCCACACATACTACAGCTTCCATGCTGAGAGATTTTTGTTTGTTTGATTAGTTGTTTTGTTTTTTGGTTTTTTTTTTTGGTTTTTTTTTTTACTTTTAAATTTTGTTTTGAGGGGAAGTTGCAGGGTCAGAGGCTGGAGGCAAGGGCACAGGGAGATGCATGGGATCAGGATGCATGATGTGAAATCCACAAAGAATTAATAAAAAGTTTTAAAAAATAAAAGGAATTGTTGGAGCATAAAATACTTATTACTGACTGAGTGTATCCAAACAAGAATAATGATCCACCTGAACGACCTTCTTCAATGTCATGAAAATGAAATCTAATTCTAATTTAATTAATGCAGACAGCATGAGATAGCTATGTATTTTTAATTATGCTATAATATTTGTGGCATAAATAGTATGCTGCATCGGTCTTCTTAGTTTTAGGGATATATAAGACTTGGCGTGTGTTCCACTGCTTATGAGCTTTTCAAGGTCCTCAAGTGTCTTTTTGTTGTTATTTACATTGCCTGAAGAGCCCACAGTCCTTATAGTTGATTTTCTTCCTACATTCTTGATCAAAGGACAATGTGAAACTGAAATTGCTTATATTAACTTTAACACTCATTTATAAACAGAAAGGGGAAGAAAAGTGGGAAGAGGCCTTGGTAGGAAGATCTTAATGTCTGATTGCACACTTTTGAAGTTAAAATAAAATGACCTTTCTTCCTACTTTATGGGATTATACAATCAGCAAATTAAGCAATCTGGGATAAAAGGAATGTTTTGTGAACTATAATTGTACACAGGCATATGTTATTATGTTATTAGCTTTATCTAAAACCCATTTGCTACTAGATAAGTGTACAAATTTATTATAAAAATATTAAAGAAAAGTCAATAATACAATATCAACAGAGAGGACATAAATGATATCACAAATGCACTAGATCAGTGTTTTTCAATCTTCCTTATACTATGATCTTTTAATACAGTTCCTCATATTATGGTGACCCTTCAAACCATAAGATTGTTTTCATTGTTACTTCCTAACTGTAATTTTGCTACTGTTATGAATTGCAATGTAAATACTTTTGGAGATAGAGGCTTGCCAAAGGGGTCATGACCCACAGGTTGAGAACTGCTGTAGGTTAAGACTCTATAGACAGGTAGGAAAAAAAAACACTAAAGAGAACAAATTTTTCATCTCAAAGAGGGAACAAAGTCTAATTTCCTCATTTTATTTTTCAAGTATAATTAACTAAAATAATGAAATTACCATATAATAGAGATATTATGGCATGACATATTTCTCATCTTTAACAATGGTTTTATTTGGTTTTGAATTTAGATGTCTTCCCATGTCAATTCCAGACTTTTTCCTGCCTGACACTCTAAGTTCTCTTTACTATGGACCAGCCTGACTTTTCCAAGCTTATTTCCATTTCCTGTGCATTTTAAACCCTGATGGTCTAGTAATAGTCATAATTTTACTGTAGTCAGAGAATGTTGTTGGCATACCCTGTTTGTGATGTCTCCTTTAGGAGAGAAAAGGCTACCTAATACACATTACACCTTGTACAACAATGAGCTCATGATAGGAATTCAATATATCCAGCAAAGCATCAGATGAGCACTTCATTATTCATATTATTTGTCTGAAACCTGATAAGTATGGTTGAAGATTGAGATGTAAACCACAGAGAATATGTATCAAGGAAAGAGTCATTTTTTTTTTTTACAGCAATGAATAGAGAACTTAACACATCACATGAACAGGTGCAAGGAGGCAATACGTAATTTTGAACTACTGTTGTGCTTCTTGGTTCGTGTTGAATGTGCAGCTAGCTCCTGGATGTGTGAGGTCATTTCTTCTTTGGGAATAATAACACGGTTATTTAACATATCATACAGTGTTTTTGGTGAGTATTGTACACATAGCAAGCAGGCCATTCTGAATTCAAGCAGGTTGTGCAGACCAACTATAACTGTGTGGTGGTTAAAAAGTGGCTATGAGACCTGAACATCTAAACCTAAGTTCTACAAATTTGTAGCTGAATGCCCTTGTTCAAGTCAATCTGAATGTCTGAGTCTATACTTTTGAAACTACAATGAAATAACCTTTCTTCCTATTTTTATGGGATTATATAATCAGCAAATTAAGTACTCTGGGGTAGAAGGAACATTTTGCAAACTATAGTTGTACATGGGCATATGTTATTAGCTTTTTCTAAAACCTGGTAAGTATAAAAATTTATTACAAAGACATTAAAGAAGAATCAATAATGCAATATCAATTTAGGGGACATGAATGTGATTTTTTTTTCAAAAGAACTATCCTGGGCCAGAAATATTTAATAACATTTTAATGGCACTGATAGATTTGGGGCGCCATGCTGTGTAGGGAGCTTAGCAACTTGGGAAAATAATTACATTTTGAAAAGACCTTGGAAAATAAACAGAAATAATGAGAATAAAACTGTAACCCGAACAAGCAGAAAGAGGAAGGTAAACTTTACAAACATGATGATAAAGACTTGGTTACAGGCAAATACAACATAAACAAAAGCCAGAATCATAGAGCTCACATGAGTCATCAATGCTAATTAATGTTCAAAACTGTGTTGATAATGAAGTGAAATAAATAGGATTTTAGCATGTGGGAGTTCCTAGACAAATTTCCCACCAGCCTCAGAATTTTATCATTCTGAAAACAGCTTCTCAACCACCTGAAAGGCATGGTGATAGAGAAATGTGTCTGATTTGAGGCCTTAAAAATGAGGTGTGGACTCCTTGGATGGAATCCCAAAAGAAGCAGTAAAATGATTCATAGTTTGTGAAACTAAAGGCTCCGAAGCAGAAGTTAAAAGGATTAGGTTTATTTAGGACTGAGGAAGAAAAAGCAGGGATGCGGAGGCTGGATGAGATTAACACATATCTGGAACTACAAGAAAGAATGTAGAGATAGAACAAGAGACACAGCCGTGTACTGGCCGCTGGAAGGATTTGTCTTGGACCATGCAAAGCATTGTTAGAGAATGCCATGCAAAGGCATCTTGCCAAAAGAGGACTTCTGTTACCATGTCCTGAACGACTGTGTGTTCAATAAAGGCCAGCCCATGCATTTATTAAATGAAGTCTGCATTTATTAAAATTGTCTTCTGAGCCCTCATTTTTCTCTGTTCCACTTGTGAAAGCTTTGCTGCTTTTGACATCTTATTGCTTCCCAACTTTCCGGTCCGTTCCCTTATGCAAGCTGGATGCCCACCAATCAACCTTGGTTTCTCCCTTTCCTCCTTGTTACCACCTCCTGAATTCCCCTTAAGTTTCTGTCTCCTCAGCCTCAGCATCAAGTCCTTTTTGTTTAAAAAGGTTTTTTGTTTGTTTGTTTTTTTTTTTAATCATACAATATATTCTGATCAAGGTTTCTCCACCCTCATTTCTCCTCAGGTCCTCCCCACTCTTCCCACCCCTCCAACTCCACGTGTTCTTTCTCCTCTTAAGGGAGCAAATAGGTAAATCTTTGCTGACCACTGACTGCATCTCACCTGCCAGCCTTCTCAAGCCAGCTTCTTCTAGTTCTGTCATTAATAAAGTTAAGTCCAGTCTCCTTGATTGACAAACGTGTCCTTGATTGACACCTCCTCATCACTTGGGAGTTGTTTTTCTCTCATCTGAACGGCTGTGTCTTCTCCTTTCTCAAATCAGTTCCAAGGGCTCTTTACATGCTCTCCTGAGACATCTTTCCTGACCCCTTGCATTAAGAGGCACTATCACCCATAAGTCTGTCCTTGAAATACCTAGTTATGTGACCAACTTCCCCAGATAAGTGAGTACCTCGCAGACAAGATCAAGAATGTAGAACCTAGGCTGAATCATTTTGATCTCCTAAGGCCCTCCCATAGTATCTATTAAAATAAGTGTGGGATACATTTTTAAAGATCTTTTACAAAGTGTAATTGAAGGAATGAAGAACAAGAGTATCAGCTGCTTCCAGTAAGATTCTTAATAAGTGCTTCAATTTTCTTTTAAATTTAGAACTGGGGAAGGAGCTGAGCAGCTAAGCTTGTTCCTTGCTTAGCAAAATCTAGGATTCAATTCCTAGCATTGCAAGGGGAAAAATAATTTACAATGTGACTTATAACTGCCCCCCCCCATGAACCTGTCTTTTTTTTTTCCAGAGCTGAGGACCAAACCCAGGACCTTGTGCTTGCTAGGCAAGTGTTCTACCTCTGAGCTAAATCCCCAACCCCTGTCTTCTTTTCTTAATCTAGATTTTAAAAATCTTCAATGGGACTTCCTGCATTGGAATTCAGTCAATGGATTGCTCAGCTTCCCGCAATTAACAGTTGGTCATTTGTACTTGATAATACCTCTTTCCCTTAGAACTTTAAAGACAGCAGAAAATATAAATAACAGTTTTACTCTACATTAAGTATTAGAATTTTTATTATGAAATAGTTAGACTAGTAAGAATTTAAGTTCTACTGGAACAGAATACCTGCACATATATGAAAGGCAAATTATTTCTTTTTCATTTTGCCAGTCTAGACAGATAAAATGACTGAGCACATGATAGAAGGCATTTTTGAATGAAAACCATGACGAAGCATGAAATATGATGACAACCACAAGGCACCACTGAATTAGAAACTTGAAAACCTTCGGAGGTTAAAACTTGAAAAATATTGGAAATTTGGCATTTGCAAAATGAACATTAGAAACATGGATTAGTTAACGTGAACAAGCTGAGCGGAATCTGTTCTTCCTATTTGCTATGATATGACAAACTCTTGTGTTCTCTGACTTCCACCTACTTCTTCCTCACTCCACTTTTCCCCAGGTCTGCCCAGCTGTCTAGATCAGGCTAGGTCTGCTCTTTGGCACTCAGTCAAGGAGGTGCTGTGTTTGAAATGCATCCCACAGCTTGAAGAACACTCCTACATCATTACACAATGTGTATTCATTGTGCAGCAAAAATGCAAGAAGGGACTGAGTGAACAAGTTCAACTTTGACTTGGTTTACTTCCTGCTCCCTTGCCTGGTAGACTTTCTCTTAGTCTCAGCATGGAGACTTAGAAATGCTATCTCTATGCCAGAAAGTTTCCCTGTCCTCTGCAGGTCATTCTTCATCTTTCAATTTGAGCCCCGCCCCCTTTCACAGCAGGAGTCTTACCTCTCCTACCAGAACAGTTCTACAGTCAGAAAGCTTTCTTCAAGCCCCAAAACTCATATAACACTTCCAAGTATGTTTCTGTGGAGTCCCTGGATTGATAGCTTTCCCACTGTATCAGAAACTCAATAAGGCAACTAGGAAATCTATTTTTATTAGTATTGTTAGCCCCAGAATGTGTGGAATGTGTCAAATATTTATGGAATTAATACATTAATTCCTGAAGAGCATAGAAGGACATATAATAAAATTTGCTCAGTGATTAAATTGCTACATTTCATTTCCAAATTATTTAGTTGATTTTTAAAGTAAAATAAAATCTGGTGTAATGGTCTGTCTTCTCTACATTTTGATTGGTTCTTCTTCACTTTTCTTGATTTATCTTTGCAGTGATATGCTTACCTATTAATAATACATTAATAATTGATTTTAGTACTTTAGAACTCAGAAGCATGAAGGCTTAGTCATTCATTTAATCATCAATCAAAACAGTGAGTTTAACACAGGCTTTCTATACAAGTTTGGTAGAATCTTAAGATGTATGCCTACTAAATAATGAAGTTAATACAAATTTCAGTAATGAAGACAGGTTGATTATAACTGTAAACTACATGCTTATATGCTTAGGACTTTTACAGCTTTTAATTTATCAAAGGAAATAATTAGCACACTGTGGCAGTGAGTGATGGAATTTATTCATTTGAAAGGCCATGGGTTTCCTGTCATTAAAACTACATCATGTCCTTCCTTTTCTATTAAACCCCTTCTAAGGGTAGTAAGAAGTCACCAAGAGGAAATGAAGAAGGTTTTTGGCAATATTCTTCCACAATGATTTAATACTCTTAAAAGATAGCAAACCCAGAATGTATGCCAACAAGTGTATTATATAAGATGAGGATCCCAATTACCACATTATTTCTTTTATTTGAAGTTTAATTTTGGTCTCAATTAGCTGCTATTTGCAAAGCTGTGTCAATAAATTTAGCTTCTTTTTTGAAAGCTAATGTACTTTTTTGTTTTAATTAGTAATGTCTCACCAAAGCAAAGGAATAGATACATATTCTATAAGCATCACATGAAGATTTATATGCCAAAGGCTATTACTTTTCTCCTGGGATAATCAGTGGCAACTCATTAGCCATGGAATCATTGTAGTTAAAGCTCAAACACATTTTCTCCTTCCTCCCTGAAGGGTTCTTTGGGGAGATAAATAGCAAATTCTGATATTTGTTCTATTTAAATAAGACTAAGGGTTGATGTCACTCTGTGCCAAATCCTTGAATTATATATAGTTCCTAATAAATGTTATCCAGTTTGGAAAGATTTTCCTAAGGTCTAAAATAGGCCTGTGGGGGAGGTAGAATTAGCCTCTCACCCCCAGAAGTGGGTGGTCCTTTGAAGCCACAATCAATGGGCACTGTGGGTAAAGGTTTTAGTCACAGGGCTCCATTAAGGCCTTTGCAGGAGAAGGGAATTCAGACAACATGAGATGGGGCTATTTGGCCTAAATGTAAACAAACAGTTGGTGAAAATGCTTCACTCAACTTCATATGGTCCTTTTGCGTGGCATATACTAAGAAACAAAAGTGCCCTTCCTGCTTAAAAGGAAAGGATAAGCAACATCACAAACTCCAAAAACTTGGTTTAATCTTAAGCCAAAAATAATGGACTATTCTCTAGGTTAACACATCACAATTTTATCGGGGCTTATAGGTAGTTCATGAATTTTTTTAGGCCACATTTTATTGAAAGGATTGTCATATAGATAATATGAATTCTTCTCACCTAGTCCCTCTGATTCTTATCAGCATCTTACCCAATTCCTTGTAAAACTGAGAAGTTGACATTTAATACATCAACATTTAAAAAGGGAATTTCATGATTAAAATTTTATTTTTTGAAGGAAAAGGGTTTTTTTCAACATAGCAGATTTTTTTGGAATTTCTATGGCTACATGATTAATTTCAAGATTCTTTTCTCTGAGTCACTTAAAGCAGACCCTAAGATTGTTGCTGAGTTTGAAAATTAAGATGTAAGATCAGAGCCTGGTGAGATTGTCATATCGTCTCCTTTAATTTGGAAAAGTAGATCGGGGCTAGAGAGACTCATAAAACAGACTTTATGACTCTCTCTGAGACAGATATGGAAGTCCGTGCTCCAGCCCCTTCAACCAGCTTCTGCAATTACATTTCCGCAGGAGGAAAGAAAAGGGATTAGAACAGGATAATGTAGTCTTAAATCACCATTCTTACCCTTTACCTTCTTGTGGAAGCCCCGAGTTTTTATGATGTGCCCCTCATATTGTATAGTGTGACACAACAAAAAACACAACTTGTTTGACCCTTCCTCAATAAAAAATCATTTTGTCTGACATCCTATAAAACCTGCACACAAGTCCACACTAAGCTCAGTGTCTCCTCCAATTGACAAAAGAGAAATACCGTGAACACATACAGTGCCGCTAGAGATGTTTCAACACAGTCCATGAAGAGCTGGTAATTTCCCATTTCTGCTGCACCATTCCCAAGTCTGAGGTAGACTGTCAATCGCCAACATGAAAAAATAGCACAAGTGTGGAACATTGTCGTGGCATGGAAGATAGAGTCCTGCATTGTTTAAGTTTCTTCAGAATTCTCTTCTGTCCTCTGTAAATTACGTTAAAGTATTTTTAGAATAACAACATAATTTGATTCACTATCTAAGCCAAATTTTTAGCACACCAACTAGTTGACAAAGGAAAATTGACTATCTTGAGCTCATTGGAGGTGGATGATGGGGGTAACGTTATAGTATTTTTCCCAGAAATCACAGTTGGTCCCCAAGCTTTTCACATCACTAATTATCTGGGATATTGACAATGTCAAGAAAGCAGGCCTTGTGTGTCTGAACATGTTTGGGAGATGCCTCACAATCTCTTTTCCCCCACTGGTTTACAGTAAGGCCAGTCCCAATTAAATGGAGAGTTAGGAGAACCCATGGCTCACAGCTAGTCTACATAGTTTACATAACAGTTCCTCTGGGCTGACCGTCTGCATGTTCTGGTACTAGCAAACACGTACAAAGCCTACATTAACACATACATATTATGTGACTGTTTTCCATAAGATATTCCACATAATGATAAGACTATGGTTATCAAAGTTTAGTGAATGTAGAAATAGTTTTATAGAGCATACTTCCCTTAACTTTCTAGCCTTGTTCCGAGGTCAAAAAGGGGGACTTTTGCCCACCAAAATGAAAATAAATAGTTATATAATATATTGCATAGTTAAATATTACTTCTAACTAACATAGGAGCACCTCTCCAGTTTTTGTAACTGATAAAGTAAAGATTTTATAGCAAAAATGATCTGTATTTTGCCATGATTTAAAATTAGTACATTAATTATAAATAAATAAGCATTTAATTGTCTTATAATGAAACTACAGCACTGATCAAAAATGGAAAAACCTAAGGTTTTCCCCTCTCTTGACCAGGTGTAGAAACGTAATCTCATCTGCCTTCCTGAATGTTTCATGCCTCAGTTTCTCCTCTGATAGAATGACTAAAAGAGCAAAAAGAGGGAAAGACAAAAAATAACAATAGTGATTTTTGTGTGGTTGACTTAAATTTAAATTTTTACCATCAGCATACATTGAAATAACATACAGAGTCACAACACACACAAACAGAAATCAAAATTCTTTTTACTTACATAACAAGAAACAAGTCAAATCTAGTTTGGTTTATAAAGCAACTTATATATGGAAAAGAACCATTTTCTAAGGGTTTGGTATTATACATTATAACATACTATAAGTTATAGCTAAAAAAATAATTACTTTCCTGAATACAACAGTGGGTCTGTCCCCTACAGACTTAAACATATAAAATGCTTACCTAAGCTTTGAAATTCTGACATTTTTCTCTCTATATATAAAACTAAACATTGTTAAGACTTGTAGAATATTTAAAAGTTGTCATTTACACATATATTGTTGTGGTTCCCCGTTCTTAAAGCATGTTGTGTAGACTTGGCCGTAAAGAAAAACAATCCTTCATCAATTATGGTTAAGAATCCCCAAACTGAAACACATGTGGATGAACATCATTCAAAGGGCCAATCTACCCTCGTCTGGTGGGAGGTGGGGGCAGGGAGAGGAGATAAATGGCCCACATGATTGATTTCAACTGAGACCAAAATCTTAGAGGATGATTATTGGGTTTACTGTTTGTTTTTCAACATTTTGGAAGTTGAGAGCCAAAAAAAAAAAAAAAAAAATTATAAAATGAAAGAGATGTGTGCCAGCTTTTTTAAAAAAAAAAAAAAATAATAAGTGTGTGTGTGTGTGTGTGTGTGTGTGTGTGTGTGTGTGTGTGTTTAAATTTATCTTACCCGACACAAAGCATTGGAAATCACCATCCTTGGTGAAACTGTCAGCCATCAAACTTAAAATGTGAGGCTGGTGCAAAACACGGTGCAGTGTGTATTTCTACAGTACACGCATCTGATGTGTGTTTAAAAGTTTCAGTGTTGAAGTACTTTAAGTCTACATTCACCTTTTATCATCTGACTCTTTTTCTGAAAAGCTAATTCTTTCCATTTTGTCCAAAGAGAGGTATTACATCTAATTAACATATCAACTTGTCTCCTTCTGTAACTGACAAATGCTAAATGCTTTATCAGTCTGGCACCAAAAATGATGTTGTCTCGGGTTTTCCCAGACTGCCCTGTCTGAAACGCTACATGAAAAGCTTTAATGATCATATATTAGGTGGGAACTTTAACCTTCTTTGTCCCAGGTCAATTGAGTAGGTCATTAGAAAAGTCAGCTCCACTTGTAATCCATTCAAAAGGCAACTTAGATTTACATGAAATGTGGCTTTTTGACCATAGAAAAAGTGCAGGGCTTTGCAGAAGAGCAAAAACGGGACATAGTCACACTAGATGTCACTTTCCATTTATTTAATGACACGGGGTAAAATAGTAAAATAATAACAAATGTGCAACACATAGAAAAACCTTTTTACATTGTATGCCTTCCTTCTGAATAATAGAGAAATTAAACTTAATTATCAATTTAAATATAAATAAGTAAGTTATTGGGAGTTGATTATGTACCTGAAACTACATGATTTTTTTTTACACACACACACTCCCAACATATCATTTTATTTTACTCTCAAAACAATCTGGTAAAAGATAGACACATAACCACATTACATCTATCACTTGTATAGTAGCACAGTTAGGTGTCAAGACCTGGTACCTCACTCAAATCTATCACTTTTTACCTACATAACCTAAGGCAGGTGAATTCACTTCCTGATGTATCAAATTTTTCCATCCTTAAGAAAATAAATGATACAGTATCCACCTTATAGGGATGCTGTGAGGAGCAGAAGATGGCTGACTGGATGTTCCATGGAAGTAGTTCTTTTTTGTTATTGTTGTTATTCAACAGATAATAAGGCAGAGGTTATAAGAGGTTTTAAAACTTAACCAATCACAGTTAAGTGGCAGGGCAGAGGGCTGGGCCCACATGTTCTTCTGGAATTTACAGATTAGTTTAAAAAAAAAAAAGGCAAAGAAAACCAGATGTAGGTTCCCCTGATTTAGAAGTGGGATGTAGGATCATTCAAGACTTCCCAATGGTAAAGCAACAGATAGGCTTCCAACTCGATAGAGCACTCCCTGGGGGTGTGTGGAGCAAGGCAGAGACTTCCAACTATCTGAAAGAAGAGATGGATCTGTGGGCAGATGTCCAGGGATGGGTTCGGATACAGGTAGAACACACACAGCTGTCCTACATATCCACCTTGTCACTCTTTCACTGGGACTGACAGTTGAAGTCACGGACAGGACTGATCACGCTTCATTAGGGCCTAAAGATGGAATGTGAAAAATACAATTCTCTGCCAAAATGTGTAGCATTCCAAACACACCTATTTCTACAAGTGAACCCCTTCCTATGTACTATGTATAATAATTTAAAACTATTACTTTCAGACTAGATGTCAATTTCCTCTGTACAATCAGTGAGAATTGACATAATCCAGCTAGTCATATTAAGTATTGTCTCACCTTGGAGCAGCCTTATCAGCCTCCCTCCATTAGGGGTCCCCTTGGAGCCACAGAGCTTTTAAAGATGTTATTCCCAATGTTTAGGATGCTCCTTTACACCTATGCTATGCCCTACCAACTTTTTTTTTAATCTCAGCTCCAGAATCACTCACAAAAGGAAGCCCTTAGTCAAAAAAGAAGCTTTTTGAGGACCATCTGGAAAAGAAAGTGAGTGGTGGATGGGAGAGCAGGGCAGGGGGCGAGTGGAAGCAGTGGCTAATGCATATGAGTAAAGTAATTAATATGTATGTACAAAAATAAAAATATAGAATGAACCCCACTAACTTGTATGATGAACACATGCTAATAAAAGAAGCATGTTTTCTCCTTTCTTGTTTTCTTTCCTATTCTTTATTTTCCCTGCTTTCTTTTTCTCTTCATCTTCCTCTTTTTCCTTTACATGTGTTCTGATAGATCCTAGAATTTCCTGCCCCTTTTATTGATTAAATAAACTTTCCTACTTAGCAATTACTTAGCCCTGAGAATGCAAAAGTGAGGGCCAGTTCCTGCTTGTGCCATTTGTTTCCTTCGAGAATTTGATTCACCCCCTTCCCCAGCAAGCATGTGGGCTCCAGGACCTGCAGCTAGGGATAATTTTGCTCTTTATCCACCTCAGCTGTTTCCTCCGAATCTTCCATAAAGTCCAGCTCATAGAAAATAATGAACATTGACTGAACAAGTTACAAATGAAATCAATAAGAATAAAATTTAAAGTTAGTTCAGGTTGTGGTTTGAACTTAAAATGTACCCCACAGACTCGTGAGTTGAATGCTTGGTTCCTAGTGGACCATCACGGACACTTTGGGAGGTGGTGCCTACATGAAGGATCTGGGTCAGTAGGGGCATTTGTTTGGAGGTCATAACTGCTCCTTGGCTCCTTGCCCATTCTCTGCTTCCTCTCCATTCCGTGTGAAGAGTGACATCCTCCATGCACTCCCACCAGTATGATGTTCTGCCCTAATACATGGAGCAAGTCTCTATGGTCCAAACCCTTAAAAACTATGAGTTAAAATAAGTCTTTCTTCTGCTGCTTCCCTTAGGTACTTGGTCACAGCAAAGGGAAGGCTAATATACCCAATATACCCTTAAAGTGGTTTGAAGGAGTATGAGCATAAAAAGTTCAGAGCTCTCTAACAACAGATAGAAAGGACTGGAAGCCACATGACAAGATGTCTCCATAGATGAACTGTTCAACAAGAATTCTGAGGATGTGAGGTCATAGAATACCTTTTTGAACCTCCTCTAAGGAAAGAAGTAAGTAGACGTAGGTGTATGGAAAGGATGAGGGGGTGTCTACTTTGGATTATGCCTGTTGAGAAAGATGCACTGATGCCACTCATAATCTGTGTTTGTTTTCAATAGGTAAGATGAAACAAAATTCTACTCTCTAGTGCATCTATGTTTTGCTACTTGTACTTATTATAATAACCAAAAAAACAGAATGAATTTAAATTTTTAAGTGAAATAAAAACAAGTAGCCAGGACATGTGTAATTAAATCTGGTACAAAAAAAATGGAAAATATTAGATTATATAAATATTAATTAGTGGGAATTAAACTGATATAAGGATCATAAACATAGCAAAAATTGAATAGGTAAGTGAAGTACATAGATGGTACTATGAAAAATATTTCAACTGTATCAAGTACCAAAGATTAGAAACAGATAAAAGTCTTCTAAGAATGACAATGTTCACTCATTGATGTAAGAGGAATTCCAGATCTTATCAAAATTAAATTAACAAAGCAGAATAAAAGACCAGAGCCAAAACCAGATGTGACTTCTCAAAGCCAGAAAGTAGTGATGGAAAATAAAGGAACCAGGATTGTACTAAGCATAATAACCGAGGCACGCCAAAGCCCTATTCTCTCTTCTGAATAACTCTCTCACTCAAAGCAAAATATTTTCCTGTAGTACAGAGAGCTCAGAATCATAGAGAGCTGTAGCTCAGTAGTAGAATGCTTACCTAGCAGGTGTGAGGTCCTGCTTTCAATCCGTCCAACTGCAAAAAGAGGAAATACAATCAGGAAAAGAGAGCAGAGGCAGAGGCACAGTTGTTTACTGCTACATTCTCGCTAAAGCACACCAACTTGTAGGCATATAGACTTACACAGCCGCATGGAATTTGGTTGGAATCATAACATCAGAGTGCTTTCTTCGATGCTGATAGTGTCAGAGGGGCATCCATATTGATGAAGTTAAGCAGTCTCTCTATAGCTTGATTTTTATTATTTTTATTATGTCTACATATATAGTTTGTTTTATGGATGTTTTTGTTTTTTAATTGAAATACACTCACTTAGAAATTTAGCCAAAAATCTAATTTTAAACCCTGTAAAGTTTATTTCTGAAGCCACCAAGAATGTCACTCACCATATCTTTTATTTCTTCTGATAGTTCATAACGTTTTATTTTTTATTTGCCTCTATGTATGCAGTAAACACATGACTATGTATACACATGTGGTGGGAGCTGTGCACGTGCGTGTGTGGGGGTGGGGGTTCAAATTAGATGTCTTCCTGGATTATTCTCTACCTTACTTTTTGAGACAGGGCTGCTCACCAAGCCTGGAGCTCACCTGCTCAGCTAGTCCTGCCTAGCAGCAAGCTCCTTTGATCTGCCTCATTCTACCCCTCAGTACTACTGGTATTACAGACATGTGCACGCATGCCCACCTTTAATATGTATGCAAACATTTTACCACTGGTTGGGTTAGAGAATGCTTCTTCTCCCCACTCCATCATGTCATGTCCTGCTACTTTAAAAAATCACATAGAGCACTTGCCTAGCAAGCACAAGGCCCTGGGTTCGATCCTCAGCTCAAAAAAAAAAAAAAAATCCACAAAGAGAAACAGAAGGTTTGAAGCTATCATGTGCTATCCAGCCAGCACCTGCCTCGAAAACAAAATGCTGCAGGTAGTAGGCAAAACTAGAGATTTAGAGGAATGTTCTTAATAAGCAAAGACAGAGCTTTCACATGGTGAGTCACACCTACCAACTCAGCTCATAGATGGCTAAAATAGGATGATTTGGTGGAAGTTTGAGGCCAGCCTGGGCTACACACTGAGTTCTAGGCCAGCCTTGGTTATAGAGCGAGACCCTGTCTCAAAAAAGCACAAGGCCCTGGGTTCAATCCTCAGCTAAAAAAAGAAAAGAAAAGAACGAAATTGATTTTGCCGGGTGGTGGTGGCGCATGCCTTTAATCCCAGCACTCAGGAGGCAGAGCCAGGCGGATCTCTGTGAGTTTGAGGCCAGCCTGGGCTACAGGGTGAGATCCAAGACAGGTACCAAAACAACACAGAGAAACCCTGCCCCCCACAAAAAAAAAGAGAACTAAAAAAATATGAGAACTAAACATGATAAGGTGATTCAAGATATAGGAGAAATGGTTTCATTCTCACTAAAGTAGAAAGTAGTGTCAGTGGCTGGTCCATAAGGTTAAGGACATTGAGAATTTAAAATAAAATCTGAAACAAGCCTTGTTTTTCCCTGTTGAATCCAAGAGCAAAGTAGAGAAGATAGAGCAGAGGGTCCTCAAGACTAAGGAGACAGGCTGGGGATGTGACTCGGTGACAACATCCCTGCCTAGAGTGCAAAGCAGGGCTTCCTTCCACCCTGCACATAACAAAACAAAACAACAAGAAAAGAAAAATAATCAATGCAGATGTATGGAGACAAAGGAGGATCCCGGAGTTAAGTCTTGAGTTGGGAGCAGAACCCTGGAAACAAACACGCAGATATAGGTGCCACAGAATGCAAAAGAATTCTCTAGAATAGTGAGGTACTGAGTGGAGATGAAACGCTCAGTGGAGTTATTTACAGAGACCACATTAATTCTGTTTATAGAGCTGAACCTCTCTGTAAGAACATTAATCCACCACACCCCCACCATGACACCCAAATTCAAAGTTATTTTTTAAATATAATCTGGATTTTGAGACAATTCAGAAATGACATGCTGAAGTATCAAATGTCATTGACTTTTTTTTTAATTTAAATTTCCCATTTCTGGTGAGTATTGCACACTTCTCTTATTAGCAAGCGGGCGCTACAGTCTGGTGGGTCTCAAATTCCGTTTCAGTTAGCAAATCTGTCAATTAAAGAGACACACTTAAATGGCTCATCAAGGGGTCCTCCTTGGAGCTCGGCACTCCATCCAGGCACGCTGATATACTGTTCTTGGCCTCAGTCCTTGCTAGGACTGAATGCTTGGTGCCTGAAGTACAGACACTGGCTTGTTTGATTTGGCAGTAATTGTCTCTCTTCCCTGAAACAGGCCCTAAAATTGCTTCTATGTTTAGAACAAGATTGCTCTGTTGTTGCTATTGGTCAGAGAGACTTACCTCTAAGAGTTGTTTGACTGATGAACAGACATTTGTTGGACACAAGCTAAAGACACAGGAACCCTTATTATGTGCATGCCTATTGAGCCCATTATGACTTTCCTATGAGATTATGAGTTGTGAGGGTTTTACTGCCCAGTAACACTTTGCCTACACACAATGATGATTTCAAGTTTCTGGGGTTTTGTTTGTTTGTTTTGTTTCAGGCAGAGCTGGGCATTCATCCCATGGCCTTTAAGCATGCTAGCAAATGCTCTACCACTGAGCTGCATCTTCAACCGAGTTGCTGATTTATTTGATTTGATGAGGACAATTTATTTGTTAAGGAAAAAAGCACTTGAGCCAATATACAAAAAGTAAATCCCAATCAAATAACCCTCAGTTGCACAAATAGGGAGGTAAATATGGCCAGTCCACATTTAATATACTGTGGCTGAAAGAGTCCCTAGGCCCTTCATACACATCCTCCTCTTTATGTCACATAGAGAAAGCCACCAGAATATTTTTGACTCACCAAAGCAACTAGCATTTCACTTGGTGGACATGATGAATATTCTCGAATCTGTAATATAATCTTGCCCCAGACTTTTTAAAACCCCAAGTAGCTGCTTCTTTAAGTTAAACATATGTTCCCTGGAGTCTGTACCAGAAAATTATCCCTGTTAAGAAAACAGGGGGGAAAAAATCCATGAAACAGTATGTATACAGATTAACTATAGAGATTTTCTATTTTATCATGAGCAACTTCAACTTATTGTCCTTTTAATTTATGGTAGACAAAAATCTTACTTGGTATCTTAAAGATACCAGACCCCTAGAAGAAATTCTGTGCAGAATAATGTAAGACACCTAAATTAAAGCTCTCTAGACTTGTTTACATTTGAAAATGAAAAGTGATGCCCTCCTTATGATGAAATGAAATTGCTGCTGCCTCCCACCTCCCATGCACTCTGAAATCCTCTCCTCCACACTCAGCCTTCCCTAGTTCAGTCAATAGCAGCTCTATTTTCCTAATGCCTCAGGCCTAAGGATATCAGATCATCCTTGGCTCCCTTCCTCACTATAGCAGTCCAGCCTGTTGTCTTCGCCTGCAGGATATGTTCGAAGTCTGAGCAATTCTTTGTTTTGGATGATATTTTTATTCTTTGATTGTTTCATACATTTATACAAAGCATACTGATCATATCCACCTAATAAAACCTCCCTTCACACCGCCCCCAGGAACCGTACCCAATCTCCCTCCCAGATTTATGCAATCTTTTTATTTAACTTTTTGTTTCTGAGCCTAAATAGTGCTTTGCATATGAACAGAGATGTGTGGCCCTACACTGGAACATGAGCACCTTCCAGAGTCCACATCTCAAAAGGAGAATGACTACCCCTCCCTCGGCAGTTGTCGACTGCCAATAGCTCCTCTGACAGGTGAGTGGTCTCAGGGAATCCATCCTATATACGTGCTAGAATTTTGACTGGCTTGTGTAGGTCTTGGGCAGGTAACTACTGCTACTGTGAGTTGATGTATTCAACAGCCATATCATACCCAGAGGTCATCATTTCTTAGCTCTCATTCCCATCTGCTAGGTCTTACATTCTTTCCACCTCCTCTTGCATGAAGTTCCCTGAACCTTAGATGGTGAGAGGTTGGTCTAGATGACCCATCCCCAGCCAAGCACTTGGGAGTACTTACAGTTAGCATATTAACCACTTATGTGTCTCTGTATTAATCGCTACTCACTTCAAAAATAGAAGCTTCTTTGACCAAAGTAAATTGCAGCTCCTATATGGACATAAACACAAATATTTATATTTTAGGTTAACAACACAAGCATTTGGCAAGAAAACAACAGTAGATTTCCACCAGGGACTATGATCACCCTAGTCATGGTCTCTGGACCATGTTTTTAGCTCCAGACATAAAATCTATCTGGTGTAATAGGCCTCATCTTCAATCATAAAGCGTTTAGTTAGTTCCATAGCTACTATGCCATTATCACACCAGTGGGCACATCACGCTGGTAGGTCAGCATTGTAATATAAAGAGTACAGCTTTAGGTAAGACCGTTGATGTCTTTTCTCCCCAGCAGCCTTCATAACACTTTCTGGCACTATGTATAACATTTTCTGGTACTATATATTCTAGATAGCAGGAAGAAAGTTTCCTACAGACGGAACATTTTCAACACTCTGATTGGATCATTTTCAGCAGCATTTAGTCTGATCTTTCTATTTTCTCTCTCTCTCTCTGCTCTCTATTCTCCTCTTGAGAGGTCATGTCCCACCACCATTGTTCTATTGGTAAAAATGAAAGTCTAATATGGTCCTCATCTGTTCTCCAACATTATCTATCACCACTTTGGCCTCAGCTCCTTCTCTTCCACTCATCTTGCTCTTCTTCAAACACATAAACTGAACTTTGGACTTACTATTCTCGTAGCCAGGAATACTCTCCACCCCAATGGCCAGGTGGCCCTGCTTCCTCATTCTCTTCAGGTCTTATTACCCGTATAAAACAGCTACAGCCTTCTAGTACTCCATACCTTACCACCTTGCCATGCCTTATTTTTTCTTCATTGTACTATCATCTCTTTGAATTACAATATATTTGCTTATTTTATGTCTTCCTTGATCTGTGACTCATAGTAGGTACTTAACAAACATATCATGGATAAGAATCATGATAACAAGAAAAGCAAAGACGTTGTCTTCTGGATCTCATGTAGAGCAGTGGTAAGACAGACAGAATAAAAGAACAAAACATAGAAACTTTAGCACAACAGCTATAACCAGTCATCCAATAGTATGACTTCTACAGAAGCATCCACAAAGGCTTGCATGGAACTAAACCTTCTGAATTTTAAACTTAAAGAAATTAAACTTAACCTCCTACAAATGGTGCACTTGAACATGAGCCAAGCTGCCTCTTGTCCCATCACTGAGGTGTAATGCTGCCAAGATTCTGAGGCTTTCTTCTTTCATGTCACAAAGCATGTTGCGCCCACCTTTCAGCCCTCCCCACAGGTCTGTTATCACAGTGGTGCTTGGGGGCTTATTGATGCTCCTTTGCTAGTGCAGGCTGTTCGTTGTCTTCTTTCCCTCTCATTAACTCTCTTCCATCTTGGTGCAATCCAGATCCAGCACATGGACACATGGGCCTTTGGAATCTGTGGGTTAATTCTAGATGTGATCTGAGGGACACAGGCACTGTTCAGGTAAGTGACGATCCCATGACACAAAACCTCTGAGAGATCCTGAGATCTTAATTAAGAGTTGTCAAAGAGATATTAAATGACAGAAGTATGGAGGAAGGTATCAAGTAGATTAATAGAGGGAAAATAATGCTTAGTTATTTAATCAACGAAATGTCTGAATTGGGATTAAAAAGAAGCAATAAAAATATTCCCTTCCTATAAATTGTCCACAGTTTAGAATAAGGAAGCCAAGTATGTGACTCTTATTACCCCCAAGTGATGTGCCAGGGTTTGTGGGAGAATACGGAAGGGAAATCTGACCAAAACAAGAGTTGGATATAAGAACAGACTTAGGTCTAAACCAGTTCCCCAACTCTTATCTGTGACATATTATACAAATTCTCCATCATTTGTTTTCCTTCTGGTGGAAACGGGGCGGGGGGGGGGGAACGCTAGCGAAAATAATTTTAACGTGGCTAAAATTTGCATAACATTGTGAGCACCTGTTCCCTTTAGAAATGCCAGTTTCGTGATTATGGGAGAAGTCATTATCAACATTACACTCTTTAACTTTATGAAGTACAGACTGGAATTCCTACGTGCCGTGTGGGGAAACTGAGGCATCCATTGTTAGGATCCACAAGATGGCATTCTGTCGTTCTGCAGCTCCAGAGCACATCAACAGAGATCCATATGGAAGCTCATGGAAAAGACTGAGGCAGGGGGACCAGGAAAACAGTCATAGGCAGTGAAGGTGGGGAATGGGTGGAGACCAGTGCGTATTGGTCTAGATTCTTGAAATGAATTGGTAAAATAAAAAATAAACTGAAGATAGGCAAGAATTTAATGAAAGGGGGCATTTAAAAAAAATCAAACATTTGGGTAGAAAGCGTCTTTTCACTTTTTTTTTTTTAAACCTCTCTCAAACTGCAGTGAAAGATAATGAATACGTGTCCCCGGCAGCAGGCTGACAGTTGATATGGAAAATAGCTGTCTACATCTGCAAATCTGAACTCAGCCAGCCCCATTCTTAGAACATTCTAGAAGCACACATACCTTGTGCTGAAGAAGAGTCTGTGGGTGCTGATATTTACTTACTTCCTAATGTGGACTCACAGTGAGGCTAATATGTCCTGCTGCTGCTGCTGCTGCTGCTGCTGCTGCTGCTGCTGCTGCATGTCACAGTTGCGATCACAGGGGTGGTATTGCTGGAATAATAAGTGTGTTATGTTGAACTAAGGACCATAGCTAAGCACTGTGCAAATAATTGTACGTGCACCGTTATATGCAATCCTTTTAATCATTCTATGAGGTAAACTTTTTTTCTCCATGTAATAAATGAAGATATTCAGGCTCAAAGAAAGGGAATAAGCTGCCCCTGAGCCCACAAGGACGGGGCAGAGCAGTAGAAAACAGCTGATGTGCCATGCCTTTCTAATCTACATCGACAGTAGTTTTGTGTGATTAAACCCTAGGAAGTGGGAGACTCCATCAAACCCAGCCATAATTTGTGCGATCAATCACTCTGCCACAGTACTCCTGGTGTAAAACTAACCATCCTTGAGCCTGAGAAGAGAGAAAACCTGGCTAGAACCCAGAGAATGTTTAATGTATATGAACTGCAGGGTTCAATCCCCTGAAAGAACAAAGAGAGGAGGAGAAGGGAGGAAAGGGAGCAGGAGGGGAAAGAAAGAAAACCCTAGCTAGGTATGGTAGAGCACACCTACAATCCCAGCACACCTACAATCCCAGCACACCTACAATCCCAGCACACCTACAATCCCAGCACTTGAGAGGTAAAGTCAGGAGGACTGGGAGTTTGAGAGCAGTCTGGGCTAGAAGAGACCCGGAATTGAAAACAAAAAAAAAAACAGTCCTAGCAAGGCACCCACAACATCACATTTCAGTGGTTCTTTCACTCTGCATGTTACCATTAATTAAATGGATATTCAAAACAAAGAAACTTTTATAGACCAAGAATTGCTCATCCATTTTCACGTATGTATCTCTCTTTGGCCTCATGAAGGACTTAGGTTTAAAATTTTCCTTGGTGGTGTTTTACAGATTTAAAACATTATTCATTCCTTTGACATGTATTTATTATGAGTAACAGCAAAGAGAGTTTCTCACAAAACTTTGTCCCTAAAAGGGAAGGTAGGTTTTTGTAATAATGGCAAAGAATGCATTTAAGATAATCTGACTAAAGAGGTCTTTGTGGATTCACGCCACGGTAAGAAATGAGAGGGTTTAATTTAATCACTCAGGCATTTCTATTAAAATGCCATGGGCTGGGTTATATGGAGAGGAAAGTGGAGGAAATTGGGGGCTTTAATTCAGTAGGAGGAGGACAATACAGAGAGAGAAGAAGGGAAAAAGAATCGTAACACCAGGAGGTTTGAAAACCCATAGAGAATTATATTACGTTGAATTTACTGTTTTATGTTTATATTTGATATAATTTAAACAATTATATTACTTTATATCTATATTATACATAATATACCTAAGTACATGTGTATAAATATGCATATAGTTTAAATGAAGTTATACCACTTGGCCATACACTATCTAACAAAACCGAAGGTCCAGGTATGAGAAACTCCCTACCCAGCTGTGATGCCTAAGATCCACAACAACGATCACCACAGCAAGACATTCCTAAAGGTATGTGATGGCTGCTCTTGGTTATCAACCTTACTGCATCTGGAATTAACTAACACCCAAGTGTCAGGGTATACCTGTGAGAGAACGTTTCTTTCATTAAATCATTTGAAGTTTTAATCTGAATCTTTCGAGGTGGGAAGATCCTTGGCGAATTTGAGCCACGCTTTCTGCTGGCAGCCAATATAAAGGGCATGGAAAATAGAAGCTTGCTCTCTTTGCTTGATCGCTCTTGTTCTCACTATCAAGCCCATCCCTTCACTGGTAATAGAGACTACTGTTTTGGAATTATGGTATATATTGAAGACCAACTGAGACATATAGCTGCATGAACTGGACAACTAATGATTCTTGGACCTTCCACTGGTGGACAGCCATATTGGACTAGCTGGACCACAGCCTGAAAACACATCTAAGAAATCCCTATCTCATATGTATATTGGTAGACTTTTGGTAGGAAATGCATAGATATGCATATGAGATTGACCATGTGGTTCCTAGCTCCAGTTGATATATCGACAGCACAGCCCATACACCTAAGGCTTAGGACACACAGCACAAGAGGGAGCAGAAAGGTTGGGAAAGCCAGAGGATCAGAAACTCAGATGCAATATGATGTCTTTTCTACATGACAGAAAGGCTGCACCCATGCAATGTCAACAATATGGCTGCCTAGACAAGACCTAAACACTGACAACACCAGTTCACATGCCAACATGGATGGAGGAAATTGCATGAGGCCCCACCACAAGATGAAGAGCTACAGTCAACTACTGACTGTTGAGAGAGGAAGAATTGATCTTTCCTAGGGACGAGCCCCCTAACTGGTTATCTAATCCCAAGGAGTCAGCCCTAAAACATATATATGTGAGCAACACTAAACACAGAAGGTTGCATTTATATATTAATTCATATATGTGTATGTATAATGATAATAATTAAATAAAAAAAGGGCATGAATTTTTTTTTTTGCAGGGGGCACATAAAGTGATTGGGGTGGGAAATGATGTATTATATCTTAATTGAAAATAAAATAATTTGTACTTAATTATGTAGGCTAAAAGAATAATGTTCAAGGAGAGTCAGACCATTTCTTTTTGTAACAAATTAAGTTGCCCCAATTGCCAAGTATTTCTTCTTGCCTAGTATTTTTAAAAGTCTGATAGTCACTACATGCCAGGGAGTAGGGAGTGCACCTGAATGTTGTTGATCAACATCTCCTGAAACTTAAAAGTTCTTGGAAGAGCAGCAGTTTATCCTTACATGTAGTTTGTAACAATACAAAGACGCATATGGGACTAGTGGGGTAGCTCATCATAATACTTACCTCCAAGCCTGATTATGTGAGTTAGATCCTGGGTCTCACCTGATGGGTGGAGAGAATCTCTAGCAAAGCATCCTCTGACCTTTAGGCCATGGTACTGTGTGGTACACACACATGCAGATGCACAGATACACACAATAAATATAATTTTTTTCAATGCCCATATATGTCTGCCTATTACCTTTCCTTCAAAAAACTATTTTCACATATTCTATTTCAAAGGATTGTATAAAACTCTAACATTTGTTTATTAATACATGAAATTGGGAAATATCACAAATTTTTTAATTAAATTGCATTTATTTCTATAACAAACAGCAAAATTATTACATGCTTATTACCTTTCTTGTGATTTCTTTTTATCATATGGGTTTTTTATACCTGAAGGGGGAATGCAGGGCTGGACCAAAGACAGTACCTACCAGGATTTATATACTCTGCTTCTCCTAAGAATCCAGTGCACTATGCAACAAACATTATTTCCTAATTCATAAAGTAGGCTGAGTCTTTTATTTAAATTTTTACATGTGAATACAAGGCTATTTCCCTTCTGGTATAATAAAATATAAAAACATGATTACTAAATAGCTCCCTAATTGAATTCTAAGAAGCATTTCAGAAGAGCGACTTCCAAGTAGAAGAACCAACATAAGATAAAATAGAATTACAATTCTAAATTCAATTAGAAAATCAATAATAGAAAAGGGTAAATGACTTCCAAATTTTGGTAGGAAATGCATTCTCTCAATGCATGCCCCCTCAGTATAACACACCATATTAACAATGCTTCCAATCCAATTGTTTTAAAATCATATCAATTTCAAGTCCAAATTAGACTCATCTTTGAAAGGACATGTTTTATCTAATCTTGATCATTTCAACAATGACTTAAAGCACAATGGGGAGAAAACTGCATGTTGGTGTAATGGGCACTTGAAGATGGAACTTGTAAAATATCATCTGACTGTCGCCCAACACTAGCGCTTCTCTTTCTAACACTTGTAGCTGTGCCCTACATGAACTACTACACAGCCTGTCTGTGGCATGTGCCTAGCTCTAGGGAGGGCAGTGTAATGGATTTAGAACTTTTTTCAGAAGCAAAACTAGTCACTGCCCAAAATGAGAAGACAGAAAAATAAGGCCCTATTAAAACTCTCTTTGTTTCTAGTGCTAGAGTAACTCCTACAGCGAAATTCATGTTTTGAAGACATGTCCTTAAATGTTAAATAGTGGGATCAACTGTGTTGGGAGCTGAAAGACAGACAAAACCGGTGAGGAATTTATTTTCTAAGCATATTTTCAAAACCATTCCTTTACACCTACAGTGGATTTGGAGTCAACTGTTTTTTATCACTTGAAGGAATGTTAGTCCTAAAGTTTTAGGTAGAGATATGGGATGCATTTCATTTCTGCATGTTCATTGAAGTCTGTAACTTATATTTTAAGACACAACTGTGGGTATGCTACAGAAAACTAGTGAATGGCTAAGTAACCTTGAATGTAAACAGTTGAGAGACTTGATCCATGACAGTAGCAGAGGAATTGTAAGTTCTCCCCTAGTATCCATAGACTGTTGTGCTGAGTTTGGGTTCAGCTTCAACAGTTGTGGAGTATTAACAGAGTAAAATGAGGTACCGACTGATTTGCATGAGTCACATTGTCATATATAATAATAAACCTGGGGTTATAACCCAAGTCACCTGACTCATATTCCATTAAATTTTTTCATACCAAAATGTTGTGGAAATGTATGTGTTATATTAGAGAGATTTGCAGAGCCCATTCCCAAGAGTTCTAACACTTCCTGCATCTCTGTGAGGAGTTTCAGATGAAAAGAAAGATGAGTCATTTCATGTGCACCTTAATCTAAGCAGTACTTTTTTCTCTTAAAAGAGATGGGTAATTGTTAATAAAATTTCATAGTCAAAGATATTCTCCTACCAAATAAAGGTTAAAACTTAATTCTCAATTTCTGATCCCACACAATGAAACAAAAATTCTCCTACTATCCATACTAAAAGTTACTGAATAAAAAAAAAAGTCCCTTTAATTGTTTATATGACTGTGTAAAAAACACCCGAGTGTGAGAAACAAAGAGGATTTCAAATACCAAGAATCTCTTAGCAACGGTTTTCTGTCCTACAAACTGGGGATATTTTCATCTATAATAATCTCAGAAAGAGAAATAGATGGGGCCAAGTCTGTGAACTTTGGGATGACCACCATAAAAGACCCATTCAGAAAAGGGAGAAGTGGAATGTGTGCACAGCCATTCTGAAAGCAAACTGGACTCCTCTTGCTAGCTCCTTGATTAAGGTTCAGTTCTGATCTCTAGGAGATCTTCTCCATGCCTCCCACCTCCACCTAGCACAGTGATTCTCAACCTTCCTAATGCTGTGACACTTTAACACAGTTCCTCATATTGTGATGACTCCCCCAACCATAAAATTATTTTTGTTGGTACTTCATAACTGTAATTTTGCTAATGTTATGAATTGTAATGTAAATTTTTTTTGGAGATAGTGGTTTGCCAAAGAGTCACAACCCACAGGTTGAGAACCACTGACCTAATACAATATCCTTTGTTTTCTATGTAGAGACACCTGTTTTGCAAATGAGTCCATTTCTATTTCCTGCCATTAGTAGTGAAAGCCCAGGGTCTACCTTAAGATCAAGGAGTTGTTGTAAGTTTTCTGTAAATCTTATTGAGGGTAATTCTATTATATAAGTGTTACGTTTTTGAAATAAGACCTTGTGAGTTTGTGTTTTCTGTTTTGCTTTGATACACAGTGTTATGATTGTAGGTCAGGCTGGCCTCAAACTCATTATATAGCCTAGTCAGCCTCAAAGTGGCCATTCACCTGTTTTAAAATCCTGAGTGCCGAGATTGCAGGTGTGCCAAATTTTTAGATTTGGAGATGTTACATCACTTTTGAAATGTAAGGCCTTCAAAGGCATGCCCTTTGCATCTTCAAATGTATCTGTATCTGTTTCTGTAGTTTTATAAAACATGACTTTAAACAAGAACAAATTTGTTCTGGCCTATGTTCTCAGTCCCTTTCTTTCTTTGAGAACACTTTGAAAGCAAGAGGAAAAATTCTGTTTTTCATTCTTTACAGTTCCTCTGAATTCTACTCAAAATCTGCCATTCACACGTGCCCTGTGTTTCTCTCTTTTTTGAAGCTACTTCAACATTGTGCCTAAAACTCTTGTCAACTGCATCATCAGGATTCTGACACTCATGTCTTTTTTTTTTCATGTAATTTGTATAAGCAACTCTGCTAAGCTTTCCACCATGAAATAAGAATCTCACTTTCTCTCCCTTCCATTAACAAAACTAGACAACGAATGCGAGAATTTTGTGGAGGTGACATCTTCCATCCACATGTCACATTCTATCACGGTTCTGATTGCTATGTAACAAATCATTCCATGAGTTAGTGACCTAAAATGACTCTCACTGTGTCCTCTCTTATGGACCCTGTGGGTAAAGCATTTGGTGAGGGACTCCTGTGTGTGATTCCTCTTCATAGTTTTTCAACATAGAGACAATAAAGTTGGAATTCATGCACTTCTTGTGTAGTTCCCAGGCTTCTTTGGTTTCTCTATCCATAAGTAATAAGCTAATTTTAAATTTCCTCACATCATAGCTTCCTAAAATGAGCAGTACCTCATGTACTGTTGGCTCCAAATCTAAGCCTGAGTCTTGACATCGTGAGGATACTTTGCTCACAAATTTATGTATAGGCATTAGCTGCTTTTGAACCATACTAACAAGAGTTGCAATAGGCATTGTATGTTACTAACTGCCTTTAAAAAAAAATGTATGCTGACATCTGTAGAAAACAATAAACGGGAGGTACATGTCTGTAATTCCAGCACTCTGCAGGCCCAGGCAGAAAGACCATGGGTTTGAACCCAGACTGTTTTCCATACTGAGCCCCAGTCTCAAAACAGCAATAATAAATAAATGGAATCAGTGCATGCTCTTTTGTGAAAGGACAATCAATAATAACAATAAAATTATCTCCAAAGTTTCATGAAAATATTTTAAGGGATAAGTGAGTAAAAGGAATTAATGATAGAGAAAGTGTAAATTGAAATGTACCTTTGAAGAAATAATTGTTATTCTTTAATGATATTAAGACAGAGCATATACTAAGACTTTAAATTTCACCTTTCTAGTTCCACAGGCTGAAAAATTTGGATTCATCCTTCACGGCCCTCAACCACTTTTCTCTCCCAGATGTGAACTCTGATGTGTTATCCCCAGCTGGACATCCCTTCAAATATAAAGTGATTCCAACCTCTTCCTATAATGCCCTTTGCTTTCCCCCTAGCCCAAGCTACTGTTGATGCTGCCTGGATTATTCCAACAGCCTCCTGGCCATTCTCTACTTCAGCTCTTCACCCCGCCCCCTTTAAAGCCACTAACCAATGACAAAGCGGAAGCAATCACATCCATGCCCGGCAGCGTGCTTCCTTTTTCTTCTTTCTCCAATCGTAGTCAGAGCCCAGGTGCTCAAGACACTGGCTTGTGTTCACAGTTACTCTCCTGGCATTTTATCAGAACTACCAGGCACAGGCCAGCCTCTGTGGTGTCTCTTCCCACCTGCTAATCACATGATTGCTGTATGTGACCCAAATTTGTCTTGTAAGTACTTGATACCCTCTCATTCCTACAATATCACAACGGGAAGAAATGCAGTCACCTTTACTTTCCATATCAACAAAGCTAAGAGTGGGAATTATAAACCCAGAATGACCCTCTGTTTTGAGTGTTCATGAGTGTTCACATACTGTGGGCATGCATGTCTGAGGCCTGAAGTTGACATCAGGTATCTTCCTCCATCACTCTACACTTTGTTTATTGAGGCAGGAACCCTCCTTGAACCTGGGGCTCACTGGTTCTGGCTAGTCTAGCTAGCCAGTTTACCCAAAGATCCTCTGTCCCTGTTTCCCAAGTGCTGGGGTTATAGGAACCCCCCAAACCTGTCCTGCTTTTACATGGTAGCTGAGAATCTGGACTCTGGTGGTCATGCTTGTGTTAGAAGCATGTCTACTGACCCATCTTCCTAGCCATGTTTTCTTATTATTTTGAGAACAGTGCTCGTGTGTCTGGAGGTCTGAGAAGTCACAGCTCCCAAAGCTAAGCAGGTAAAGCATGAACTAAGTCGGAGGTAAAACATGAACGAAGTCTTGTTCTTGCTAGCATTAGATAATATCATTTCTCCCCTTATGTGAAGTCTGAGCCTCTGTTTGATTTTCTTTTTCTATTCATGTATTCCAGCACTTGAAAATGTTGTTTTAATTTTATTAACTTGTTATCTTGTAGTCCTGAGTACTGCATGTAAAATAGCAGGACACTGAAAATATATCCTTATTGACTATTGATTATGACTTAGTGAGCATAGTTATGAAATATGTAATTAAGTGAACTGGATATTTATGTTACCCTGAACTTGGCAGCAGAAGTCAAAATCTAGATGGTCAGGAACAAAGTGGCATATTACCAGAATAATGTGTGGCACATGCTCTCCACCACCCTCCTTTCTCAGTGAAGACATTATTACTCTAGTCTTGGTACCTCAATTAGAGAGAGAAATAACAATTCCCTATCCGAGCAATAACGTGGCTTCTCCTAATGATTACTTTCATTCCCCACATTAAACTAAAGGTGGACCCAGACTCATGTTCTCCACATCAGGTGAGTCTCATAATTGTTAAGTCCTGCAGGTTCAGTTTTTAGAAAGCATAGTAAAGGTTTATTTAGTTCATGGAATGATGGTTTGGCCTGAGATCCCAGATATTTTTAGTTCTGCATCAGCACATAGCTCCTATTCGAGGTACTAAAGCTACTCTGAGACCCACTGAATGCTGGAAAATTTTCCCAGTGGACTGGCCCATTTGCAGAACCAGGTGTTTCTAGAACTATAACTCTGTGAGAAGCATTCACGGTGCTCCAAGGCCCCTTAAACACTACTTCCACCTGTGTTATTTTGGTTGAATCCAGTGGCAGCTTACGCTTTTCAGGGATCTACTTGTTTATGTAGGTGTCTTTCTTTGTTTCTGAATTTATTTTGCTACATTTTAAAGAGGAAAATTTATAGAAAAGGGTTTTACAAGAAGGTGTTGGGAGTCACTCCCATGTCAACCAGGTGCACGCTTAATGCGCAGGTGTCGGCCAATGAACAGGTAAGGAAGGCGTGAGGTGAGCGGAGTCTCCAAAGGATTAATTGTGCATGTCCATAATGAATGCACCCCAAGGGACACTTTTGACATCTGGTATAAATTCAGGCCTTCTCTTTCACTCACCCCCCTCCCGGTTTTTCCAGTTTCCTTGTGTCATTTTAAGCATGGAGTAAGTATCACTTATATTTGGATATACTGGAAATGAATGTCTTTCTTTATATTATACAATAATTTATATGACTTTAATTTATAGGTAACAAACACATTTCTTGTTTTTCTAAAAAACCAATTATTTATATCTCTTTCTTTTCTATTTGTTTTTTTTAAATTTTTTCAAGACAGGGTTTCTCTGTGTAGCCCTAGCTGTTGATCAGGTTGGTCTTGAACTCAGAGAGAGCCCCCTGCCTCTGTCACCTGAGTGCTGCGATTAAAGGCATCTGCCACAGATGCCCAGCTAATTATTTTATATTTCTGGGTAGTGTATTTCTAATTAAGAGCACCATACTAAGAACACAGTTAAATTAACCCTTTTTTTTTCATATGAAGTAATAATCTAATCAGTTAATCAAGCCTTAAGCACTTTAAGCTTTAGCCCAGTGCCTTAAGTGCTGTCAAAAAAGATAATTTTTACTTGTAGTACTTAGTTTCGTCATTGTGGAGATGCTCAATCCAAAACTTCAAATTCCTACCCTAAATATGATTACTCATTCTAAGTAATACATTATTTTGCTTCCTTTCTCTCATGCTTTAGAATATATTAGCTGTTTACTTTCCAGTGTAATATATATTAAGTAATATTTGTGTTATTTTTATTACTAAATTGTCCACATAATTGTCCACATAAATTTTTATAAATTTATGATTAATTACATTTTTATTCTAAACTTGGTTTCAGTTTTTCTTAAATAACATTTTAATAACTGTTTTAAAACATGTAATTGGGAAACAGGGCTAAAAACTGCACAATATTTTGGTGAAATGAAATACCAGGCCCCAATTCTGTATATCTTTGTGTGGAGAAATCATTTTTAAAGAAAACATTGCACTTTTATGGCTTTTTTTTTCAGATTCCAACATTTATAGTCATCCAGTGTTTACCACACAAGGAAAATTAATTGGATTGATATTCACAAACATTAAAGAATTTAACACTATCTAGTCATTCAACCAATAAATATTTTGACATCCCTATTACACACAACACAAGATCAGACTCCAAATTGTTAATGGAATTGCTTTTTTATTTCCAAATAATTTGATTTTGATGAGAATGGATGCTTGGAATATTGCTGGATTGCAGAAAATATGAAAGTCATCATCTGATCATTTGAATGAAGGAAGCAATAGTCAATTTTTTTCTCCTGTTTTCATAGGTGTGTGTGGTGTTATATTGTGTAACCTAATAAACTTTCCTGAGGATCAGAGGACAGAGCCAGCCACTAGACTAGAAACAGAGCCAGGCAGTGGTGGCACACACCTTTAATCCCAGTACTGGGGAGCACACAGACACCTTTAATCCCAGGAAATGATGTCTGAGAAGAGAAAGGTATATAAGGTGTGAGGAGACACTCTCTTTAGACTGAGGACTTCGTAGAGGTAAGAACTAGTGCCTGGCTGCTCTGCTTCTCTGATTTTTCAGCTTTCACCCTGATAGCTGGCTCTGGGTTTTTTTATTAAAAGACCATCTAAGATTCGAACAACAGGTGTGGTAGCTGGAAGTCCCAGGTCCAGTTGCCTTCAGGTTAGTGTGTCCGAGGCCCCTCTTCTAGGGGTGTAGATGCTCTGTTCTTGGGTCTCTCCTCTGTGCACACCCACCCCTGGGATTTCCCGCTCAGACACCAAAGCTATTGAATTAGAGCCCCATTCAACCTCAGTTACCTCTTTAAAGGTCTCTGACTACCCACATGTGATGGGATTTTGGGCTCCAATATGTGAATTAATAAGCTGAGTGGGGATATAATTCAAACCACAGTGTAAGATAATTAGAAAAGGCCTGGGGGTAGGGGGAGGGGTGGGGGAAGGATGGGGGGAGCAGGAGGAGGGATAAGAAGGAGGATCTGTGCTGGTATGTAAAATGAATTAAAAAATTCTTAAATAAAAAATAAATAAATAAAGTTTTTAAAAAAATAATTAGAAAAAGCCCAAGATATCTATGTAGAAAACATAAGCTCTGTCAGTCTGTGCTGTTGAGGTAACTATGAGTAATCCAAGCATCTCTTTTCTTTCACGCAAAGCAGTAACAATAGCTGATGTATGTATGGCTCATTACTTAAAGAAGGGTATAGGCGTACTATTTGGTCCAAACCTTAAATTGCTAAAGCAAACTTGATGAACTTTTTGTTGGGGGGGAGGTCACTTTTTGTTCCATTTTTGATGCTGGGAGGGCGCATTTGTCTTATTGATTTGTTTGTTTGTTTGATTTTCTTTCTGTGTGTGTGTGTGTGTGTGTGTGTGTGTGTGTGTGTGTGTGTGTGTAAGAGAGAGAGAGACAGAGACAGAGACAGAGAGAGCTTTTCTCCCAGTCCCACTAAGCCCCAGCAGTCCAGTAGCCCACTTATAAAATGAACACATGGACGCTTATATTATTTAAACTGCTTGGCCATTAGCTCAGGCCTACCATTGTCTAGCTCTTACTTTTATATTCAGCCCATTTCTATTAATCTATAACTTGCCACATAGCTCGTGGCAGCGGCTGGTAGTATCCCTCCCTCCTCAGCCTTCCTGTTCCCAGAATTCTCTTCTCTTCTCTGCTTGTCCCGCCTATACTTCCTGCCTGGCTACTGGCCAATCAGCGTTTTATTTACACAGAGCGATATCCACAGCAGATTATAAAGTAGAGTTGGGTGGGAAATGGGCTGAGGAGAATCTGGAAGATGTGGGGGGTAGCAGAACATGAACAAGTTATAGGGCATGAAAAACCTGTTTAAATGAAAAAGAAAAAGAAAAGAAAAGAAGATGAGAACCATTTCAGAGAGAATTCAAGTGAAATAAAGTGGAGTAAACCCACAAAGTTAAAATCAGAGTTCACAAGCTGGCAGCTCAGGAGCCTTAAACAACCGACAAACTGGTTGTTAATCTGCATGCACAGTGTTTAAAAATTTTGACATTAGTTGGCAATTTTAAAAAGTCAGCAGAAGCCACTTAAACACCTGAATTTTCAGTTTTGCCTATTTCTAAGCATGGTAGTTACAGACCAGTCCTTGGAGCATTAAGGTTGCCACCCCCAACACAGCTATTCCAGGGATCCATAAACCCTGTTTGTACCCTGGTCCCTGTCATCTTTGATCTCAACTGTACTATTGTTGACAGAAATATAATAACAATATAGTGATAATGCTCTGTGCTGTTTCTCTCTCTCTCTCTCTCTCTCTCTCTCTCTCTCTCTCTCTCTCTCTCTCTGTGTGTGTGTGTGTGTGTGTGTGTGTGAGAGAGAGAGAGAGAGAGAGAGAGAGAGAGAGAGAGAGACGTGAACATGTGTACCTGCCTACCTGTGAGTGTTTAGAAGCCAGAAAGAGGACTCTGTCACTGTTTGCTTTATTACTTTATGACAGTCTCCCACTGAACATGGAGCAAGGCTGGCGGCCAGTGAGCCCCAGTGAACCTCCGGTCTCCCCTTCCCACAGCACTGGAGTTACAAGCAGGTGCACTTACCACTCTTGGAATTTTACATGGATGCTTGGAATTCTAACTCGGGTCCTACTGCTGGCCTTGTTGTCTCTCCAGCCCCCAATTGCTGCTTCTCAACCCACCAACTGTATTCATCTGTATTTTGTTGAATAAGAAACGTCTTTGTGGTTTAGCCATAAGAAAGAATGGAATGCATAAAAGCAGTCATAAATTACAAAAAGTGACAGATTGAAAATACCCACCTGGTAATAATGCATCTGCATATTTGTTTATATTTGTGGGTATTTTTATTCTCACCATAACAATAAATTAGTTCCCACCAACATCTGAGCCCTCCACACTCACATATTAAAAGCCTTTCTTTATGTTGGACTTTCACGTCCCACATCCCTCTGGTCATTTGACCAGTTGTTTTCCTGGTTGAACTATTAACACTGCCTCACAGACAGTGCTACCACTGAACTCTCCCTTCCTTCATTTGGAAATGAAGATGAATGCTTTGGAGAAAATAAGGCCGACTGTGATGGACTTCACAGAACTAATCGGCATAAGGCACGCAACCTGAACATTAGGGACTGAATGGCTGGACTGGAAAGAGCTGAGAACAGAGCTCCCGGCTACCCCACACTGAGTCATAGCTCTGAAACAAGGCTTTGACTCAAAACTATCAGGCTGGGGCTGCTGTTTTCCTGGCTCATGATAAGCCTGTCTCTTTTTATCCGGGGGTTGGCCTGTGATTTAACATAGCAGTGACAGCGATAGTTATCCCCCAAAACATCCTTCACAACTCGTTTCTAATATAAATCACTTATTCTTTATGAATGGAGAGTGACTCATGCAAGAGCAGACTGCCCATTAGTGGTCCCATTGTTAATTGGCTCTTTAATTAGTTTAGTGCCATATAATTATTTGAGGTCAAATAATAATTAAATTTTTGTACACCCCTGGTAAATCACTACTGGACCACCCTCCATGATAAAGGATCTCTAAATAACACACAGGATGCTTGCTGTATAACACAAGGAAGTGTGTAATTTTTCCCTACAAAAGCACCCTTTTAAAAAAAACCTCCTCTTTAAAGAGAACCATTTTGTCATCATTGTGTACAACTCTCTGTTTAAGAATAAAAATTATTTAATAAAAAATGTAATAAACTCTATTCATCTAATTGAGTTGTCTAAGCAAAACATAAAATACATCAAGCTTTAATTCTTAGCATAAATCACAAGTCAATTGAAATTACAAAGAGTAAACTGAACTGTAGAAGCCAAACCAAAAGAAAAATAATGAAGAATTGTCCAAAAGTTGCTCTTATGACACAGTCCGTGAAACCAAGCAGCTAAGCCATCCTCAGCATTTCCCCCACAAGTCAAGCACTTAATTGTTAGTTAGGATGATTCTGCTAGAATCTCATAAAGTTCTGATTTAAAATTAAACCCAGACATTTGTTTTTCCCTTTTTTGGCTTCATTGTTTTTCAAATTCTGAATAATTTTAAGCATTTTGAAATACAGCCAAAGAAAACATGATTCTGGAAATGCAATTTAAGGAAAGTTAGATTAGTATGTTATCAATACTGAGTAAGAGAGCCTGCCTTTGGGCTTTACAAAAAAGTACTGAATATTTTCAGCTTTAATTATGAAGGCGTATTCTGGCAAGTAGAGCCCGTGTTTCTAACAGGTTGGGTCTGAGCTAACTGAAGAAAACTCAGCCAGGAGCATGTTTTGATTATGTCAAGCCTTTCAGAAAAATCTTGACAGACATTTAAACTCTACCCAAACTTATGTAGAGCCATAGATTTTTAAAAGTTAATCAGGAGGAAAAGTCCAAGCAAAATACAAGCAACAACAAAAACAACAACAACAAATCCCTACATATATGTATTCAGCCACGTCTAACTGATAAAGAAATTCTTACAAGGACTTTCCATAACAAAATACTTTGTGAAATTTGTTTATTAATGTAAATTCCTTTGCACAGAATTAGCGTAAATTAATGAGATTTTTCAAGTGCAGGCACACACACACACACACACACACATCTACATGTTGAATTTGCCCATTTTCAGAGAAGTTGGTAAAATTCAAAATGCACTACAGACCCAGTTCAAGTTGATGTTATTTTGAACTATCATGAATATTAACTAATCAAATAAACTTATTCCTGGCCAAATGGAATTTAATTTAATTTTGTCATACTATCATTGCTTTCATAGAACCAGAGCAAAGTTCTCAAGCTTAGCAGATCTCTTCTCTTTGCCATGGGTCAGAGAGACTCACTGATAATGTTTGAGAAAGGCGATTGACATTTTTAGTGACTTTCAATGGTTTTGTTTTGTTTTGTTTTGTTTTGTTTTTAAGTTGATTTAGCAGTTTCTTCAGAGGAAAATTACAATCCAATATATAAGCCTTAGCAAACAAAAACTCATATGCACACCCATCATTTTAGCTAGAAGGAGATTGAAATGTTCTTATCAACTCATACTTGTACACAGCCTTCTACTGCTTCATTGTTTCAGTAGAGTCCCTTTTAGGTTGGGTGGCACTGTCACTGTGTTTCACCTCATAGATCGAGTAGCAAACGGTGATATACTTAGAGGCTACCAGAGAAAAGATCAGGTTACCAGAGTGAAGGCTCACAGTCCAAGGATAGTCTTTATTTCACAAACATTTTATTTGAACAGTACCGGTTATGAAGCTTTGGTATAGGGCCTTATACATTGGTACATGAACAATATCCTTAGGAAAGGCAGGTTCTTAAATGTCCATCCACTTGATGTCATTGTGAGCTGCCTAGATTTGTTAAGCACACTAAGTAAGTAAGTAAGTTATGTTCCAGGATGAATTTTCCAGGGAGAACTGAGGAAGACATATACTGAATGTGGGTATAAAGGACGCTGGGATCTAAATGGAAAAGAAGGGGAACAGGAAGTACATAGATGCAGATATGTACATTCAGTGCATGCACACACACACACATGATATAGACATGTAGCATATCAGATATTGCTAGGTGAACAACTTTGTTCCACCAAGCAGCCTCATGCTCTTGCTACTGTAGTGTCTTACTATTGGCTCAAAACAACTGCGCAAGCTAAGCATGGACTGAAACTTCTAAAACCATGAGCCAAACTAATCCATCCTCTTTGCTGTCTCAGATACCTGTCACAGTAACAAACCTAGCAACTAACACAATAGATATAAAACTGAGAAGAGACATCTCTGGTTCCCATTCTTCTGCCATCATTTAAATACCCATAAAGTCATGAGTAGAAACACTTCAAACAGGAGTCAATATGAACCAGTTAACCACCTTGAATACTCTGATATGAATTTCCAGTTTCTATTACTTCTGATAAAATATAAATTGATAGTGATAACAGCTGATAAGAACCTCAGGGGGAAAAAAAACAAAAACAAAACCTCAAAACTGTATGTGGAACAGAAATCACCATGTGTCTATTGTGCTGCAATGCTGCACAATGGGACTTTCTATAAACCATTATAGAACCGTGGGCAGGGTCTCTGAGGGATCAGCTGAACAGGTTGAGCATAAGCTCTAACTCCAGTCCCTGGAGTAAAGGAGTTTAAGAGTGTTACCTCTTCTAAGCCATAGAAGACAAAAACAGATATGTGAATACAGTGATTGAGCACAATTTTCAGCTTAAAACGGATTTCGAAAACGGGAAGCAATGGTTCATGCTGAAATGTTACTAAGCTCCAAATTCAGCCACTTTGTGACTCTATTAGTATCATCTATGACTAATTTGTGACCAAGCACCCAGCTGCATTCCTATTTGCCCACATTTTACATGAGTAACTTATGATGCTCAAACACGTGTAACTATCATGTTCTCTTCAGGGAGAGGTATACACATTCTAAATAGACTTCTCACCATACAATCTGCCACCAAATATGCATCTCTGTGAGCACTGTGATATGTCAGAGTTTACAAAGCCATATGCAATGTCCTTAGGCAATGCTATGTTGTGACAATTCTTACAATTGACCCTTATTTCTTGTGGTTTAATGCCACTGTGATCAAATGAACCATTTACATAGAAGGAAATAAGCTGCTAAGTGTACCTTTGAACTATTTTTTTGTTTGAATACAAGCTCCCCATGCTTCCTGAGTTCAAAGGATTGAAAAGTAAACTTCTCAAACCCCTTCAATATTAAATATTATGAACTAAGACACACAGATCTCATATTTTAGAGTGTATGAGATATAAATGAGCAGTTGATGCTAAATACAAAATCCCAGACTCCATCTCTACAGATTCTGATGTAGAATTCTTGTATAGTCCAAAAATGTTCAGTTTTAATCATTTGTTTTTAAAGACCACACCTTGAGGAGCACTGTTATTCCCTGGGATACCTGAGAGTTTAGACTCATGTTACTTTATGTGGTTCTTCACAGTCATTAGGAAACTAGACAAATATGCTACATGAAAACTAGTCTATACAGGAGAAAAATGAATGATACCTTTTGCTGTATCCTACAGAGAATAATCCTCCTAAGATATACTGTAACCTCATCTCTAAAAATAAAATATTGACTTTCATTTAACAGCCACATTGTATCATAACATAACTAAGAGATACCTCAGAGATTTAGGAAACAACAATAAAGACACAAGTTATATCTGTTGATGTTTAGACATTTTTTTTCACTCCTGTTTCTCATCCTATATCAAAGTTGACTTTGGTGGCTGGATCCCCTGACCTTCAGAGGAAATCCTAGTTAAAGTTTCAACATTTTCAGTGTCATCACTAATGGCTACTGTTATCATTGCTGACATGAACTTATGAACTATTGAATAAGCTTGACATAATTTATATTCATCGAGATGTCAGATAGGTGCACTTATCCTATCTCCAATTGACTTATAGGTCCCATATTTTCTTCCTTACAAAAAGTGTCATTACATCAGTTCAAAATTGAAATGTAGCTTAAAGTCAAGTGGGTAAATCCATTAAAGCTATTCTTAGATGTTTAAGAACACAGTGCTCAATTTATCACTAAGAAACAGTACATCATAGGAAAAAGCTCTCACTACTAGAGACCATGGGGGTCCTTGCTGAAGACAAACAGAGGGAGGCAGGAAAGAGATGAGAAAACAATGTAAGATAGTTGGAGAACCAGAAGAGAGCAATAGCTAAATTACTGGCAGGAAGGCATAATGTTTCTCATTTCTTGTTCAATGTTATCTGGAAATTTTGTCCAATACTTTAACAGTTGGCTAAGAAAAACAGGTGTTTGACTATATCAACGTAATTGTATTAAAGATTATGAACTGAAAGGAGACCTAGTATATCTAGCAATAAGCCTGTAGAAATCACATAGCCATCCTTAGGGAAATCTAACATGCTTTGTTCCATATTTCATACACTCTACTTTTCCTTTAGCCTATCTTTTTCAAAAGGCCAACATTTATATGCAATAGGAACTGCATTTTTCATAGTCTAACAAGATGAAGTGGCTAGACAGAGAACTAGAGCATAACACCCAACTGGGTGTACTTTAGAGAGATTCAAAAATAAGATTCACTTACTAATAAAAGTATTTCTATCTGGGCATAGAGGTACACATCTTTAATACCAGCACTCTGGAGGCAGAGACAGGAGGATCTCTGTGAGTTCAAGCCTGCGTGGTCTACAATGCAAATTTCAGAACAGTCAGAAGTACATAGTGAGACCCTGTCTCAGAAAACACAAAGACAGGAAACAAACAAAAATATTTCTAAATATTGATATAATTGAAGCCAATATATTGTGAACTCAATGAATCTTGAGATTTAAGGATTTTCATTTATATAAGCTCTTTCCAAGACCAGTTGTAAAAGAAGTACCTAACAATTACATAAGATCTACGTCTCTATGAGCTGTATCAGTTCCTTGGTCGAATTTTTGGGGTCACTCATGTACACTATCATGTCATCTGCAAATAGGGAAAGCTTGACTTCTTCCTTTCCAATTTGTATCCCCTTGATCTCCTTCTGTTGTCTTATTGCTCTGGCTAGAACTTCAAGTACTATATTGAATAAGTATAGGGAGAGCGGACAGCCATGCCTTGTTCCTGATTTTAGTGGAATCGCTTTGAGTTTCTCTCCACTTACTTTGATGTTGGCTGTTGGCTTGCTGTAGATTTCCTTTATTATGTTTAGGTATGTTCCTTGTATTCCTGATCGCTCCAAGACCTTTATCACGAAGGGGTGTTGGATTTTGTCAAAGGCCTTTTCAGCGTCTAGTGAGATGATCATGTGGGTTTTTTTCTTTGAGTTTGTTTATATGGTGTATTACATTGAAGGACTTTCATATGTTGAACACCCTTGCATCCCTGGGATGAAGCCTACTTGATCATGGTGGATAATTGTTTTGATGTGTTCTTGGAGTCTGTTTGCCAGTATTTTATTGAGTATTTTTGCATCAATGTTCATGAGGGAGATCAGTTTGTAGTTCTCTTTCTTTGTTGCATCTTTGTTTGACTTGGGAATCAGGGTAATTGTAGCCTCATAGAAGGAGTTTGGTAATGTTCCTTCTGCTTCTATTGTATGGAACAATTTAAAGAGTATTGGTATTATCTCTTCTTTGAAGATCTGGTAGAATTCTGTGTTGAACCATCTGGTCCTGGGCTTTTTTTTTGTTGGGAGACTTTTAATGACTGTTTCTATTTCCTTAGGAGTTATTGATCTATTTAAATAGTTTATCTGGTCTTGATTTAACTTAGGCCTTATCCAGAAAATTACCCATTTCTTTTAGATTTTCCAGTTTTGTGAAGTACAGGTTTAAAAAAAAATAAGATTAAAAAATAAATAAATAAATTGTTTTTCTTGATTTAACTTTGGTAAGTTGTACCTACTGGGAAAATTACCCATTCCTTTTAGATTTTCCAAGTTGGTGGAATACAAGTTTTTAAAGTATGTCCTTAAGGTTCTCTGGATTTCCTTGGTTTCTGTTGTTATGTTCCCCTTTTGGTTCTGATTTTATTAATTTGGATATTCTCTTGACATCTTTTAGTTAATTTGAATAGAGGTTTGTCTATCTTGTTGATTTTTTCAAAGAATAAACTCTTTGTTTCATCGATTGTTTGTATTGTTCTGTTTGTCTCTATTATATTGATTTCAGCCCTCAGTTTGGTTATTTCTTGCCATCTATTCCTTTTGGGTGTGCTTACTTCTTTTTGTTCTAGAGCTTTAAGGTGTTCTCTTAGATTGCTTGCATGAGATCTCTCTAACTTCTTTGTTATACGTAGGCATATAATGCTATGAACTTTCCTCTTAGCACCACTTTTATTGTGTCCCATAAGTTTGCATATGCTGTGTATTCCTTTTCATTCAATTCTAGAAAGTTTTTAATGTCTTTATTTCTATCTTGACTTATTCATTCAATAGAGAGTTGTTCAGTTTCCATGACTTTGTAAGCTTTCTATTGTTTCTGTCGTTGTTGATATCCAGCTTTAATTCATGGTAGTCTGATAGGGAGCAGGGAGTTACTTCAGTTTTCTTTTATCTATTGAGACTTCCTTTGTGTCGGATTATGTGTCCAATTTGGAGAAAGTTCTGTAATGTTCTGAGAAGAAGGAATATTCTTTGTGTTTGAGTGGAATGTTCTGTAAATATCTGTTAGGTTCATTTGGTTTATAACATCAGTTAGCTCCAGCATTTCTCCATCTAGTTCTTGTCTAGATGACCTGTCCTTGGTGAGAGTGGGATACCAAAGTCTCCCAGTGTCAGTGTGAAAGTATGTGATATAAGCTGTAGTAGTGTTGTTTGTTTGTTTGTTTGTTTACAAAAGTGGGTGCCCTTTGGGACATAGAAGTTAAGATTTGAAATGTGACCATTGACATTGAGAGTTATCAATGAGAGGTGTTTGTTGGTTCCTGTTATTTTGTTATGGTGTGTGTGTGTGTGTGTGTGTGTGTGTGTGTGTGTGTGTGTGTTTCATGTTGTTAACTTCTTTAGGTTAAGGTTTTTCTCCTAGTGCCTATGTTGGGCTGGATTCATAGATAGATATTGCTTAAATTTGGTTTTATCATGGCGTGTTTCATTTTCTCCATCTTTTGTGACGGAAAATTTTGCTAGATTTAGTAGTCTTGACTGGCATCTGTGGCTTCTTAGATCTTGTAGAACACCTGTCCAGGTTCTTCTGACTTTTAGAATCTCTGTTGAGAAGTCAGGTTCTATTCTAATAGGACAGCCTTTATATGTTACTTCACCTTTTTCCCTTGTAACTAACTTTTAATATTTTTTTGTTCTATATGTTTAATGTTTGATTATTATGTGATGAGGGGAATTTCTTTTCTAGTCAAGTCTATTTAGTATTCTGTATGCTCCTTATACCTTCATAGGCATCTCCTTCTTTGGATTAGGAAAATTTTCTTCTATGATTTTGTTGAAAATATTTTCTGTGCCTCTGACCTCAGTCTTCTTCTTCCTCTATTTCTATTATTTGTATATTTTTGTCTTTTTATATAGTGTCCCATATTTCCTGGAGGTTTTGTCAAGGGATTTTTCTGAGATTTAAGATTTTCTTTGACAGAGTGGAGAAATACGACATTCCATGATAAAGTAAAATTTAAACAATATCTGTCTACATATTCAACCCTATATTTCCTTTGTTTTCATGTGTGTTAACTACATACAAGAAAATGCAGAAAATAAATACTCTCATACCAGCAAAGTCAAAATAAGGGAAGCACACACCCTACCACCACCACCATCACCTCCACCATGACCATCACTACCACCACCAACAACAAAATAACTGGAATTAACAAACATTGGTCATTGAAATCTCTCAATATAAATAGTCTCAATTCCATAATAAAAAGACACAGACTAACTGGATGAATGTGAAAAGAAGATCCATCCCTCCCTCTGCTGAATACAAGAAACACTTCAATACCAAGGATAGACAGATGACCCCCCCCTTTTCTGGCTCATCCCTGTGTCCCAGTCCCCAATTCAAGAAGACACCCCGATCAGCCACAGATTATGCCTGCCAGATGACCAGGTAGGCTTCCTCCAGTCCTTCTCCACTCTCTTTCTCCCAGACTGAATCCCTAGTGCTGCAACAGTTCAGTCCCTATCCCCTGGCCTTCCCTTCCCCCACCCTCCAACACAAGCAAGCATTCTCTGTGAACACACCAGCCAAGCAGGCCAATAAAAGGGGCAATCCACAGCCAACACACTTTCTGAAAATCCAGAGTAAACAGAAAACAAGGAACAAATATGCTCCCACAAAGACAAACCCAGAAATCATAACCTAGACCTATAATTACCCCAAACCCAGATGCCTAGACACCAGTGTAAGAACACAATCAGTAATAGCCAGAGCAATAGAGCTCCACCACAGCCCAACTCTCCTACCACAGCAGGCCCTGTATTTCAACACAGCTAGAGAACAAGAAAAAGACCTTAAAACCAACTATATGATGACAATAGAGGTCCTTAAAGAGGAAATGAATAAATTAGTTAAAGAAATCCAGGAAAACACAAACAATTGGAGGAAATGAATAAATCTCTCAAAGAAAGCCAGGAAAGCACAAACAAACAAATGGAGGAAATTAATAAATCCCTTAAAGAAAGTGGATAAAAAAATACAGTTGAAGGAAACAAAACTGTTCATAAAAGAAACACTACTGTGGCTTAGATCACCTATTGGCCCTCACACACTGATAGAGGGGGACTTCAATACCTTACTTTCTACAAAGATAGTTCATCCAAACAAAAACTAAACAGAAGTGCTGAAGCTAACTGACATTATAAATGAAATATACCTAACAGATATTTGTAGAACTTTTCACCCAAACACAAAAGAATATACCTTCTTCTCAGAACATTAGAGAACTTTCTCCAAAATTGACCATATACTTAGAAACAAAGCAAATCTTAACAGATACAAGAAAATTGAAATAACACCCTGAATTCTATTTGACCACCACAGATTAAAGCTGTATATAAATAACAACCAAAGCAAGAAACTTGGAAAGAAATCAAAAACTTTCATCTGGGCAGTGGTGGTGCTCACCTTTAATCCCAGCACTCAAGTGGCAGAGGCAGGTGGATTTCTGTGAGTTTGAGGCCAGCCTGGTCAACAGAGTGAGTTCCAAGACAGCAAGGACTGTTTTGAAGAGAAACCCTGTGTCAAAACAAACAAACAAACAAAAACCTTTCTGGAATTGAATTAAAGTAAATAGACAGCATACCCAGACTTATGGGACACAATGATGGTGATTCTAAAAGGCAAGTTCATAGCACTAAGTGCCTACATTAAATAAGTAAATAAATAAATAAATAAAATTAAAGAGATTTCATACTACTAACTTAACAGCACACCTGTAGGCTCTAGAACAAAAAGAAGAAATTACACCCAAAAAGAATAGATCACAAGAAATAATCAAACTCAAGGCTGCAATCAGTAAAATAGACAAAAGTAACATTACAAATAACCAATGAAACAAAGAGTTGGTTCTCTGAGAAAGTCAGTGACTGACAAACCCTTATCCAAATTATCTAAATGACTGAGGATCAAATGGGGGGTAAAATAAAGTAGGAGTGAGGGAGAGAATACTGGGAGAGGCAGCCAAAATTAAGCACCTTTTGAAGAGTGGTGTAGAAACCTGATACAGTAGACACTTTTCCAAAATATATATGTATATGAAGCTGATTTAAATGAATTCACCAAATAATTAGGGAAACAGAGCCCCAGTTGACTATCTCTTGTCACCAAATGAAGATTCTAGGACCAGGATCAGGTTACATCTAACTGAGTTGTTTGGGAACCCCCAAACAGCCCACGCTGTTGCCAAGACTATAGATTTTTCTCTACAAACTGACAGCAAGGCCCCATTGCTGAAGACAACACCTACACAATTCATTGAATATGGAGAAGTCAAGCTGCTGCCTACATAGAGCCATGCCACTACCTGTTAGTATCTTTGGTGCAGGAAGGCACTCTAAACACTACCAAAAGAGAAACATTAACACCAAGCCAGTCACAGACCCTTTGTATTATAATGGTGCTGCCTGTAAGATATGTTAGTGCAAGGGTTGTACAAAGCTTGGGAGAGTAACCAACCAATATCGGATTAGATGTAAGGCCCACTCCACAAGATTAAACCCATACTCTACACTTCTTGAGTGACCAAGGACCTGAGACTAGATAGCCAGGGACCTAGGGTAAAACCAAATACTGTACCCAGAGACCAAGTATAGAACCAAACATGATCAGAAAAAAAATAGTCAATGAAATGATTCCTGATGGTACTCTGCCATACCCATAGACTGGAACCTAGTATAATCATCATGAGAGAGGCTTCATCCAGCAACTGATGGGAACAGATGCAAAGACCCACAGCCAAACATTAGGCAGAGCTTGTGGAACCCTACAGAAGATGAGGAAGGATTGTGGGAATCAAGACACCACTGTAGTGGGTAGCCTACAGAATCAACTAATCAGGGTGCAAAAGGGCTCAAAGAGACTCAACCGACAATCAGGGAGCCTATATGGGTCCAACCTACATCCTCTGTATATATGTTATGGTTATGTAGCTTAGTGTTCCTGTAGGACTCATTAGAGTAGGAGCTGTGACTGTCTCTGACTCTTTTGCCTGCTTTTGGGACTCTTTTCTGTAGCACGAATCTTAGGTCTTATTAAAAAAAAAACAAAAACAAAACTTGGGGCCAGGTATTGGGGTAAATGCTGAATGATCAGAGAAACAGAACAAGCCATAGCCACCTCACCTTGCCAGTTTCTCAGCTGATTCTGTTTCCTCAGACTGGAAACCTCTGTGTCCTCATCTGGAATGAATCTCAGCTGAACTGTTGCTCAAAAGCCTAAAAGCTTAACCAGCTCTAGTTCCTGGTCCTCACACCTTATATACCTTTCTGCTTTCTGCCATCACTTCCTGGGATTAAAGGCTTGAGTCACCATGCCTAGCTGTTTCCAGTGGGGCTTTAAACTCACAAAGATCTGAATGGATCTCTGCCTCCCAAGTGATAGTATTAAAGGCATGTGTGCCACCACTTTCTGGCCTCTATATCTAGTGGCTGTTCTGTTCTCTGACCCCAGATAAGTTTATTAGGGTGCACAAAATTTTGGGGAGCATAATATCACCACACTTTAATTCCTACTGGGTTGCCTCGATCACCCCTAATGTAAGAGGATGTACCTAGTTTTATTATAACTTGACATGCCATGTTTGGTTGATGTCCCTGGGAGCCCTGCCCTTTTCTGAAGGGAAAGGAGGAGGAGTGGATCTCAGGGAGGGAGACAGGGACTGGGAGGAGAGGCAGGAGGGGAAACAGCTGTTGGGCTGCAATGTAGGAGAGAAGAATACATTTTTTTAAAAGAGTAGCAATAAAATTACTCCTAATGACATACTGCTATGTTCATCATAGATCAGTGCCTTGTTCAACCATCATCAGAGAAGCATCCTCCTATACAAGATGGGAACAAATACAGAGACCCACATAATGCCTGACATTATGCAGAAAGTGAGAGACTTTGGAACACTCAGCCCTAAAAGAGGTGTCGCCACCAACTTCCTCCCCTCAGAGCTCAGCGGAAAGGGAGAAGGCAGAGTCTAAGAGTTGCAGGGGATGAAGGATGCCAAGAAAGCAAAGCCCTATAAATCAGTGGGATCTATGCACATATGAACCCTCAGAGACAGAGGCAGCAAACAGAGGGCCTGCAGGGGTCTGCACCAGAAGGAGCCCTGGAGATGAAAGAGGTGAACACTTGGCCCCATCCCTGACTCAGAAGCTATCTCCTATTGATAACCACTTGCTGATGAAAGTTTAGTTTTTCTCCAAGGGAGTCTCACTGAAAACAAACAAACTACTCTTAGGGGAGGGCTGTATGCTCAGCAGTAGATGGCCGACAGAAAAGGAACTCAACAGCAACTTTGAGGTCCCCTGTCTCGTAATGTTGTGTCAGGGCATTCCTTGTTTTTTGGTTTGTTGTTGTTGTTGTTGTTGTTGTTTGTTTGGGTTTTTGTCTCATTTTTTTAATTTTAATTTTATTTATTAATGTATTTTTTTCTCGTTTTACCCTACTGATTCTTTGCATCCATACTACGGCTTCCAGTTTTTATGTGTTTTATAGATTCCTGAGGGTGTGAACGGCTGGGTCTCTGTGTCTATATCTGTTTCTTCTGACTTTGCTTAGGCTTTTTTCCTCCTATTTTTGTCCTATTCTCATGTGTTAGTTTTGTTTTATCTTATTATTTTTTTATGATTATCCCTTAGAAGTCTGTTTTCTGAAGAGAAACAGTAAGGGGGTGGACGTAGATGCGCCGTGAGATGGGGAGGAGGAGAGGAGAGGAGAGGAAACTGTAGTCTGTTGTGGAGTATTTGTTCAACTAGACAAAGATGTGTTACATTCATTTGTGCTGCATTTGTTTAACTATTAAAGATGTGTTGCATTTGTATTAATTAATTAAAACTAACCTGGGCTCAGAGAGGAGAGGTTAGCAACTGATTGACAGGAAGGAGCATCGCATGGGTTTTTTAATTGGGATGGTGTGGAAGGAGAGAGGTTTCCAGGGATGCCATCTAAGAGGGAAAGTTATCCAGTGGCTACTAATAGCACTAAAGCAATGTGGTACAGACCAAAGCCTATTTCATCTTTACTTTCTTCTTGCGTCAATATCTTCTTTAAAAATGAGGTTATAGACAGAGATGACCCAGAGGAACCTACCATACATTATGTGAATTTTGACCCTGCTTCTATTCCTATCAGTGAGACTTTTACCAAATCTCCCACTTCATAGAAAACAAAATCTTTCAGTTACAGAGATGTGTGAGCATTTATCACTGTCCTTAGTAGTTACTATTATTTTAAAGTCTCCTAAGGCATTTCTTTGACTTGCTCCAATTTGAGAAAAAATCCCATTGTGTAGTCTAAATCTACTGTCCCATAAATACTTCCATATTTCCATTCCTACTTGAATCATAATAGTCAAAAATCACCCTGACTGGCCAATTACATGAAAAGTCTAAGTAGCTTTTCACTACAATATGTTCAAAACATGGCCACATATTAAACCTCAAGAAATGCATGAGCCCAAAAAGAGGAATGCCTTAGTTACAGCATAAATTCTTCCTCTAAAGATAATCAGTGTTGGTTTTTTTAAAGAATCATTAATCTGATGAAAATGTATATTTTAATACAGTTATATTACTAGACAAGAACAAAATCAAGTAACTATGGAAGATGAACTTTTGTTGGAAACAACATGAACCAGAGATTAGTTAAATGCAATAGTGCAAATCAAAGAATTACAAATAAAATGATAATGATAAAGGATAATAAAGGAATATGGCTGATATCACCAGTCTTCCTAGATTAAAAAAAAAAAAATGGCCTTTGGGGAGAGAAACTGTGAGCTTCACTGATTTCTTTTGAAGTCATATTTTACAATTTCCCTAATATTGTTCAACTTTAAAAATAGAATTAAAAAGAGGAAAATGGGATATATCAAAAAATACTCAAAATAGGTTAACATGATATAATGGGGGGTGGGTGGAGTCACAGGAATTTGTGGTGGTATTGTGTTCCCCAAAATATTGTGCATGCTAATAAACTTATCTAGGGTCAGAGAACAGAACAGCCACAATATTAAACATAAAGGATAGGCAGTGGTAGCACACACCTTTAATCCTAGTGTTCCAGAGGCAGAGATCCACCTGGTTCTCTGTATGTTCAAGGATACAGCCAAGCATGGACACCTTTAATCCCAGAAAGTTAGCCTTTAATCCCAGGGAGTGATGGCAGAAAGCAGAAAGATATATAAGGTGTGAAGAACAGAAACTAGAAACCTTTGGCTGATTAAGCTTTTACGCTTTGAGCAGTAACGTTCAGCTGAGATTCATTTGGATAAGGACTCAGAGGCTTCAAGTCTGAGGAAACAGGATCAGCTGAGGAACTGGCGAGGTGAGGTAGCTCTGGCTTGTTCTGTTTCTCTGATCTTCCAGCATTCACCCCAATACCTGGCTTTGGGTTTGTTTTTATTAATAAGACAATTTAATATTCATGCTACAGGAATTGACATAAAATAATCCCAAAAACCTGTATCAACATGAAAGAAATATGAAAGTTTATTCAAATTTTCCATTTCTCGATTTCTTTACAAAACTCAGTGTAGTTACTCCTGACTCTCTAGTAACTAGCAAGCCATGAAATAGCATAAATCTTTCTTAATTCTCTTTAAGCCTTCCTGAAGATAATGCTGTCCAATCATACTGGTTCTTTCACACCAGGCTTGTTTGTATATTTATTACAGCTATTTTAAGGTCTTTGTGGGATGATTGCAATATGTGGGCCATCTGTAAGCTAGTTTCTATTCACTTTTTCATATACTTCTTTTATTCTCTTGATTATGCTTCATATTTCCCTGCTTCTCTGGGTGTCACATAATGCTTGCCAATTGTATGCCAAATATTATACATAAAGGAAGAAAAGGAGACTGGAGTAAGTAAACACTCCCTGCTCCCAGAAAATGATCCACCATTTTTTCATTAGGTTTCTTAGTTGGGATGGCAGGGGCAGAAAAGTGCAGTCAAAACAATCCATAATTAAGATGGTCTGGCTTCACCATATGCAGAATTAATTCCAACTGACCACTGTTTTTTTCTTTTTTATGCAAAGCTTAGCAGCTGAGCACTAGTGAGATGTCCATATGTTTCTCTATGCAGAATAAAGTCCTTACCACCATTAAACTCATCTAATTAATACCTTTACTCAAGTCTCTCCTGAATGCAGAACAACTGCTGTCCACAGGCTCCTGGCTTTGCCCCCACAAACACTGATGATCAGAGCCATGAAGCCAGAGAACACTACCATCAGGTTCCTAGGTCACAACACAACACTAGTTCAGCATTTACCATCATCATTAAAAAGCACATATGGCTGACCTTTCCAAAATGATACAAGTGCCTTGAATTCAAAGACCATCTTATGTCATCATCTTCACCCTCATGACGTAGAAGTAGACACGTGCCCTGCATGAAGTAGACAACCTCAGAACATCGGGGAATTTCAGAGCTACTTTACCAAACCCTAGAGTTCCTTGTCGTCATGGAAGACAGCCAGTGCTACTTGTTGTGGATCAGGATTTCTATTGTGTCTCATTTCTTAAGGAAATAAACTATATTTCTTTACTCACTGTACTTTCTCACAGCCCTTCTGGCCTCCAGATATAAGAAAAAGAGGTTAAGCTCTCCACAATAGTTCAAATTCTATCAAACACCAATTGCATCAACATGAGAGCAACATGAAAGTTTGTTCAGATTTTATGTCCTAAGATAGTTCCATTCAATTCAGATACTGTCTTCTTGGAGTAAGCATCAGACCCCATAGGTTAAGGTTCACTTCTATAAGACAGACATCACTTCAGATGTCAAATGCATGTACAGAATGTGTCCTGTGCTTCTATCTGACCAGCTGTAAATCAGGATCCCACAATTTCCTCTCTGGGTTTGGTCTTTCCTTGAAATGTTCACAGAACTCAAGAAAACAGTTTGCCTACTACACCACTGGTTCATCAGTAAAGGACCTAACTTGGGGACAGACTGATGGAAGAGACTAAATAGAATGAGTTCTCAGGAAGTCTTTCAGATCAGAAAACATTGCCTTCTCACTTGATTCCAAAGGATATAACTAAAAGCTTGATATCCCAGCTCTTCATTCTATATGTCTCTTGCCTAACTGTGCAAGACTACCCATGCAAAGCCTGCTGAAACCTAACCTACCTCATCTCCCCTCAAGTTTGAAGGCATACAGGTGAGTTTTCAAGGTATCTTACTTTCAGACTTTACAGTGTCCTATACCATATCCTATGAAATATGCTTGAAGTTTTCTAGTCATTATTCCAAACTTTCACCAACATTGGAGTCTGAAAATATCAGAGCTTTATCAACAGTACATCCCAGCCAAAACAAGGAAAAGAATTCTCCCATGAGAACCAGTTTGTCCCAAGTAATAAGGACTTCTTCAAAGCACCTTGAAGAATAGGAAATGGGATAGTGATCAGCCATACTTCATCTTGAGCAAGGCTGTTCAATTTAGCATATGTCTGTGTACTACTCAAACCCATCCTCTATTTAAATGCAAAGTTCATGCGAGTTCCCTGAAGATGAACTTGGGGTCACTGAATCAATCCCTTTATCTGTAATTCTCAAAGCCATCCCATTGACTGAATTTCTCTCTGATTTTCACCATTATTCATCTCTTTAACGGGTATGTAGGGAACAGGTGTTACAAATAGAAAAGTATTTCTTTCACAGGGATGGAAGGAAAGTTAAAATAAAAAGTGTTCCCATCACTCTTACCATTTATAAAATCACAACCATTTTAGTTCTACACTAAAAAATTGGAATGAAGATTAAATATACACCTGTTATTATAAGTATAATGATGCACTCCCTATTAAATTAACACACCATAGTGATGATGTTCAGGAGGTTGGAGCAGTCCTGCCTGTCTCTGGCAGACAGTCCTCACTATTCATGTACTCACTGGGTGCATCTTATTAGCCTGCATAGTGGTATATAGGGTGTATAGGTGCTCTGTCTCTTTATGAAGATTCCGTAATTATGGTTTATTGATGTGGAATAGAATGTTTAACTATGTAAAGATGTGTTGCTGTTTTACCTTGCCTTCATAAAGCACCTGAATGGTCTAATAAAAAGCTGAACAGCCAATAACTAGGCAGAGAAGGGATAGATGGGGCTAGAGGGCAGAGAGAAAGGGAAAGCTAGCCTGATGGCTATTTACTCTAGAGCATTCCCAAAGCAGGATGGACAGTATGTAGATGAGGTAAATGAGCCTCAGGGAAGCATATAGATAAATAGAAATGGGTTGATTTAAGTTTTAAAAAAAGAGCTAGGTAGAAACAAGCCTAAGCTAAAGCCAAGCATTCATAATTAGTAATAAGTCTCAGTATCATGTTTTGGGGCCTGGCAGTCTAAGAAAGACTGCTATAGTTTATGAAACAAAATGTCAACAATTTAATTCAAGGAAAACAATACAAACTGATTACATGAATACACAGAAGAGTCACACAATATATGAGACCAAAAAGGGCAAGAAAGGGGCCAAGTTCTGAGAGCATGCACAGCATCTTGAGCAACAGAAAGAAAGAGGGGCTTTTATGGGAGGTTATTTTAGTATACAGGTAAGATGGTACTGAGTTTTAGTCTACCCTCCTGGGACTTAACTCTATGTTTGGTGAGCTTCTGGGAGGGGGCAGGGCAGTCATGAAAATCCCTTTCTTTAGCCAGATAAGAGAATTTCAGAGAACATTTCCTTCCTGAATGGAGGGGTCAGGGATGGGGGTGGGGGTGAGGGTCTGAAGGACCTTACTTGTCCTTCAACACCTCTCTCAGGTAGAATACAGACTATCTTGATGAGCTAATACATCATCTATTTTAGAAATAATTTGAATTATCAAGAGGACAGGTCAAAGACGCAAATGCGTAAAGACACACTAAATGGCTATCTATCACCTTAATAGGAAAACAAGAAAGAGAATGGAGGTACAAACCATTTATAAATCCCCAGGAAACCATCCCAATTATTTTGAAAAATCCCACAATCCGTAAACATTAAATTCAGAAATATACAGTCAATGTTTGTGGTTTAGACCAATGCGAAGGTCATAAAAGCAAGTGGCTTTCATTATTGCCAACAGACTTTGTGTAAAGAGATTGACTCAGTTTCACTTAAGTCCCCCTATAAGTATCAATGCTAATTCATCCTATCTGTGTTTCTCTATCTCCAGTGTTACACTTGACAGTGGGAACTTGCAGACTATTTTACAGATTTGTACCATTTTTTTTTCCTGCAAGAATTTTAGATATGTTGAAAAATTCTTACTATTTCACAGGAAAAAAAAGCCAGCCACATGGTCATTAAAAATTTTCTATGACATTTAAACTTAATATGACTAAGACGTGGTTATAAAATAAAATAACACTCCATATTGGGAAACCTTTTAAAAAGCTGAATGAACCTTTTTATTCTACATACATCAGACTCTTAATGGCTTTTCAACAGTTTGGGCCATTTTGTGAAATTGGCACAGCTGCTTCACATTAGCACAGAGGTTTTGTTATAAAAGAGCATGTACAGACTGCTAAGTCAAACTCCATAGCCCTAATGTTGATTTTGTTATTTATTCCGTGTGGCTATCACGGCTTGTTTTGTTTTCGATTTGGTGAAGACTTTCCAGGAATTTTCTAAAATACAAACAATAAGAAATGTATATTATGTTCCCATCTTGAAACTACCCAAACAATTCAATTCAATTATTTATTGAGTGTCTAATCACAGCTGGCAATAGGCCTATTAATATATTAAAATGCATCCTAAGAACTTCTGAAATCCCAGCTTGTCATTTGTCTGACATTGGAGAAAAAAAGAAAACACTCCAGCATAGACACATGGTTTTGTGGAAGAGAAAAATTCATATTGACTATTGCTTTTCTATTGAACCTCAGAATTTTTTTAAAGGCAAACAAAAAAACTAGTTTTATTAGTTAGTATTCAGAATATGCCTTTGAAGTGGGCACCTAGTAACTGTAAGCAGGACCCTTAATAAGTAGAAAATATGAGGAAACCCTCACCACTTTTTTGTGGACCACATAGAATTTTCATTCAAAGCCCAGGAAAACCTTTACAATGGCTTAAAATGGGCTTAATAAAACCTACAAGGTCTTGTTACTTCTTCATGTAGAAAAATCTCCCCCACTTAACCTAGATTTAAATTTAAATCGCTTTAATTATTACAAAAATTAATAAATTTTTTTAGTAATGTTTCTAAATCCTAAGATCAGTCCCTGAAAAAATAAGTAAACTTGTGGGTTTTAAATGTTATTATAATGAGAGATCTGAATGATTGGTAAGGAAAGTTGAAATTTGTTAGAATCCATGTGCTTCAAGGTGGAGGAAACATGAGAAATGGTGCCCTGATTAAGTGTGCAATAGCCAAAGGGAACTGGTTTTTCCCCTGGAGAAAACACCAAGATATTGTCTAAACTTAAATACCTTATCTCTTCAACTTTGTATTTTCACACACACACACACACACACACACACACACACACACACACACACAACACATACACACACAACCTATGGGCCAGAATATATTTTCATAATTGCTAAGAGATCAACAATTTGAGATTGCATAGTTCACCTGTGAATCTCATAACCTTTCACTAACGGTGACTATTTTTGTACTGGGTCACTGGAATAAAAAAAAAAAACTTTTACTTGGGTAATATGATTATTAATATTGACTGTTGTCAACTCCACAGGATCTAGGATCATTTAGGAGACAAATCTCTGGGGATATCTGTGAAGGATTATCTACAAAGACACACCCTGAATGTTTCCCCCATCATTCCTGGGGCTTGAGTCCCAGACTGCAGAAAAGATGAAAGCATGCTAAGCACTAGCACATGAGCATCCATCACTCTGCTTCTTAACTGAGGATGTCATGTGACCAGACACCACAAGCTCTGCCTCCGTGACTCCCCAGCCATGGTGGACTGTACCTTCAAACTGTGAGTCAAAATGAGCTGTTTCCTTGTGTCACTTTGGTCAGGGTACTCAGTCACAGCTCTAAGAAAAGTAAAAGTAACTATCATAAGTCATGTTTGTGTTCTCAGACTCTGAGGTTGTATACTGCGCACAACCATATCTAAAACCCAGAAAAGAAGCTGGCAAACAGATAGACCTGAAAAAGACTGGAGTGATCTCAACATCTCAAATGTCCATCTTAAAGAGCTTGGGGAACATGGAGAACTTTTTAATAAGGCAAAAGGTGGTGCAGAGAAACAGTGAGCAAGTACAAGAACTCTCTGGGTAGTGTGGACTTTCTCTTCAAAGGGCTCTCTCTCTCTCTCTCTCTCTCTCTCTCTCTCTCTCTCTCTCTCTCTCTCTCTCTCCTCCTTTTCCTCCTTCTCCCTCTCCCCCTCCCCCCCCCCCATTCCCCTTCCTCCTCCTCCTCCTCCTCCTCCTCCTCCTCCTCCTCCTCCTCCTGCTCCTCTTCTTCTTCTTCTTGAAGTTGGTCTGAACTTCAGATCTCTTGGCATCAGCATATTCATTTGCTTTTTAGGCAAATCTGTTTATATAAATGTGAGGAGACGAGGGACCAATTACTGAGAACATACTGTGGAAAGGCTGAACATTGAAAGATGAGGAGAAAGACTGGAAATTCATCACCTCATATCCTAATTCTCCTCCTCTCCCAAATAACTAACTTCATAAGTATGCGGTTCTAAACATTTCCCCATATTGTTATATTCAGAGTATAATTGTAATTTCCACATATATAACTACAAAGTTCACTGTCCATTCTTCATTCCATTTCTGTGGGATGCATGAAAGTGTTTCTGTTTTGGCTGCTTGATTCTGAGGGGTTAAAACCTGCACGTAAAGAATGGAAAGTCTTTACATGAGTTATGTGTAGATGTACACAGGCAAAATCTGAAAAAATCCAAAACCGTCTTCTTCTGGCCTGAAGAGGGGCTTCATGAGAGAAGAAGACAAGGAAGAGAAGGTGTGAACAGGAGAGAGTTTCAAATGAGCCCCCACGGCATACATAGGCTGAAGCCCTGACGTAAACATAAAATGTTGACTTCATTTGTGGCTATAGAAGAAAATAAAATTGGAAATCATTAAATTAGTGCTTTTGATGGTGTAAACCTATAAATTAAATGTAGTACATATTAAGACAAACCAGTAGTTAAAAAATGCAATAGAAAAAGTGGGAATGGAAAAAGAGAGAAGAAGGAAAGATGGAAGGAAGAAAGGAAGGAAGGGAGGGCGGGAGGGAGGGAGGGAGAGGGAAAGAGGGAGGGAGGGAGACAAATTGATTTTCAAATGTTCACTTTATAGGCTCCCTACAGACATTTCTTCAGAAAGCCAAGGAAACTTATAGCTGTATATCTATATGATTGGTTAAAATTCCACACATTTGACTTTTATTGTGTATTAAAATACAGCCTATACAGGCATCATTATATACATGTATTCAACATCCTGTTTTCCTTAACATTTATACATATGGTCAAAAAAAGGCAATATATAAATAAAATCCATAATTCCTAAAAGTAAAACTTCAAAAGAGCTTTTATTTTTGACATCTGCTATTTTAAATCAAAATAGTATAATCATATTTTTAAAAGAAGCCCCCTCCCCAAAAAAAACAATTCTACATTTAGCTCTTCTATGCTATTAGACTAAATGCTCTCTGAAGTTTTGAGAATTGAAGACTTGAATGGAAAATATTATTTGCTAATAAAAATTTTAAAGTTTGACACTTTTAAACAAGAGGTTATTGCTTGTGTAGTTTTCTTCCAAATTGAAGCATTCCCTAATAGAGAAAGGAAGGAGGCTCCTAAGACTCAGAAAGTAAATAAAACTTGCATGTCTCGGGAAGTTCCTGAATGTTACAAGATTCACAAGCCTCCTCCTAAGGGTATAGTAACAGTAATAATCTCTGGTGAGATGAGACCATCCTTTGGGTTAATATAATCTTCCTACAGGTGTGCTAGAGTTCAGAAGATGCAGTTAAGTGAGTCTTCTCTGCTTTTGAATCACCCATGCCCAGTGAGTAACCCCTCACCTATGCTTCTGTAAGTAACATCAAAAACTCATCAGTTCATCAAGCTAGACTTAGGTAGAATCTGTGATCTGTACTCAGTGCTCTATCTGGGGTGAATGGATGTTTATTCGTATCTTCCAAGGAAAAGTCACACAACAGTACATGGTAGAGCCCTTCAGGCAAATAAAATCAGTGCCATGTATCTAGAGACACAGAAAGTGGTTTGTTATGGAAATGTGGTTCCTGAGATTGTAGAGGCTGAGCAGGCCTTAAAAAGTGAATGACAAATTTCCAACCCATGACCTAGAAACTAAGAGTACCAGTTAGAAGGCAGAAAAAGATTAATGGCCACCTCAAGCAGACATCAGATTTGACTTTCCTCCACCTATTTGATCCCTTTGGATCCTCAATAGGTCAGATGACACCCTAGAGCCTCAACAAGTCAGATGACACCCCAGGATCCTCAACAGATCAGGTGACACCCCAGCATAGGAAGGCCACCCTTTTTACTTGGTTCTCAAATGTGATGGCAATTACTTCTGCAAATACCTTCCCAAGTGTGCCCAGAAATGACACATGAAACGTGCTATCATTTGGACATATTTTAGCCAAGCCAAGTTAACACACTAAGTTCAACAATTGCTATGCATGAGTCAAATTTGCATCTTATGTGTATGTGTTACATGATTTACATTTTTGTAAATAGAAAAATTACTATATACAAGCAAATTATCATGGACTTTGGTTCCTAGGATCTTATGCCTTTAAAAATCAAGACTAAATATAACCTTCATATACATGTGGAGTTGAATTTTACTTTTAAGTATGTTCACAAGAAGATGAGAATGGACAGAAGGAAAATTCCAAAGTCGAGTGGACTGCAAGGCAGGAGAAGTAAAGTGTGTCACTCAGATTAATCTTTTTAGCTAGGGTTATTTTATTTTTCTGTATTAAGTCCACTAAGAACAAATTGTATTATCAGTTTATCCCATATTTTCACTGGCTGTACTTACTGAACCAGTTAGGCTATAAAAAACACTTGTAAGTTCTTTGAATGAAAAAAAATACGTATTTTTGAAATGATCATGAGGCAAAATGTGATTATGTACTGACATCTTGACTCAAGCTCCCAAATTTAAATTACAAAAAAAAAAGAAAAAAGAAAAAAAACCCTAAATTCCATTATAGTGACTGTTAAGGACATTAGGTTTCTTAGCACATTTCAATCAAAAGTAACCAATAGAAATAGTCCCAGAGTTAAATCACTGACAAATTAAAACAAATATTTTTTAAAAAATCAAAAATTGCTTAATGATAATTAAAATCTAATCAATCATAGAGATTTTGTCCTTATCAGCAATTAAAAGCTATTTGACTCTATGAAGCTCAATTTATAGCAATTGGCAAGTATATTGCTTCTTTTTACAAATATATTTAATAAATAGTTCTGTGATAACGAAAAACAGTTTGTACTCTCCAGATGTTAAACATGTGGAAGCCAGCACAGTGCATTATTTGTGAAGTGACTTTTAGGACTGATGCAAACATTTTTATCTTTTATATTCACCTTGTATTCCTTTAAATATTGAACTGTGACATGGAATGATCTTTTCTTGTCATTTATTAAGAAAACTTAGAAGTGAAAAGGGGAAAAACATCTTTATTTAGAATATGAAAAGGTTTCCCTTATCAAATTGTTCTTAGTATAACAGTAACTATAAAAGGAGAAAATAAAAGGCAACTGTGTCAAGTATCCATGATGTGTCAGAAATAAAACTGCTCTGTTTGCAAAGTAAATTAGGACTCACATAATCAAATGTGACATTTTCTATCAGCTTATAATTTCATCTTTTTCTAACATCAGAAAGTGCAGCTCTTGTAAATAAGTATAAATTTATGTTAGCACAAAACCTCTGAATTATTTAAAGTATTTTATTATTATAACATACACAGTATAAAGTACATGATATAGTTATATATTTAAAGACTTTGAAGTACACATATCATATGTATGTAATAATATATATATATATATATATATATATATATATATATATGCCACAATTTAAAGAAAATAATTGTTTCCAACACCCTTGTGTCATCCAAGGTCAGTAACTCTCAGAGAGAACCATTACCACCAGTGACTAATTTTTCTGTATCAAATTTCATTTAAATGGAATCACACAGTACATTGTCTTCATATTTTAGTTTATTTTTTAAAAGTCTTTTAATGTGATAATTCTGTAAATTTTAATGTATTCACAAATCCATGCAATTACAACTACAATCTCATTTCAAAACATACTTATCACTCCCAAAGCAGCCCTGCACCCCTTACCAGCCATTGCCTGGGTTGTCTCCTTCACTCGGGCACAGGCAATCTCTCGTGTGCCTTCTGACAATAAAGTTGCATATTGTAGACTGCTGTTTGAATCTTAGATGGTCTTTTAATAAAAAACCTGGAGCCAGATATTGGGGTGAAAGCCAAAAAATCAGAGAAGCAGAACAGCCAGCCACTAGTTCTTACCTCTACAAAATCCTCAGCCTAAAGAGAGTGAGTTCCTGTTTCCTCACACCTTATACACCTTTCTCTGCCCAGACATCACTTCCTGGGATTAAAGGTGTCTGTGTGCTTCCCAGTACTGGGATTAAAGGTGTATGCCACCACTGCCTGACCTCTATGTCTAGTCTAGTGGCTGGCTCTGTCCTCTGATCCTCAGACAAGTTTATTCGAGTACACAAAAGATCACCACAATTTCATTTGAATATTGTCACACAGTGTGAACTCTTCGCTGTATAATTGCTTCAACTTTACACACTGTTTTTCACATTTCAGCAGTGCTGTAGCACATATCCCCCACTCCCTTTCCTTGAATGTCCAAACAGCATTCCATGTATGAATAAATTACAGTTTGTCTACCCAGCTGTTAATGGACATTTGGGTTTACACTTGAAGATACTATGGTTAATTTGACAATGAATACTTGGGCACATTCTTTTATGTGCATGGTTTGGGTAAATATTTTTTCTCTTGAGTGGACTGCCTAAGAGTAGGACTATTGGAGAAAATGCTGTTTGTGCTTACTTTTTCAAAAACTGCCAAACTGTTTTCCTAAGTTGTGTCTCCATTTCATATTCCAACTAACAATAGATGAGAGTTTCTCCTGGCTCTCAGTATCATTTATTGCCCATCTTTATTATTATAACCTTCTAATGAGTGGCTTTGGGCTTTATTTCACAATAACTAATTGGCGTCTCTCCAACAACTAACAAATGTAATAATTTTGAACACATTTGGAGATGATTTTAGTCATTTTATATCTTCTTTAGTGATGTGTCTATTCAAATCCTTTTCTAATTTCTAATTTTCTAACCTAACTCTATGTCATCAAGAATTACTCCTATTTTTTTCCTGAGAGTTTCCTGATTTTGTCTTTTGTATTTGATCTATGGCTCATTTTAAGCAAATTCTTGTACAACGTGGTTCAAGGCAAAGATGTAGCTTCATACTATGGTGTGCATAGATCTACTTGTTTGTGTTTTTTCCATGTTTTTATTTGTTTTTTATTTATGTAGTGTATGTGTGTGTGTGTGTGTGTGTGTGTGTGTGTGTGTGTGTGTGTGTTGAGAGAACAATCTGCCTGAGTTGGTTCTCTCTTCCTACCAGTATCAGAGATTGAACTCAAATTGTCAGGCTTAGCAGCAAATGCCTTTACCCACTGAGCCAACTCACCATCCCCAATTTTCTTTTGATCTTTTCCTGGGAAGTAAACAAATGATGCTCTACAGCAGAGGTGTCCAACATTGAGCCCACAGAGGATAGCTAGGTATGCAGCCCAATACAAATAAACGGTAACTTTACTTAAAACACTGAAATTTTTTGTCTTACTGTTATATTTATAACTCAATAGTGCAGTCTTGGGTGTGAGCTTTGTAAATGACAGCATCATGTCTCAATGGCACACAAAATAAGCATGAGGGTTTTTTTCCTCACTATCTGTAAGCAAGACTGTCTTCAGTTTTATGGTGGCATGCTGCTTCCAGTCTGTTATCAGCCAAGCACAGACAATCAAATGAGATATGGTAGACAACCTTGCTTCCTGTTTTTACTTTCAGTTACTTTCCATAATTAAATCAAGATCCTTAAATATTACTACCTTTTCATTTACTAGTAGTAGTAGGTGGTGGTGGTGGTAGTGTGTGTGTGTGTGTGTGTGTGTGTGTGTGTGTGTGTGTGTAGTACATGTGATGTATATTCATGTGTTTTCCTTTTCCAAGTGTGTGCATCAACACTTGCTAAGACACCAGGTTAAATTTGTGCTACTTTTGTAAAATTGGGCACAGCTGCAATTTACAAAGTAAGAAATAGCATGGCTTCTCAAGGCACCAATGTAGGATTCAAGAATGAGAATTCCAGAGGAATAAAATTGGTGCAAAGAAAGGAAAGGGTTCAACATATTCAAAAAGGAAGCATTATTAAACATAGCTAGTTCAAACAGGTAAGAAACAGTAAATGTGGTGTAACCGACCCAGTGCCTCCACGTGGTGTTATATTATGTCCCCCAATATATGGTACACCCTAATAAAACTTATCTAGGGTCAGAGAACAGAACAGCCACTAGATTAGACATGGAGGCCAGATAGTGGTGGCACACATCTTTAATCCCAGGACTTGAGATCTCATGTCTTGCTTGGGAAAGACACACACTTTTAATCCCAGGAAGTAATGGCAGGAAGCAGAAAGGTATATAAAGTGTGAGGACCAGGAACTGGGGCTTTTAAGCTTGTAGGCTTTTAGCAGCAGTTCAGCTGAGATCATTCCCGTGAGGACTCAGGCTTCCAGTCTGAGGAAACAGGATCAGCTGAGGAGTTGTCAAGGTGAGGTTGGCTATGGCTTGTTCTGCTTCTCTGATCTTTCAGAATTCACCCCAATATCTGGCTCTATTTTTTATTAATAAGATCATTTAGCAATTTGTCTTACCAAATAGAAAAATTCAATCACACGTTTCCAGTAGTATTCTCTTTTGTGAGAAACAGAGTTTATTAAAAACACTAAATTAAATTATTACCTCTTTCTACACAAACTAAAATATCAAGTTTTATATATGTTGAAAAATAAGGGATACATGTAGCTCAGTGGTAGGGTATTTCTTAATGTGCTTAAGATTCCTAGTTCTATCCCTGGTACCACAGGGTAGGGGAAGGTTGTGGGAAAATGAAGATTTATAACAGTGTAGACGTGTTACCTAAGAAGCTAAGCGACTCTGTATGATAAGGGAAAGTTGTCTATTTTGTTAGTTGTTGCTTATCCCTCTCAAAGTAGCAGAAAAAACAAATTCTGTGATTATAATATTGTCTTCATCTTAAACTTCAGGTTATCACTATTACTTTTCTAAAGATAGGTGCATGTGTGGTGGTATGGTCATAGACAAAAAACATTCATTTCTCAAATATCAATTTGGAATTTCCCATATTAATTTGTGTGTGTGTTCTATACATTTTATACTTACTTATACAATAAAAATAATCAATGAAAATATAGACCTAGTATTTACTTTGAGCCAGAGAAATTATTTATTTGACAAATCTCAACGTTGAGTTAAAATACATTCTGATAGAAAACTTACATTTAAGGGATGAGGAGGCAGCCAAGTGGATAAAGCACTTGCCTTGAGAGAATAATGAGGCCTTGAGATCAATGTTCAGACCACACATAAAATCTGGGCATGGGGGTGCATACTTTTCATTGTAGTAGTACTGGTAAAATGGGAGGTGGTAACCAGCAGATCTCTGGGCTTACTGGTATGCCAGCCTAACTAATGAGAGATGCTTTCCCAAACAAAAGGTGGAAGGCCCCTAAAAGAACAGCAATGGAGGCTGTCTTCTAACTTCCACACATACATATGCATACATGCTCACACCTGCATTCACACATACATACATACATACACACACACACACACACACACACACACACACACACACACACACACACACACTCCAAGAGGAAAAAAAGAAAGGAAAGAAGTCTTATATTTGGACTGTAGTGTATGTGTATTATGAGGATCATACTAAAATTATCTCCCATGCATAATAGGATTTTCCCAAGGTCTGTATTCCTCAGTACAGTTCAGTTCTGGAGTAGAATTGAAGACTGGCAGGTAATATAGAAATAGCACATCTACCCTTCTCAAAGTCACAGGTGGTTAAGAGACTGAATTCGAAATGAGTTGACTTACCCTAGCCCTGTCCTCTTGAGACTGGTAAAAGGCCCTTACAGCAAGACATTCAGCCAAGAGCAAAGAACTTGATGTCAGCCATGGTGTGGTGAGCCGGGAGCATGGCAAACGGTCATCCAATGGCAGATCCCTGTCACGGATTCCATCTCCTGCATGCCGGAATGACTGTTTCTCAGTAACTCGCTTCAGATTTCTTACTGGTGGATTTCTATCCACTTCTCCAAGTCCCCAATAGCAACTCATGAAAAAGAGCACAAAGAGCAGGCTCACCCTCTCAGGATACCTGTGGTGCTGTAGGTGGGAAGGCAGTGGTAACAAAGAAGGTAGTGGGGGTCCTTGGGGGTAACTGTGATGCTGTCCATGGGAAAGTAATGGTAACAAAGAGGGTAGCGGGGGTCCCTGGGGTAACTGTGATGCTGTAGGAAAGCAACAGCATCAAAGAAGGTAATGAGGGTCCTGAGGATGGCAGGTTTGGCTCTGGGAAGAGAAAAGTATGATACTTGGAGTAGAGCTGTGTGCAGCACCCAGACTGACCAGGTTCCCAAAATCCTCATGAGGAGAACATGCAATTAAACTGTATAAATCCAACAACTACTGCCAAGTGCATGTGTAACTCAAACTAGTGAAAACCGAACATCCCTTTAGCAACGACTCCACTGGAATTACACAGAACTCACACTGCTGTATACTAATGATTTATCATAAACAATCCTCAGAGTTACATATTTAAATTTATTTATAAATGAAGAACTGACTTTTTATTTTTATCACATCTTGTTTATATTTCAATGGTGAAATATTTTAAGAACTATTTGGGTTATAGGTACACTTCAAAGTTTTGTAATCTTTTTTTAAAAAAAAGTTATACATACTTTTTGATTATATTCTTTCACCTCCTCCCATTTCCTCCCACACACCCCTACTCCACCCAAATTCATATTCTGTCTGTCTCTCTGTCTCTGTCTCTGTCTTTCTCTCCCCTCAAAAAAAAAAAAAAACAAGCACTAATAAAATATACCAAAATAAAACAAAAGTCTACCAAAAAAAGAAAAAAAGAAAAGAAACAAACAATAAACACAGAATGAGTTTTATGTGGCCAACTACTTCTAGGCATAGGGTCTGCATTGGAGTATGGTTGATATACCCAATAACCCAATAACACACCATTGGAGAAAGTTAATTTTCTCTTTCCCAGAAGTCACCAACAGAAAATAGCTTCCTGATTAGGAATGTGAGTGTGTGGCCACACCTCCTGCTTAGTGTTTGTATTTTGCCCAGTTTGAACCTGTGCAGATCCTATAAGGGCTGTCACAGTCCCTGTAAGTTCATATGTATACCAGTCCTGCTATGTCTAGAAGTGTTGTGCCTATGTCTCAAGACCACCACAGAGCCGATACCCGATGCAAAACACACAGGGATTTATTGATAACAAGCAAGCCCAGGCTTGGTTGTGTCCAACACTTGACACAGAGGGTGGAGGAGGACGGCCTTGAGCTCTCAGGAAAAAACACAAGCAGGGTGGTACAAGCCTTTGCATCATGTGATTGGGTGAGGGTGTGTAGACTTTGAATTTACTGGTTGGGGGTTACAGTTATCATTTTAGGGCAAGCCTGGACAAGTGCCAGGCTTTGTCCTTGAGCTGCCATGGAGGCTAGCTGGCCTCGCACGTTCACTTGGTGAAGTGTCGGAGACAGTAAACAACTGGCTAAACCTTACGCAGTCAGAGTCCATGCAGAATGGGAGCTACTGCAAGGACTATGTCATTTGTTCATGGCCCTCCCAGAAACTGCTTGCTCTAGCCTCAGGAAACTGAAATTGAGGCCTGATCTTTGAGAGAAGACTGAGCAGCCTATTAAGGCATCTTCTTGGTCCTTTCAGAAGACATTGCTTCTTTGGAGTCATCCACCACCTCTAGCCTTTACAGTCTTTCTCTCCCTTCTTCCATCTAGAACCCCAAGCCTTAAGGGGAGGACTTTAATAAAGGCATACCACTTAGGACTGAGTGCTCCAAAGTCTCTCACTGAGTAATTGTCCAGTTTTCAGTCTCTGTTTTAATTGTTATCCACTGAAAGAAGTTCCAATGATGAAAGTTGAACAATGTTCTGATTCATACATATAGCAATATATCATTGGGAATAGTTTTATCACTATTTTTCATGAGCAGAGTAATAGTAGTGGATTTTCCTCCAGGACTCATGACTTTCGCTTCCCAGACTCTTGGCCACTTTAGAAGTGTCAGGCATGAGTTTCATCCCACAGAGTGGCCCTTAAGTCCAACCAAAAAGTGGTTGGTATTCCCATGACATTTAAACCACTAGCGCACCAGTATATCTTGCAGGCGGACCATTGTTAGAAGTCGCAGGATTTATAGGTGAGTGATACTATAGATTACATTTATGCTCTGGTAGCACGCAGAATTAAGTAGGAGTGAAACTCCTTGTTGGGCACCAGCTCAACCTCATTGTGTTTGATGACATGAGTGGGTGCTGTCTTCAGCCACAGGGCCTTACCATCAAACTGTGGAGAGCAACCAATAGCATTAGCAGTAGCCTGAGATGTCCAGTGGGTTCCATGGGAACCTTTGTCCAGGGATTCCCCAAGATGTGACCTATTCCTGGTACTGAACAATTTCCTTGGTGGCATAAGATGCTTAGTTGGTACGTTGTCTCCCCCATTATATGGTGACTCCATTCAGATCCCTTCTGTGCATGTATGTATTTAGGTAGCTTCTATACTAGCAGGTTTCTGTATGGCTTTTCAAAAGGCCTGTAGTGTTAGTTGTCCCTTCCTATATTCTCTCATTTACCCTAATCCCCATTGCCTTCTCCATTTAATCCTGCTATTCTAATTTCTGCTTTATCTCTTTATATTGTTATAATCTATTTCCCCTTCCTTGGAAGATCCTCTCCTCCTCCTGGCCCCTTACTAGGTACCTAACCTCTGTAGTTATTTGGTTGGAAACATACATATGAATGCCTTAAAAGTGAACATTCTCATACAAAAGAAAATATCTCCTATCTGTCTTTTTGAGTCTAGGTTACCTCACTCAGGATGATTGCTCTTAGATCTGTCCATTTACCTGAAAATTTCGTAATTTCATTTTTCTTAATAGCTGGATTATATTCTATTGTATAAATGTGCCACATTTTCATTATTCATCAGTTGGTAGACGTCTTGGCTGTTTCCAGTATCTGGCTATTATTAATAGAGCAACAGTGAACACAGATGAGCAAATCCCTCTGTAGTATGCCGAAAAGAGTTTTGGTACGTTCTCAATAGCAGTAAAGCTGGATCTTGAGGTAGATCTATTTTCATCCTTTTGAGCAACCTCCACTCTGGTTTCTATAGGAACTGTACTAATTTCACACTCCCACCAGCAGTGAATATGTGTTCTCCTTTCCCCCATCCTTGCTAAGATGTTCTGTCATCTGTTTTGTCCTCTTGGCCATTCTAACTGCTATAAGATGGAATCTGAAATTAGTCTTAATTTACATTTCTCTGATGGCTAAAGATGTCGAAAGTGTGCCCAAGACATTTGAGTCTCACTTTTAGAGAACTTTCTGTCTAGTTCTATGCTCCAGTTTTTATTTGGGTTAGTTGTTTACTTGATGTTCAGTTATTTTAGCTCTTTATACATATTCAAGATACTAATACTCTAGCAAGTGTATAATTGGAAAAAAAAGTCCCCATTCTGCAGACTGCCACTTTGCTTGAATGATGGTGTCCTATGCTGTATAGAAACCCTTTAGCTTCATGAGGTACCATTAATTGTTGGCATTAATGCCTGTGGCATCAGTATCCTGTTCAGAGAGTTATTTCCTATGCCAATGAGTTCAAGCCTATTTCTTACTTTTCCTTCTATCACACTCAAGGTATCTGGTCTATTACTGGTGTCCTTGGTCCATCTGGAGTTGAATTTTGAGCAGGGTGATAAATAGGGTCTAGTTATATTCTTCATGTGGCTATCCAGTTTGAACAGCACCACTTGCTGAGGATGCTATCTTTTCTCCTTTTCTCCAGTACATATTTTTAATTCATTGTCAAAAATCAGGTGTCCATGGGTGCGTGGACTTGTGTCTGGGTCTTCAAATTGATTCCACTGATCAATATGTCTATTTTATTACTAGAGCTCTGTAGTACAGCTTTAAATAGGGATGAGGACACATCCAGCAGTTCTCTTATTATTCTGGATTGCTTTAGCTGGCCTGAGGTTTTTTGTTTGTTTGTTTTTGGGGGTCTGGAGATTTTTCTTGTTTTGTTTGTTTGATGTATTCATATGAAGTTGAAGATAATTTTTTTTAATTAATATGAACATTTGTGATGAAATTTTGATGGGGATTGCATTGAATCATGCATTGATTTTCATAGGTTGGTCATTTTCACAATATTAACTTTATTGATCATGAGCATGGGAATTCTTTCTCTTTTGGGGGGTGTCTACTTCAATTTCTTTCTTCAGTGTTCTTAAAGTGTTTATTATATATCCTCTACTTGCCTGGTTAGGGTTATTGAATGATATTTTATTTTGTATAGGACATACACATATGATATGCTATATGATAGGAATTGCTTTGTGTATGATATGTGGTCAATTTTGGAGAAAGTTCCATGGGCTGCTGGCAAGGAAGTGTATTCCTTAAAGTTTTGGCAAAATGTTATGTAGCTGTCTCTTAGGTCCCCTTGATTTAATGACATAATTTAATTCCAATATGTCTCTGTTTAGTTTTTGCCTAGGTGACTTGTCTATTGGCAAGAGATGGGTATTGAAGTTACAGCTTTTAATATCCTTCTTTGTTCTGTACATTTAGTATTTTTATTATTATGTATCATAGGAGAATTTATTTTCTGATCCTCTCTGGTATTCTGGATGCTTCTTATACCTTAATAAGCACCTCTTTCTTTATATTAGGGAAATTTTCTTCCAGGATTTTGTTAAAAATATTTTCTGTGCCTTTTATCTGGGTTTCTTCTCCTCCTTCTATATGAATTATTCAAAGGTGTAGGCTTTTCATAGTGTCTTTCTGGATGATTTGTGCCTGGATTATTGGTATGTGTGTGTGTATGTATATATATATATGTGTGTGTGTGTGTGTGTGTGTGTGTGTATGTATATGAAGATATATATAGATAGATATATATATGAAGATATAGATAGATAGATAGATAGATAGATAGATAGATAGATAGATAGATAGATAGATAGATGTGTGTGTGTGCTTGTTAATCATATTGAGGATATAGCTCTAGGGTTTTTAGTTCCCAGTACCACAGAAGAGGAGGAGGATGAAGAAGTAATTAAGGTCCTCATTAATAAAAGGCTTCATTTCTTTGAAGGACAAGATGCCTGGAAATGTAATAAAGAGGATCATGTGGATATGTAGATGTCGAACTATACAATTCCAACATTCTCTAATTCTCTTTGGCTGTAAGTTAATTTAAAAACACAAACCAAATTACTTCTAGTGATTTACAAGTCAACTCTCATGGCACTCTATTCTTTGGTTTTTATATTCCCACACTTAGTAAGTGAAAATAAGAAAGTCTGGTGGTTATTTTAAAAAAGAACAGGAACATTAGGCCTTCTGTGACTTTTTCTTAGGGAAGCATATCCCACCTGGGTGAAGCTTCTCTGCTTCCAAGACTGTTGCAACACTAACAAGGTCAAATGTGATGGTTTTAATGGCTTGGTGGAGGGCTGCCACAGAGATACATAGCCTCGGAGGCTAGCAGAGAACACTCAGAGAAAGGCCCTCTCTGCCAAAGTGATGAAAATGCCAAAGGTCTGCCAGAGTTAATACACAACACTGCAAGAAGACCCTGTACGCCAGCGGTTGTTGGCAGTGATCCAGCCACCACTGGAGTACATTTGGGCTTCCAGCCCTACTGGTCATCTCATAAGCCGCAATTACTGGGTAAGCAGAGTCAACAGAATATTTTGTCTCAACCTATTAGTTCCTGAACCCTCTGTTTTCTTCATCTAAATACATGATTCCCATATAGGAAATTATGTCCTCAAATGTCCCACATTTGGATCTCAAACTTCCCATCAGATCTTTCTACATTCTTTGTATTATGCCTTCCTGTAACTTGTTCTATTATTTCAACCCTTCTAAAAATTTATCTACAAAGTGTTTGTAAGAATTCTCCTTTAAAACACAAAAGAGGCTTGGGGATTTAGCTCAGTGGTAGAGCGCTTGCCTAGCAATCGCAAGGCCCTGAGTTCAATCCTCAGCTTAAAAAAAAAAAAATGTGGTAAAACACAAAAGAATATACAGAAATATTTCTAATTTTTAATGATGGAAGCAATAGATATTTTATCAAACCATTCACAGTGACTCTCCTCTGTTGCTCTCCTGAACCCTGAATAACCCAATATCCAGAGCCATGTAAAAATAGTCTATAACAATCTGTCCGATGCTGTAATTTCAACATTTATATCAAAGAGGAGGCCACTTTTCTTGGAAGAATAATTTCTGAAAATATAAAAACACTGAACAGTTTCCATTTTATTTTTTGGAAATGTACAAATAGAGTCTTGCTAAATTATGCAGACATTTTTTCAGAACTGTGTGATCTTTCCAAACCCCAGAAACTTTTTCTAAGATACTGCAAAAGATACAGACTTTCAAAATAAGCAGACATCCACTTTGTTGGCCAACAAGTGCTCTTAGATTCCCTAATAAATGGGTAAATAAATTAAGGGTAGCACTCTAATGGTATGTATATAAGTAAAAACTAGCAATTCAGCTTAACTTTATATGGAAAAATATTTTTCAAAAAATTTAAGTTATATCTATTAAAAAGAATTGCTAAGCCCTGTGCCAAGATGATTCTCCCATTGGGACTACATAAGAACTGGATCTATAAAATGAGCAAGGCCAGGAATATAATTAAACAGTTAAGATACTTGTCTTCATAAAAAAATCCAAAAGAATGCTAAAAGACTCAAGAAATGAGATAAATAGATAATAATTTAATACACTAACTTTAAAAGATCAAAGTAAGTACCAAAAAAAACTATGACAAATTAAATATCAGAAGTTTAAATGCCAGAGTTTAATTTTTATAAGCAAAAGAGCAAAACAAATATAATTATTTAATAATTGATAATGAATTATCAAAACCTCAATTATAGAATCAAAAGTGTGTAACAAAGAGAAGAAACATATGGACTGATGAACGATCGATATCATAACCACTTTCGGGGTGGGGGGGAGACTTACCTTTTAAATTTTTAAAGCACATAGAACTTTTCTAGCTATAGGAGAATCTATGGGTTGTATGGATCAAAAGAAAGAGAAACAAATACCTGCTTGATGGAGACTAAATAACTTTTAAAGTCTATGGCCTGAAGGAAAAAAGAAAAAAAGAGTGGTGAGGAGGTAGGTGCCGAGGAAGAAAGACATGGGGTGTTTGTTATCTGAAGAACTTACAAGAGTGGAACTAGTTACCAGTCAGTTACAAATAACTGCCTCTGCCATTCTGGAATGTATGTATACGTTCAGTGGTACCAAACATGAAGAGTCTTCCCTTATAAGCATCCTTGAGTCAGAGAAGTAGGGGAAAGTCCAGCTGTATTTGAGAAGGTGCAATGTTTTCGAAGCCATACTTAGGAGCTAGACTATTTGGTCTCAATCCTGTCTAAACCAGTTTCTCATATTGCGTATTAACTTATTAAAACATTTATTAAAAGTTAATAGGCTATTAACTTTTATTAAGTATTAAACTCATAAGTCTGTCCCTCCTTCATATGAAAAGTACAGGGTCAGATTAGTAAAAAGAATGTGGTGTGCATATGCACGCATGCACACATGCACGCATTTTAAGCAATTGATGAGGAATCTTAAATTGATGTAGAAGGGAGAGAAAAATAAGGTAATAAATACCCAAATAAAATAGGATGATAATTACTTACATTGTTTCAGAATGGTGTTAAATCAACCTTAATCACTTCAGTAATATGCCCAACAAAAACAGTTATCTTTAGGTCAACCAAAAGTGATGATGCAGAGTTTATTTATATTTCTCCATGGCAACACCTTGGGCCCAGAAACATTATGAAGAAACTGATTCCTCTTTCTGACTGCCTGAATTCTAGGCTGGCCAAGGATACTCCCCTACTGAGTGTACATAAGAAAAGCATACTATATTGTAGAAGAGTTAATGATTACTGGATTGAAAATGCCCCAGAAACAAACATTTTTATTGTTTTTATTCCTTAATGATGCTCCAGACCCTAGGAGACTAAAGGCCTACAGTATGAACACAACCAATATTTATAGAAGAAAATTTTCCTTTTTAATCAGTGATTGACTGAATCCCCAGGGAAGTCTTGGCCCTGGAGGAGATGGGAATGGAGGGGAGGGGTGGGGGGAAGGTGGGGGCGGGGGCGGGAGGGGGGAGGACAGGGGAACCCATGGCTGATGTGTAAAATTAAAACACAAATATAATTTTTAAAAATTTTTAAAAAAAGAATTTCTTTCATATGTGTAATTGCTTGTCATTCTGTATTTTTTCTTATCACTATGATTATTCTTTTTCATAATCTTAATGGTTTATGATAATGAAAAATAATAAGGACCATAATTAAAACTTAACTGTAAAGGCAACAGGGGTTGATGTTCATAGTAATCCCTCTGTTGATTCACTGTCAAATACAGTCTAATATCCCTGTCTTGAAGAGTAAGAAATTTACCCTGCTCTGTTAAAGTTTCTCTAGTGTTGTTTACAGTGTCTAATACTATGCCAGTGACAGGTCTTCTCATCATAAAATACTCTGATATACTAAAGTACTTTGACATAGCTTGTAAAGTGTGAACATAAATCCATCTCCAACATCCTTTCAATTTCTGTTTACAGGAAATTATATGGTCATGGGACGTCTTTACTTACTCTGTGAGCATTAAAATGACTTGTTCCAAGTCTTAACCAATTTCATGTGACGAGGCAACATGGTCTAAGCACTGAGGAACACCGAGCGTCCCCCACCCCCATGACACATCAGTCATCTTTGGAAAAAAGATTTCAGTAAAAGGAATGTTCCTTAATCCTGCCATTTGCTGGAGTACATGTTGCTTATCCTTTTAGTCATGTGATTCCTTCATCCACAGACCAGAATGTACCTTAAGAAATGATAACGTCAGGGACAATGTGTGGAAATCAGAAGAGAAAGAGATGGGAACACACGTCTTTATTACTTAAAAATCCTCGGTGAGATAAGATAGACATGATTCCTGGGGAGTTTCCAAATTCTTGTTTACCAATTGATTCATCTTGGAGATCAAGCCATTAAACATCAGGACAAGGGATGGATTTGATGACCAAATCTGTTCCCCCACCAAAGCAGCCTTATACACTCCCAAAACTTTACAGGCTTCCCCTAAGTGACTCAAGAGATGGGAATTTCACCACTTCTGTTAAGAGATTTTTTTTTTTTACCCTTAAATCTTACCCATTATGAAAGTCTTCCTGATGAAACATTTTCCCCTTTTCTTCAGATCATCCATTACCTTTAGATAATCCTCTAAAGACCACCTTCACAATCCTTCTCTTTCTTTGGGACTTTTACCTTCAATTATCTGCAAATGATTATCAGCCACCCTCCTGCCCACCACATACTCATGCATGTGATACTCCTTAGCTCTTCAGCCAACCTCCACACATGTAATTCTCTTAATCTTTCCTCATACATCAAAACCTCCAGCTGCTTAATCATTTTAGCTCCTCTAATAAGCAGCGAATTTGAGGGGGGATTATGGTTTCCTTCTCAAGCTTTTCTCATGTCAGCCACATCCCTTCTTCTCAGCCTCATGCCAGATCTCTGTATGCCAATAGCCATTCATCAGCAGAAATGAGGTTTTCCTGGAATGCTGTGCTCTATGGTGAAAGGGGAAGGGGGAGGCCCTCTCCCCATAAGTCATTTCTAGGATGAATTAATATTTATCCAAACTATAACAAAGAGGAAAAATTTTGGAAGAAATTTGAAACTACCCTAAAATTTTAACCCACTGAGAAACATCTGAACTAGAATACAAATTTCAGAATAACATTTCTCTTAAACATGAATCATGAACTAGTGAGACTCAGTTGCCTTTTGGTAGAGAAAGCTTTAAAGGAAACTGAATGAGAAGAGACCTTCTTTGATTTGTTAAGCACTCTCTGTATAATTGGTAGTTTCCTTGGCCCCTAAAGGGACTCATGCACAGCACATACATCAGCTTTAATAATCATCACCAGGTAAACCTCACCTCATTCCACCTTGGGCCCTCTTCTCTCTACTGTCCTGCTCTCCAAAGATCACAGACATCTTTGTTTTGCCAAGACTCCATTCATCCTTGCTGAGTCTAAAACAACCTTCTCTTTTGCCCATTCTCTTCCACAAACTCACCCACTATCAAGATCTGGCCTTGGCTCTATCCCTGTTAGGGAATCTGCCTTAAACTCTAAACCTCATAATGTTTAATGTGTCTACCATTTAAATATGTTGCCTCGCATATTACTCACTTGAACTGTTTAATGACTTTTACCTCAATATGGATTTGTCATGTTTACTCGATATCCCTTCAAAGAATCAGTCCATTGTTTTTCAAAGTGATTGTTTTTACTATTCCTTTATTCCAGTTGCAGTGAGAAGCTCATGAGAAAGCTTGAGAGATTTGAAAAACTTTAAGCATTCATTCATAAAATGTTGCATCTATTGATATATACAAATAGGCTCACAATTATTAAAGTTCAAAACAACTTCTTTCCGGCACTTACTGGATGGAGCATAGCAAAAGTTAGCAATGTCAGTAGATCTATATTTCACGTTGGATTTAATTTCCATGTTTCCTTGAATTCCATCTCTATCTCTTATCTCCTATAAAACTCCGCTATTTTCTGTTTCTACTATTAGTCCACTTCTCTTCATTCTGTCAATCTCCCTCTCTCGAGAGTTGAAAATATGAAGGCAGCCATCTCAATTGTTGTAGAGCCTACTAGTCGGAGACCAGCACTGTTAGTCATAATCCAAGTGAATGGTCACAAACCATTCCTTGGCTTTTGCCATAGAGCTCTGCGTGTGTTGTGCCCCACTTTGCATCTTTAGCTATTGAACAATTAGCCTGGACTTAAAGTTGCCTCGGTAAATGTGCAGGAGACTGCTGGATCACAGGCCCAAATTTATCAGTAACGGCCAGTTTTCCTTTCAAATGTGTTGTCCTTGTCCTACTGCATTGTCACACAATTCTTCAAAGCTCTGTTGTGGTTTTTTGCGGCAGCCCCTAATGGAGGATGGCATTGCGCCCCATGACAACATCACAAACTCTTCAAGGATGTCTCTAAGTGAAGCCAACCTCTGCAATCTCCTGCATGCGCAAATAAAAAACACTCCCCAAAATCATTCAAGTAAATCTAATGAACAGTAGTTGTGACTACTGACCTCTTTCTTTCTGGAAAATATAACCTTATGCAACAGGATAAAATAGTCTTGCTTCTGGGATGTTTTCACTATAAAAAAGAAAGGTACCATGGATACAAACTGATTTCTAGGCCCATGTAACAAGTTAATAGTCATCTTACAGTTATATTGAGGTACTCCAAACAGACTTTCACCTACCTTCTTCCCATTCTTAACTCATTTTCTGGTGGCCTATAGACATTCTTTTGCTGAGTCTGTTTTGATAATAAAAATAGCAAAAAACAAAAAAAAAAAAAAAAAACAAAACAAAACAAAAAAAAAAAAACAAAAAAAAAACCCTATTATTGGAAGTTAGACTCAGTTGAAATTCATATCTCTTTTGCCCTATTTTGGATAAGTCATTGTTGAATTTGTATCTTTCCTTGACTAGCATCCTTGAGTCTATATCCTTCCTTGTGACATAAGTTACGTAGTGGTTAGCAGAAAGCTATAGAATCAGGCTGTCTGTGTTGATTTCTCACCACTGAGTAAATTATAACCTTATCTCAGTCTCTTTGTTTTTTAAGTACCTTAGTGACAGTGACATTCATGTGAAAGTTAAATAAGATAATGTGTGAACAGCCACTGGGGAACTGATACATAAGATATGTACTAGGTTGTATGATTGGTAAGTATGCATTTTATTTCATTCTTAAGACTCAAGCAGAGAAACAGAAATGAATAACCAAGTAATAGCAATTCTTTAGATCAGTGAAAATCCAAATAAACAAATTTTACATTATATCTCCCACAAATGTCTGGCTTCAGGTAGTAATTTAACCATTAAAATCACTATGCATGAAAGCATTAGTTTAGGAAATAATATCACAAATGATCTCTTCAGTAAGAGTATGTACTTTTCAGTTGTGAAAACACCACTACAAATTTCCAGAGAATAAGCTATATCTTGTGTTAATATTTAAGAGATTTTTAATTTATTATCAGAACTTTTAAGTATATTTCAAAACTAAATCTAAATTAATTACCTTCCAGTGGTTTCTTTTGTGTTTTCTGTTTTGTGTGTGTTGAGACAGTGTCTTACCATGTAAGCCTGGCTTAGCCTCAAGCTATCAGCAATCCTTATGCCTCTGTCTCTTCAGTTCTGGAACTATTGGCATGTACACACAAACCCAGCTTGTAGTGTTTTTGAGTAATCAATACAGAACTCTAAAATTTAAATGTAATAGTTACCAACTGTAATATGTATGGTAACTGGAGTAAAATGTTAAAAGTGCTACTGAGAGCTGAATTAGAATCATCTCATTCTACATCACTAAACCAAGAGCGTAAATACAGTGAATCCTGAATTTCTGTATTTCAGAGAGAGCTTGACTCTGTTTGGCCAAATCCTCACTTAACTTCTTGGCCTTAGGGCAAGGAGACCCTAGAAAATGTGTGTTGAAAGACAGTGAATATCTAGGAGAATGCAGATAGACTCGTTTATGCATAGGGCAACTGTTCAAACCATGATACCAATCTCCAAACTCCTAACTATGCCAAATACCTGATTTTAAGTTTCAAAATGATGAAAGTGCATTTAATTTTTAAAAACAAGGAGCAAATGTCATTATTTGGGCAATAGAACAATAAAATATTTCCTCTCAAAAAAGTCTGTAAATTTAAAAAAGCCTCTACTGATATAAATGGGGAAATAACATTAATAATCTTAAGTATAAATTCTCTAAAGTTAAATATTAAGTCACTAAAAAGTATTCTATTTCAAAGTTGACATATCATAACTTACAGTGTGATATTGCAACACACATATTTAATTTATAGTAATCAAATGAGGGTAGTTGCCATATCCACCAAACACTTATTGTCTGGTGATATAGTCTTTTTTTTTTTTTTTTCATTAGTCCAACTTCCAGAAGACACTTTGGCTCTCAGGATCCACACATGGTTCCCTAATAACAACCCAGTTGGTTTGACTGTCTTGTCACATGGTGTTGGAACTTAGAACATGACAAACAGCGCTGGGCTTGGAATGTAATCCCTTCATTCCGTAGATGCATTGACTCACATCCTTAGTGTGAGTAGCTAGTCCACAAACTAGCAGGAAGGCTGGATTTCAAAAATAAGCCCAGGAAAAACTAGAGATAACACTCATAAAGATTAGTGGTTTTAAACCAACTGGTTCTCTTCCCTGACTCAATATGAAAATATCAAGTAAGTTTAAACCCCCAAACTGCTAATAAGAGTACATCTTCACAAATTTTATATATGACAGATAAAATTTTTAAAAATACATCACTTATTATAAAATCAGTAAGCTCTCAATGATTCTGAACACAAGTATATAGACTAGGACATGAAACTAATTTTAAAGTATGTTATATACCTTAAACACATTAAATGCATAAATATCATCTCTTTTTTAATAGTCCCAATGTTTCTGACACAAACTTGTGATAGAAAAGTTCTGTTTTAAAAGAAAGAATGGAATCAGGCCAAAATAATTTAGATTTTCACCTCTCATGAGAAATTGTCAAAGTTGTGGACCAACGCTGTCCAATAAGACTTCATGGAATGTTGGAATGAGTATCTTTGTTATACAAACACAAGCTTAAAGTGTGGTTAACCTAAGAAACTGTATTTTCAACTTCATTAATTTTAATTCACTGCATGGTAATAGACGACAAAAATGAAAACAGTGAATCTTTTGTAATGGCACAGACTTTCTCAAAACTTCTACTTCATGGACTTAAATGTCACTGCTAATAATTATAAAAGAGGGTATATATGGTGGCTTACACCTGTAATCCCAGCACTTAGGAGGTAGAGGCCGGAGTATCGGGTTCAAGGTCATCCTTGAGCACATAACAACTTCAAGGCCAGACTGTGCTACATAAGACCCTGTCTCAAAAAGCAAACAAAATGTTTTATGAAATACAGATAATTTTTCTATCATGCATTACAAGGGTGTCTTCCAAATATCTCTACACTAACAAAAGAAAATTTTAAGAATTCTTTACTAGTTATGACTGTAAGTCAAAGCAACTGATAGTTCTAGAATATATTTTCCTCCTTTCAAGCAACACCACAATTTGAGGATTAAAGGTATATTAGGTTTTTCCAGGAAAAGATAATATCTAGGCCACTGGGAGGAACTGCCACTGCCTGAAAATGCCTTTTGAACCAAAGCCCACAGTTTATTTGACCATAACATAATTTCCCAGTCACTGAACAACACTGAATGGCCTGTTGTTGGATTAACAGAATTTGTGAGTTACTAGGGTTTTCTCCCTATCCAAGATTTCTGTAACTGTGTGCGTCATTAGAGCTGCTTGGGTGATGTTAAAATAAAACCAACCCATAAAAGAAAAAAAAAAAAAATCAAGTTGTCCCCAGACCAGAGTTCTGAAAAGACATTTCATTGTTGAGGACGAGTCATAATAGGGGAAACTTGGTTGGTTGGTTTCGTGGTTTTGTTTTTCGTTTGTCTTTTTAAATAAAATTTTAATATGAAAATTAAGCGGGTAAAAGTAAAATCGCCCTTTCTTTTGTGTTTCCAACCTCAGATGAGGCCCATTGTTATCTAATAGCCTCTGAACCAGTGGAAAAATACTCATCTACAGGTCAGATTTGTGTGCAGCAAAGAACAGCCACAGTGTAGTGTATTTGGTCTCATGTATCTAAGATTGGGAGGGCTGTGGGGTGAACTTTTTCCTTTGCTTGGCCAGATGTACTATTTCTATGATTTTAGAAACACCAGTGCTGAGTGGTGGTGGTGCACACCTTTAATCCCAGCACTTGGGAGGCAAAGCCAGGCGGATCTCTGTGAGTTTGAGGCCCGCCTGATCTACAGAGCGAGATCTAGGACAGGCACCAAAACTACCAAAACTACACAGAGAAACCCGGTCTCGAAAAGAAAAGAAAAAAGAAAGAAAGGAAGAAAGAAAGGAAGGAAAGAAGGAAGGAAGGAAGGAAGGAAGGAAGGAAGGAAGGAAGGAAGGAAGGAAGGAAAGAAGGAAAGAAGGAAAGAAGGAAAGAAGGAAGAAAGGAAGAAAGGAAGAAAGAAAGACCAGTGAGCTATCGATGGCATAAGCTGCACCCTACAAATCCACAGCTGACAAGCAGTATAACAATCTGAAGGTCTCCTTCAATAATTCAGCCCAGCTTGGGCTTTGCTTCCTCATTCTACCAGTGAATCACAAACCATTATGTTCCAGCTTCCCTGTGAGTACATAATGTCAAGACCTAGAAAGCCATCTGGTCTTTGTTATCAGTTATCCTCTGAGGCGGGCATTGTATATAATGCCCATTGTTCTAATGGGTCCCAAAAGCTTGATCGCTTCACCATCCAGCCATGCTCGTCAGCCTTTCCTTCCTAATGTCTGTGGCTCTGTGTGCTTCTACCAAGCCCATCCCATAGCCCGCCTTCTTCTGGGGCCCTTGCAATGAATTCTCTGTGTTCAAAGTCTATAAATCTAGCTTCTGTTTACCAAATCTCCATGGATCTAACTACATCTAAGGCATAGGGCATCTCTTTCCAAGATCTACCAAGGTCTGTTCCGGAAACTTTTTTCCCTCCCACTCTTCAGTCTAGAGAAATGCATTCTGTTGTTTCTTTTTTGTGTCCTTGAAGCAAGTTAAGGAAGGAAGGGTTTATTCTGGCTTCCAGTCAAAGGGAACTGGTTCTATCTTGGCACGTGGCATCCCGTCGGGAGGCAGAGAGTGGTGAGTGCTTCTTGGCTAGCTTTTCTTTTGGGTATTCAGTACAAAACTGCAGCCTAAGGAATGGTGCTGCCCATGCTCAGGCTGAATCTTCCCAACCCAGTTAACATACTCTATACAGTCCCTTACAGATGTGTCCAGAGATTTCTTTCCAACTCCCATCAAGTTGACAATCACGAGTAACCATCATACCCTTGCTCTTCAGATCTTTTAAGGTTTTTTTTTTTTTTTTTTGACAACTCCTCAAATCTCATTCAACTTTTGAAAATTAAGGTCAAAAACATTTTTTTTTTGTACCAGGAACTAGAAGCAACAAGTGATGGAACTACTAGAATTGGGGTTTGAAGTAGTATCAGATGGAAAAGATAAAGATGAAAAGAGAAAAGAAAAAAACGCTTAATACATTTTTTTAAGTACAAATATTTCTATCTGCAAGGTAGGAGGAGGATTTTGGCAGATGATAAAGCTGTACCTGGGTGTGTGCAACAGATGAAGCCAAATGTAAGCCCACAATGGTCTTCATTTCTGCAGCTGACACTATGTCTTGGTCCTGAGCATATCCTAAGGTACATTTATCTGGAGTGTGAGATGCTGAAACAAGATTTTACATCTGAACCTTCTTCCTCCATCACAAATCATTTTCTCATTAGATCCATGTCAAGGATGATGCAGAAGAAACTCCTACACCAGCTAGGGAGTGAAGTAAATCCAGGTTGATGTTAAGTAGCCTTGCTTTCTATACTACAAAGAAACACCAGGGGAAGGAAAAAAGTTGTATTTTTAAACTGATTTAATTTAAATTTAGCTTTTTCTTTAATTAAACATTAGACCATTTCTTCCTTCCCTTTCCTCCCTTCAATCTCTCCCATATAACCTGTTTGCTCTCAATCTCTCACTACCGTGCTTCCCTTTTTCTTTAATTGTTAAATGTGTGGGTATGTGCATGTGTTGTGTGTATACATGCATGCATGCTCTCACACACATACATATACCTAAATATATAAAATACAACCTGCTCAAGTCTATTGTGTTCCTTGTATGTGAAATAAATTCAATTGGGTTTTTTGTTTGTTTGTTTGTTGTTTTTAATGTACCCTTTTGTCTGCCTTTCACTGAGTTAAAGCTTGGAAGGACAAGTTTTCTCAATCAGAGCCCTAACCCACTTAGTGCCCTGTAGTTTTTATCCTTCAGTGGCTTGGAGGAGAAATCCACCTCCACAACCCATGGGTCTCCTTCCCTCTGAATCTGTTGTTCCTTTCTATTTAGCCAACAAACATGTGCAAGCCTCCTCCTTGAACAATATTAGGCACTAAAGTGTTAAGAAAGGAAAGACAGGTTTTGTCGATGGCAATTTGCAATCCAGTGTTGGAAACTTTCAGGGCCTGTCTTCTCTGTTTCTTTTACTTCTCTGCATACCATAATTATCTATTTCTTGAAAAGAATTTATAAAATCTTATTATTCCATACTATGCACACTTCTAAGGTGAAATATATTTCCTCTCTTGCATTCACATCAATAAATATTATTTACTAACTATATTATCCAGGCTTCCACTAGGTGATACACACCATTGCTAGAAAAATGCAATGTCAAAATTTAGCCTGCAATAGCGAGTGGCCAGTAGAGTGTGTGTGTGTGTGTGTGTGTGTGTGTGTGTGTTTGTTTGTATGTATGTATGTATGTATGTGTGTGTGTGATTATAATTATAAACTCTGTTCTCTATAATAGCTTAATTGGAAGAAATAGTTTTAAAGCAAAGCTTAAACTCCATAACATTGCTATCCATTATTGTTTTACTCAATATTTTCACTATTTTTTGCTTGTCTGTAAAACATAATCTTTATCACTTTTCTGATCTCAATTTCAGAAGTTTTTCATAGACAGTGCAGATAATTTTACAAGATCATTATTTGGTGTGCAATGACATAAATAATATATTTACAAGTTTGTTTCTATTACTAATGCAAATTGTGAAAATTGCATGTCATCAAATGTACACAACACTCTTATTTGTTTTTATTTTGTTCTTTGGTTGAGTAGGCCATCAAGACTGTTACACACACTTTTTCCAGAAAAAAAAAACACCTAGCCTCCAAATATGCCCTGCTTTATCTTGTGACTCTTTTCCAACTCATTACATCAAGAGATGGTGATAGTAAATAAAGCTTAAATATAACTACAACAGGAACTTAATTTATTATTCCTGCTTGAGTAATATACCCATGATCCTAAAATATTTCTAGCAAACTCTGTCATTTTGTTGCATGACAACTTTCTAGTTTAGCCTGACATTGTTATTCAGCTAATCCTTGGGAAAATGCCCATGCCGTGGTTTATTCCCTTTGGAAATTATTTCAGAGTGAAAAGTGACCTCCAAAATAAACCTGTTTTAGCTGCACATAATATTTTCCCCAGAAGTGCCTATAAAGTCTGCTAAAATAAGAAAGTGCTCATTATTTTTGATAAACAGTGAAGACTGGAAATTCATATTTCATTTTAGTACCCCAAGTGTGGAGCTGAGATACAGTAGCAGGCTTTTTCTGCACAACATAATGGCCTATTATTTTATGAATTACTATTTACTTTGTGTCTTTAGCTTAACCCTGGGCAAATTCTCCTTTTCTTCTGTTGCTAGCTAAGTGGAAGGAAAATTCCCTCCAACCCTACCAAGTGTCAAAGCTGCCTTAAAATCTTGTTATTTAAAGGGGGTATAATACCAGTAAGTCTGAAGTGCTTAGGCATTCACAGTGAAGATATAAAGGACTGGCTTATGTAGCTTGTGACAGAAATCTTAAATTAGTCCAGCGGCATGGATGGGTAACTTTCTCACAGGCGACAAGAAAAACATGCCAGTGCTTTAACTAGTGATGATGGCACTTAGTAAATATTGGTCTAATAAAGGAGCAAAGAGTATATGAGTTTCTCCAATTCTGATTTTTTTTTTTTTTTTTTTTTTTTTTTTTGGGCCTGGTCAGATCTTTGAAGTTTTTAAAGCTTTGTTCTCTTCCTCTCTGCCAGGCCAATAAAAAGAATTATTATTACTACCACATTTGTGTGTCTTGGATTTGAGTTTTGGCTAATGCAAGCACTTTTACAACATGATCTCGGCTGAAGGAGCAATTAGAATTAAGGAGTCTTATCCAACAATTACAGTACTTATTGCCGTTGTAATAGTAACTGAGTACGTTGACGACTTACTGAGTTACCCAACACTCCAATTTTATTTTGCTTTTAAAGTTATCAAAAGCCTGATGTTGGAGACTTCTAATGACTCTGTGGTAGCCAGATTTGAAGTCTGAAGCCTTGTCTGCCACACTGTGAGCCATCAAAGGAAGCCTGTCCCACCAAGCTCTCTGTTTTCACAACAGGATATCTGGTTTCTTTTATGGGGACACAGCTATGTTAATTTGGTTTAGTGGTTTGTTGGAGGTAAGCAGGCTCTTCACAGCACAAACACCAAAATCCCCTTAAAGCAGTTCCCTGTTAATAGCTGGAGTCTGATTGGCAGATTCGCATTGTAAAGTGTGATTTGGTTGGATAAATATGTTTAGTCTAGTAAGCACTTTAGTGATTGAGTGTCTGTTAATGGATAAAGGTGGATTATGGAGAAACCTCTATGGGCTGTCACTGGGCACTTAGCATCTGAGATGTCAAGAGCAGTGGGGAAATAACCGACACTACTACACAGCTGAGGGACCACAAATGCTTAAAACATTCAGGGCTAACCTCGGAACTGAGGTGTCCAATATTAATCTCCACGTCACAGAAAGATCAGCCAATCCAATGGGAAGGCTTTTACAGTCCTCACAGAGACAAAACAGGCATGTCCCATACACACTTTTAAAAGCTGGGCATCTTTTACAGTATTCACAAGTCCAAGAGAACTGGCATGTAAGAAGTTCAGCATAGTTCCCTGATATCTGAAAACCATCGAACTCCAGTTGAAATTTTTGTATTCATATAATCTGAAAGAAGAATGGGAATCAGAGAAGTGGGGGGGGGGGGGGCTTGAGAGTTTGTAAAAAAAAAAAAAATGTGGACATATCTGTTCACATGTACACATGGTTGTACATAGAATTTTATACTTTTTGAAAAAGAAACACTGTTGAAGGAATCGTGGCTAATTTCCTTCCTTCCATCTCCAAGCATCTGGAAATGAAGGGTATTTTGACATTTCTTCCATTTGAAAGGGGTACTGGGATTCTTCATGAGAGCCACCAGGAAAAAAAAATGTCACTTTTTCCTTCTCAGGTGAACATGCAAAGGTATTTTTATGAGGTGAAAATATCAGTTTACCCAAGGACCTTGATGGTATTTTAACATCCCAGGCTCTGAGACAAGGATGCTGGAGCGTCTGTTTAGGAACTCTTATGGTTTTATGGATTGGCTTTTCAACTAAAGGCAAACATATTTCAGCCATCTTTCTTCAAGATACTTCCAGAGACTGCTCACGGTTCACAGATCCTTTATTAGAGTCAAGATCTTGGACCGTATATCATTTAACAATGCTGCTCCAGGCTTTATGACTCTAACTTCTTATCCGTCACTCTTGAACCAGACTCGTTTCTGCTGGATGAAATGGCATCAAAAACAACATTCTAAGAAGCTGAATTCAAATGAAACCAGGCCTTCTAAAGACAGGGAGACTTTCTAAATCCCTCCATTTTCTTAAGCAATATATGAGGATGTTGCTCTGGTACCCTTGATCACAGTATTTCACATATTAGGTAGAGCCTGAAAGGAATTCCATACCTATTCAACCCAGTGCAGCAAGGGACAGTCCTCTGATAGTCTGAGTAGTTATGAGTCCAACAGACAGACACTGACATCTTGTTAAACTTTTGTATCACACCCAATTTGACTCTCTAGAAGAAAGTTTCCCTTTTCTTTTCCAAACATTTGCATATTAATTTTTTTCTTCAAAGGGCCTAATTCGATCTTCATTTGATAAACTGATAGTTGTTTTCATTTCATCTACTCATTGACAAATATCTATGGAACACCTATCATGTGCAAGTCCTGGGACCAAAGAACTGACTGATCGCAAAGACCTTACTTTCTAATTGCAGAGGAGCAAAAATAAGTAAAGGTGACATCTTAAATTTTAGGAAGAAAAGTATGTGTGGTACCACTTGCTGGTCCTTGTGCCCATGCTAGTGCAAGACTAAATTCTGTCTCTTCACATCATCTCTAATCCAATCTTTTTACCATTAGTCAAATGTTCCTCAGAATTGCCTGATCCAATCATCATTTATAACTCACAAGGATTCCCACTGCCCAGTGCTCATTTGCAGACCCCTGTAGTCCAAAGATTTCCTGTGTCCCACCCTGCCAGTGGTCTGGACAAACCTCTCTCACCCTCAGTCTCTCAGCCACTTATAAAATAATCTCTCAGAGGCTTAATATTAATTACAAACTGTATGGCCTATGGATAAGAATTCTTGCTGGCTCTTTCATCTTAATTTAACTCATTTCTATTAATCTATGTGTATCACCACATGACTATGGCATTACCAGTTTGCTGGCATGTTGCTCCTTGGGTGGTAGGCCAGTGTCTCCTCTGCTTTTGCCTCTTTTCTTCCTGTCTCTCTCTTGAATTTCCTGCCTGGCTATAACCTCACTTACCATAGGCCAGAGCAGCTTCTTTATTAACCAGTCATAGCAACACATATTCATAGCATACAGAAAGATATCCCACAGCACTTCCCCTTTTCTGTCTAATCAAAAAGGAGGGTTTTAATTTTAACATAGTAAAATTACATATAATAAAACAGTTATCAGGCAAGAATTACAGTTATAATATCTAGTCTATTTATATTTGGCAAAATTAGAAAATATTCTACCATCTATCCTATTTTTGTGAGTCTCAAGTTTTATATCTAATTTATCTTTTATCATGACTAAGGAAAGCTATAACTATCTAGTCTTCAACTCCATCAAAGACCCCTAGAAGGATATAATATTACCTGAGTAAACAGAAAGTGCATTGCAAGCAACTTCCAAAATTCTTGAAATGACAGAGACATCTGGCTGCCCGGACATTCATCCAAAGTTCCTCTGTAACATTGGGGTATCCATCTTCAACTTATAGGCCTAGAGTCTCTCAGTTGCTTCTCCCTGTGTCTTGTAGAATGTCTGGCAGTCTCTTCCATGAAGTAAGAACCTGAAGGACCATTTTGCCTTGTTTTCGCAAAATTCATTGGTCATTTTCCTACGGGTCCTGTATGCCCAGTTTATACAACATATTATCAATCAGTCCAGGCAAGAGCAGTTTCTTGCCCTGATGGCCAGTTTTGCCAAGAAGAAGATAAGTTCCATGTGGAGTGTCTTCAGTGCCCATTTTCCTCTTTGAAGTAAGTTGGTGCTGCCATGAGCAGACATGTCTTATTGTCCAGAAAAGTCTAAATTTTTAAAACATTGTAAATGCCATATTCTGTAGGTCTTTGAAGTGTTTGAAGATTACCTACCTAATTGAAATGTATCTATGTTTACCTAAAAAACTTAACTAACATGACTATAAATTTGATTATCATAGATGACTATTAATCTGTATTTCTTAATGATAAATTGAAAATCGTAAATGAGTTGCATAAACATAATACTTTAAACAAAAGTAAAAAAAAATATGCATACAGTATAACAAAATTAACTTTAAATTTTTATCAATAAACTAAAATCCATAGTAATGTAAAACATTTCAAATAAGTTGTTGCTTTTTAAAAGTAGGTTCAATAATCTACCCTTTTATCCTATCATATCTATCCTCTTTTATTCTTTAGAAAGAGATTGACTATGACCAATAACAATTTGTAATCAAACCGCTAAACAAAGACAAACACCCATAATCCATTTTTTGGGAATGTGGGCGTAGTTTTCTAGGTTACTTCCTGCTGATTGGGGGCACTGGTAGTCCTGTGGGGACAGAAAGAAAATTTTAGGATCATGGTCAAGCCCTGACTGGAGTAGTCTATGAGGCTGTATTCTCTGAGCTTTGAAGCTTTTCTGGATGTTGGATCATCTGGAGACCTCTCAGGGTTCTTTGATGGAACTATATTAACCTGGAAGGAATCGGCAGCTTCTCATCTTCTGTGGAAACAAAATCAGAACCTCTTTTCCAAAGCAACATATCCTAAGACATAAATTTTGAAGTCAAGGTACCTCTAAAATATCCATATTGGTTTAATTGAGTAGACTTTATAAAGAAATGTCTTTCTGTAGTTAAAAATCTTAAAGACAATATAATCCAGACCCTCTGTGTGAGTTCCATCTTTACATGGCTTTTTAAAAATTACTTTATTCCCCTTTTTAAGGACTTTGTTTTATTATTTTAAAACTATGTATTTCTTTTTTATGACTGTCTATACCTTCTGGCCACTGCTTTAAACTGCAGTGTGGCTAGAACCAAGGTGGCAGCAGCAGCACTGGCTGCTGGCCCCGCCCCACTAGGTTTTTTAACATGGTGCAGTACCAACGAGTCATGCTTACCTCCTCAGTTCTGGGAAGCAGTATTAAGTAGTAGGCATGTGTTTTTAAACCAGCAGGCAGTAACTGGAGGAAGCCATTTTGTATTATGGCCTGGCCTACCAGAGACTCCAGGAGTCCTCCATGTTGCCTCTGAAGCCTGCTGCAGCCAGGGGACATGTCTCTGTACCACAGCCCTCCATGAGCAATATGAATCAGGAAGCTGCTCTTGACTCCATTTTAGAACCCTTTTTTAAAAGCTTTCTCAGGTTTTTGGGTGGAAATTCTTGCCCCACATTGGGTGCCACTGATTAAGATCAATCCATGTGAGTGTATTTAATGGATAATAGGGTTTTATTAAGATATAAATTGAGGAAATACACTCATGAATACAAAGTGGAGTAGACAGCTGAAATCATCCTCTGATCTGACTGGGAGTGAATTCACCTTGCAGGCAGGAGCAGGGAGAAAGGGCATCTGACCTTTCTCCCTCTCCTCTTAAGAGGTCACGTACAACAGCAGAAAGCATCACCTCCTTCCAGCCCTATAGCCCAAGTCATGGGCAGAGCAAATACCACTACAGATCCCCCAACTCCTGCTTTGCTATGACCTAGTCCAGCACACAAAGCCTTCTTGCCCACCAGTCGACCTTGCTAAAGAGCTACTTATAGGCCACTTCTGTGTCTATTCCTTCAAGAATATACATCTCTCCCCTTCCTTCTCCCTTATCTTTGTAAATTCACACTTTTATTAAGATCCAACCAATGTCTTTTTTTTTTCCATTACCCATTAAACCCATCCAACACTTATATCCTCCTTCTCGGCAGTAAGAAGGAAGAGAGAGTAAGGGAAGAAAGGAAAGGCAGAATGAGAGGGAAGGAGAGAAGGAAAGGGAGAAGGGAAGAGAATGAGAATGTGCTTTCATTTCTGGTATTAGAAGTAAATGGAATTCCAACACACGCTAGGCAAAGACAAAATGAAAGACTATGTAAGGCTATAGGAGGCAGTAACCTCATCACCCAATATTGGACAAGTCATGATCTCTATGGATATCAGTTTCTTTGATAACTATGGATATAGTTATCAATATAATGATAGAATCAATTTGTTTTTATTTTTAATTAGTGAAATTGGACCTTTACACAATCACACCTACATAGACTCTCCTCTCCCTCTCTCCTGTGTGTGTGTGTGTGTGTGTGTGTGTGTGTGTGTGTGTGTGTGTGTTTACAGGTAAGACAATAGCCTTGGGTGTCAATCCTCAGAAGCTATCTGTCTTAATTTTTGAGGCATGGTCTATTTGGGACCTGAAGTAAGCTCAGCTGGCTGAACAGCTAGCTTCAGAGATCTGCCCATCTCTGCCTTTCCAGCACTGGGATTATGAATGTGTGCCACCATGCCTGACTTTGATATCTTCTGTAGATAGACCTTGGGTTATCATGCTTATGCAGCATGCAGTTTACCGACTAACTGAACTATCTTCCCTGCCTTCCAGTTTTTCTTTAGTGTTATGATATAAGACATTTCTATTGAGTTCCTGTCTGTCCCACTGAGTGGAGAGAACTATATATCTACATGTGAACACTGTTGCAACTTTTTATTTATTTTGTTTGTTTTTGCATCTCCACCACAGTTTTCTTTCTTCCCAGTTCCTCCCCTTCCCACCTTCCCTCCCTCCCACCCCCTCCTCCTCCTCCATTTCTCTTCAGAAAAGGACAGACCTCCCATGGATTTCAACCAGCCATGGTATATCAAGTTGCACTGAGACTAGGCAACTCCTTTCCTATTAAGGATGGATGGCAACCCAATAGAAGGAAAGGGCCCTGAAAGCAGGCAACAGAATCAGAGATAGCCTCTGCTCCCACGGTTAGGAGTCCCACAAGAAGACCAGGCTACACAACTGTAATATATGTGCAGAAGGCTTAGGTAATTATTTTAAGATCTTCATCTGACATCCAATCTTTAGAATCACATCTGTGGCCTAAGAGCTTTCAGAACACTAAAGAGTAAGCTGGTTGTGGGGGAAAGGGTACAGAGTGTCCAGTGCTCCTACCCCAGCTATACACAGAAATGTCTTCTGGGGTGTTTCACTCTCACTTGGTTTCGGCTTCCTGATTGAAAAGAACCCAGCCCACTCTCTAAATAACATGTCCAAGGGATACTTGGGATGGATTCTCTTGGGTTTGTGGTGCTTGTCTCATCATCTCAGTGGGATGTGGGGAAAAGAGCATATGACTCTTGATTTCTCCTTCTAGATAATAGGACAACACAGCTGAACTTTCCCCACTGTCTTTATTGTTGAACAGTCCCCACTAGTTGGGCAAAGAAAAGATTCCTCTTGCCACACATACAGCCCCTGGATTTGTGCTGGATTTTATGCTGTAATCCAATATAATTTGTATTCTCAACTTTCTTGTTCATACTCCAATTCTTTTTTTTTTTTTTTCTTTCACGGAATCTTTACTTAGAAAGAGGTAAAATTGGATCTGATGAATCATATGCTTTATATAGGAAGACAAAGCAACAAAATGTACCAGGAAAAAAAAAACACATCACTTAATATACCAACATGATTGTTAATGACAACCCAAAATAATGTTTATATAGCTACCCCATGCATAATGCTAACACTTGGTATTAACACCAAACATTAGCATATCCACAAATTTCCCAGTCCCACTTTTCTCAGTATATAAGCCTAAACCATCTAAGTCCTGATGTCTACATATATCTTTTAGCACAAACTCAAAGACTAATAAATAAACGTCTATTGCTATGGAAAGACAGCATGACCACTGCAACTCTTATAAAGGAAAACATTTAATAGAGGTGGTAGCTTACAGTTTCAGAGGTTTAGTCCTTTATTATCCTGGCAGGGATCATGGTGGTTGGGAGTATGATGGTACACAGGCAGGCATGGTGCTGGAGAAGGAGCTGAGAACTCTACACCTTGAGTGAAAGGCAACAAGAAGTAAACTGTGATACTGGGAGTGGCTGGAGTGTATATGAGCCCTCAAAGCCCACCTCCATGGTAACACATTTCCTCCAACAGAGTCACACCTATTCCAACAAAGCTACATCTCCCAGTAGTGCCATTCCCTATGAGCTTATGGGGGCCAAATTACTTTCAAACTACCACATTTGCCTAACTTTGATCTTGAGCCTTAGTCACAAAAGATTTAGAATGACTGTACAGAGAATGAGTATGTAATAAAATAAAATAGTGTGGGGGGAGCAATGATTAAAGAGTCAGACAGACTTAAAACATTTAACCCTTTACAAGTTAATAACCATGCTCATTTTCAATGGCCGCACTTCAAATTTTGCAAACTGAAATGCTCTCTTATAATCTCCTGAGGTTATATTAGTATCTCATGTAACAAATGACTGGGTTTGGGGCTCAGGGTCTTACACAGCTGAAATCGAGTCATCAGCCACAGCTAGGTTCTTATATGGAAGTCGGGATCATCTTCCATGATTATTCACTGTGTTATAATCTACTCATTGTGCCTTGTTAACTTAAGTCATTGGGTTTCTATTGTTAATATTTGTTTTATTTTGGTTGGTTGGCTTATTTGATAGTTGTTGGTTGGGAATGATCTCAGCATCTGTAGTTCTTAGTATGTGATCCCATCCATGGGCCCTTTCATATTTCATTGTACTAGACCTTTCTTTTTGGAATAGTCCATTCCTTTCTAAAGGCTCATTGAACAAATAATATAACTTGATTTATGATTTATTTAAAGTCATTGACTAATGATCTTAACATATTTTCAGAAAACTTTCATCCATGCAACTAACAGTCACTGTAGGAATGATTAGCTCATCACACTCAAAATTACTACTGTTCATATGAGAAGTAGGACACTACTTAGGATCTGAACTATAGTATCCTCTTGAACTTGACTCAGCTTTTTTTAACCTCTCCTGATGATTTTGTCTTGTATAAAATGTGAATAATTGTATACCACCTATACAAGCAGGTCAGAGAGATGGCTTGGCAGCTAAGACATTTGCTGCTCTTCCAGAAAATATGAATTCAATTCCTAACTCCTATGTCAGATAGCTCATAATTGACTGAAACTCTAGATCCAGGGGATTCAAAACCCTTTTCTGGCCTCCAAGAGCAGCTGCATACATGTGATATAGATACAAGCATACATAAAAAAATAAATCTTTAAAATAAAATAATATCTTTTGCTATTGGCCATCTAAAGGCGGATATGCAGCCTAACCTTAGAAATAATTTTTTCCCCAGTGAGACTCCCTTAGAAAAAACTAATTTCTCATTTGCAAGTGGTTATCAATTGGAGATAGCTTCTGGTTAGGGTTGGGGGTGGGTGTCCACTTCTCCTTTCAGCTCTAGGACCCCATCTGGTGCAGACCCATATAGGCCCTGTGCATGATGCCTCAGTCTCTGAGTTCATCTGTGCATCGATCATGTTGATTTAGAGGGTCTTGTTTCCTTAGTATCATCTATTCCTGCTGTCTCTTATACTCTTTCTGCCTTCTCTTCCTCAGTGTTCCTTGAGCTCTGAGGGGAGGGATTTGATGGAGGCATCTTTTGTAGAGCTGAATATACCAAGGTCTCTACTCTGCATATTATTGGGTTGTGGATCTCTGTATCTGTTCCCATCTGCTGCAAGAGGAAGGTTCTCTGATGGTGGCTGAGCGAATCACTCATCTATGAGTCTAGAACAATGTCATTATGAGTCATTTTATTGTTACTTTTCTTTTCTTTTTTATTATTATTATATTTGTGTTTTAATTTTACACATCAGCCATGGGTTCCCCTGTCCTCCCCCCTCCCACCCCACCCTCACCCCAGCCCCTCCCCTCCATTCCCATCTCCTCCAGGGCATTACTTTTTATTTTAAAAGAACAGTAGTATTTGGTTTTAGCCTAGTTTTCTGGGCTATCTAGTCCCAGGTTCTTAGTCACCTAAGCAGTGTGAGGAATGAGCTCCATCTCATAGAGTGGGCCTTCCGTCAAATTAGATATCGATTGGTCACTCCCACAACTTTTGTGACACCATTACACTGGCATATCTTGCAGGCAGGCCCCCATTGTAAATCAAAGTATTTCTGACTGGATTAGTGTTTATATTTCTTCTTTGGTATCAAGCAGAGTCCCCTCCTGTACCAAAGACACTTGCATGAAAGGGTGAAGGCTCTATGTAGGAACCAGCTCAAATTCTCCACATTCATTGAGTTGTGTAGGTGTCTTTCAGCAATGGGAGCATTGCTGTAAGGAGCTGTAGGGAGCAACCTACAGTCTTGGCAAAACTTTTGTAATTTTATTGACACAAATTCTACTGGCTCATAAATATAGAGTTCTTAGAATAGCCTAAAGACCAGGTGAGAAACAACTGATGCGATCATATATTTCCTTAAGAAACACATAGAATGCTGAGAAGTCTATTTCATAGACTATTCTCATAGTGCAAGTGCTCCCATGCTAGAAGCGGTGCCCTACACAAATCTTATTGTTGCGCGAATCCTAAATGGTATTATAATAAAAACCTGGAGCCAGAAATCAGGGTGAAAGCTGGAAGATCAGAGAAGCAGAGCAAGCCACAGCCACCACCTCTTACTTCACCTACTCCTCAGCCTGAAAACAGGGAGAGTTCCTGTCTCCTCCTGCCTTATATTCCTTTCTCTACTCAGCCATATCACTTCCTGTCTCAGTCTTCCTAGTGCTGGGATTAAAGGTGTGTGCCACCACTGCCTGGCTCTGTTTCTCTTTTAGATTGGATTCATCTCGTGTGGCCCAGCATGCTCTTGAACTCACAGAAATCCAGATGCATCTCTGCCTCTGCCTCTGCCACTGCCTCTGCCTCCTGAGTGCTAGGATTAAACGTGTGTGTCACCACTGCCTGACCTCTATGGCTAACTCTGTGGCTACCTCTGTCCTCTGATCTTCAGGCAAGCTTTATTTCCTAGATTACAAACAATATATCACCACATCTTATGCCCTACTGTGGTTTGAATGACAATGCCCCCTTAGGACGCATATGTTTGGATACGTGGTTCCACAGCTGGTGGAACTGTTTGGGAAGGATTAAGAGGTGTGGTCTTGTTGAAGGAGGTGAGTCACTAGAGGTAGGCTTTGATGTTCCAAAAGCCCACACCATTCACAGTTAGCTCTCTTTCTGCTTTGTGCTTGTAGATCAGCCACAGTGTTTAATACTGTGATTCTCAAAAGATGTTTGCAAAAAATCTTCAATAGTGGAATGGTATTCCACTATCCAAAATTGGGAAGTTATATGAAATTATGTATAGCAGAATGTTCATCAAAGAAGGCCACTAAAATTGCTATGACGTCATACATAAAAATAATAACAAGACTCATTGAGAAACAATTTTGACATGTGCCACTCATACATAAACAAGGAAGTGTGGAAACTACATTAAATTCATGTAAATAAGTTTGGCATCTTTGGGGGGTTTTACTAGGGATTTGACTAGAGTTTGAATCTAGGTCCTTGGGTATATGAGGCAAGTGCCCTACAGTTGAGCTATAAGCTTAGCCTGGCGTCTTTGATTTAATAAGCTAACAATAATCTTGATTCATATACTTGGTGATTTTATATTCACAATCTGTATTGAATAAAGAAACTGTGAAATAAACCCAAAATCACAGCTAATTATGACAGTTTTCCCATCTCTCCATCATATCTTTACCACTGAATCATAAGCAATATTTGAAACTTGAAACATAGTAACTAACTGCTATATAATTAAAATAAGATATTATATGAGCATTTCATGTGATTTTTATTGGAGTCTACATGGGACACATATGCAGTTTTCAACAGCTTAATTTCTTAATCCTAAGACTTCAAGTCTTGCCTTTAAATAACATTCTTTCTCAACTGTGTTTTCTAAATCCTACTTTCCCCATAATTGCTTCTTTGAAAAAAGAAAAAAAAACTGCATTATTTTACTGTTATAAACATTTTACATCCACATGAATTGGCTAAATGGAAAAAGATGTGTCACATCTGTGGAAAAAGAACACAGCGGGATTTAGGTCTTTTGGAAAAGGAAAAAAAAAGTGGATGGAAGTAAGATAGGTAGATGCTTTGTTCGCTGCCCAAGTCATGTCTGAGAGGAACTTGCAACACAAAGTCCTGCCTCCATATCTAGAGGAAGCAGCTGCCAGGGTGATACAGGGCCTATTCTTATAAACAAGGAGCACCAACAAAGCTGCTTGGGCATGGATATTAGATTTGCTGAGTTCTGCTGACATCACCACGGGAGATAAACGTATTCAGAAGAGCGGGGCAGCTTGCCGCTACAGGGCTTGCCAGAAGAGATAAGTGAGTGGCAAGAGGCAACTGAACACCATGTCCATCTTGACAACCTCATCTGTGACTGGAGGCCACCGCTCAGTCAAGTGTCATCTTAAACATCACTAATATAGAACAAGTGGATCAACATGAACTCTGAACCTTTGTTTCTTTAATAGCAAAGAACCAGCAGCTGCCTGCATCTGGAAACTGTGTAAAAACTCTAGACAGCTGTATCATAATAAACAAACTTTTACAAAAAGAATTCCGCACAATCTACTGTTCCCTTCGCATTCCTGCCCCTTCTCTGGCCTCATTATGTTGTAATCTCACATCTAATTATATTTTATCAGTTTATTATTTCTGCAACTTGAGAATTAAATTAAAAACATATTGGAAAAAAAAACCTAAATCACCCACAGTTGTTCTCTTTTCTTGTTTTGTTTTAAGGAATGTGCAGATTACTGGGGTCTGAGTTGCATGGGCAGCCAGCGTGAAGGGGTTGCTTTTGGCATTAATGGAGCGGAGTGGGTAGCCTCCAACACGTTGGGGCTGTAGAATATGATTTACCAGCTCTGGAGCTCTGGGGTCTACATTTTCATAAATACAAGTGACAAATTATCAATAAATCACTCTCTGGTTCACCATAATGCATAATGTTTATTGAAACCCAGTTCCAATAAATACGAGTCGCCCTTTTTAGCCAAAGCATAAGAAACAAAGATGACAGGAATTACAAACAGAAATGAAAAACGGTGAATAAGCCCCTTGGCCAGCAATGAGGCTTTTTTTTTTTTTTTTTTTCAACAATTCAACCTGAGACCACTGGATTCTGGAAGAAATTTTTATATGTGAGCACTTGTTTCAAAATACCATTTCGTTTTCTTTTGGACACAAGAATTTAGAAAGTCAGGCAGGGTGAGCTATACTTGACAACTGAAAGGGCCTTCTGTTTTCCTGCTCTCCCATTATGGATGAGACTTGGTGAGATTCTGTTGAAATGACGGTAGCACTAATTATACAGTCCTGGGGTTTCATATGCATTTCTTAGAAAAAAAATAGCTACAGATAAAAATAATTGAACATTTGTACTAGGTAATGCAAACTCTACTCAAAGAGAAAGAAAGGTAAAAATATTAACATTGAAAGGAATTGGTGTAGTGCCTGTGAATCTGCATGCACATGTTAGCTGTTTTCTGTACTTATTTCTGCATGGGGGAAAAAAAAGATTGTTTTATTACTTTTATTTTTCTTTTATTGCTTATTTATTTCATAGACTGTGATGCATTTTGTGATTTATTTTCTGGGTTCTAAAAGTAAAATTAAGAAGTGTTGCAGACAATGTTGTTACAATGCCCTATAACTCTACAAACTCATTCAACAGCTGGAAGCAATTGACATGGGGTAGCATTTGACTTGAACAACACTTTAAAAAGTCAACTTGAATCTTAATTGAAATTCCCTATATTTCACGCTGGATATATGACTCAATTCTAATCTTTTGTTTCCTTTTTGAGAGAAAAAGCAGTGGAGAACCATGCTATTAATGATGTTATTTATTATCAATTACAGTATTTACTCTAACAAAGATGCTCTTAAAAACCTACTCTCTCAAATGTACTTCCATTTGTGTAGATATACTAAATTATTAATATATAACTGATGATTGTAAATGTCTCCTTTTTGAGAAACAATATAATAAATAATGCTTAAATGAACAAAAATTAAACATGACCTAGACAACACATAAAAGTGCTTATTGTACATCACAACTCATTAGCCTTGCCCCTATTATGAATGTAACTACTTAAAATATTTTTCATAATCAAGGGTTTCATATATATTTGTTTACATATTTGTTTCGCTACTAGTTCTTAAACCATCTAAAACCTATGACATCAAAATAATTCATAATGAAATAGAAAAGAGATTGATCAATAAGACTTGGTTACTTATCAATAAGAGCACCACTAAAGTACTAGACTGCTCTCCTCCCTACTTTGATACACAGTAACTACATGAGGTAATTAATGACCATTATGGTCTGCATTTATCAAATGAGAAATTTGAAACCCAGAGTTTAAGCAACTTGCCTAAAGCATCAGAGAAGATGATAGAGCCCAGCTAAAAGGAGGGGCCTTGCCAAACTCCTCTCATTGCCAATACTATGCTAAAGATGTATATGCCACTCAACTACTTAAAACTCATCGTATAGTAAATGAAATTTGTGTGCTTAAATAAGCCAGTCATTTTATGGTAATAAGACCCTCAGTTTTTGCATTTGTAAATTTATTTCTTACAGTCACACATTTTAGCTCAGGCTGGCCTTGAACTCATGATCCTTTTGCCTCGGCCTCCTAAGTGCTGGGTTGACAGGAATATACCAGCATATGTGGCTTGAGTTTCATTTTATGATGTTAAACTCTTCCATACACTTTAGTTATGTAGCAACAGAAACACAATTCAGGTCTCCTGTAAGCAAGCAGCAGGTGATAACTGATCTGTATCACTGCAAAGCCACTTCCAACATGACCAGACCCAGAATTTCCTACAGCGTGACAAGTCAGAGGTTTCATCCACTCCTCTGCAACCTGATTTCTTCTCATGAAGTTCTTTGCCCACTGGCAAGTAAATTTCAATTGTCCCTATCATAGTTACAGATAGCAAAACAAAGGTTCCTTCTTAGTAGCTGAAGTGAAATCTCCAAATGGTGGTCCTCGTTAGCCCTGTTAGGTCGTGTGCCTATGTCTGCGATCACACTGGCCTGAAAAGGGCAAATGATTTCTCATCTGGACCGGTGTATGAAGGCATGTCTCCCCAGATTAAGACAGGTTGCAGTCTTCTCCAAAGGAAAATCAGGCTGGCTATTGCTATCAAAAGAAGGGAAGAAAATGGCTGACCTAAAGAAAACCAATCCGCAGAACTCCCAGATGCAAGTTCTCTTAAAATGATTTTTAGCTCATTAGAGAAATCTCCTCAGTGTAAATATAACATGTGGTACTGAGTCAGGTAGAGTTCAGTTGCAGGCAAGAAAGTCTGCTCAAGCTGGTTTAAGCACAAAAGGATTTATTACAGGGTTTTAAGACACATATTTCTCAAGGCAAACAAAGAGCCAGGGTTTCTTTTAAGGTCATAGGAAATATGCTAAGAGTAGGTTAATCTTTTCAGTGTAAAGAGGCTGGCTTTGTGTAAATAATCCACACTGCCTTTGGAATCCTGTATTTCCTCTTTCTTCCCTTTCTAACATGACTAGCTTGTCTAGGTTTGCCTGAGACTTTCCCATCACAGGAGCCCTTCAGTTCCAGGCACATCAGAAAGATTGTTCATCTTCCTGACTGTGTCCCTTCTTGTAGGAATTTCTGAAGCTATTAGCCTAAGCTGAAATCTGAAGCTAAGCAACAGTCATAGGGTCTAGGATAAGTAAGGGACAGAACAGTAGGATCCTCATAGACTGTAACTCTTCAGAGAAGTCTGAAATTAGAAGAGGGAAGGTCCTAACTAACTAGATGTCTCTATGGAGCACATCACAGGTTACCAGGAGAGTCTTGGGAGACCTCAAATCTGCTGAGGAGTTGGGCTCCAGTAAAATAGAAGATGACCCCAAATAGCCATGAATTACAGGATCTTCATGTGTTAGAAGGCAGAGCTAGAACCCCACAACTGAGTTCTGATTTCGGGCTCCAAGTACAGGAATACCAGACTGCCAGGAATATTGCAGGCTTACATTACTCTCTGTCTCAGAATTAACTGGGGAGATACTATCTTTGTACAACAAGACTAATTTCTGATGATGTCTCTTTTCCACTGCTGGGAGAGAACTAAAATTCTTACTAAGTTCAGCCTCCAGCTCTCTCCTTTTGGGTATTCATACAAAGGGATTTCCTTCCTCTCACTACCCATGGAATATGGGAGTTTTCTCTCACTCTGAAGACCCTAAAAAGAACAGAGTAACCCTGAGTCAACAATACGTTACATGTAATTTTACTAAGCTCCTAAAATCCTTCTTTCCTGGGAAGAGGTGGATATACTTCATCAGAAGGATTCAACCAAGTTTTCCTCTTTGCTCTCTCCCTCCTATGAGTGTCTTTGTGAATACTTAACAGCCACACTCTGTTGCAACATCCATATGTGACACGTGATTCTCATCCACGTGCCTTACTTTTAAATTACCTTAAGCTCCTGACTTTGCCAAACTCTAGACCCTACACAGATTCGATATTTCGGCTCATCTAAATTATTTGTACTCTCTTCTCTTTCCTCAGAAGCCTTTTACACAGCCATGAGAAGAACAGATCCTATTGTCTCCTTATTTGAGCCAATGTGTAGACCTGTACCCAAGGTCACATTTTGAGACGGTAGAAGAGCCAACCCTAGACTTCAGCATACTTCTTTCACTACTCTGGTCTGAATATTCCAGTACCCAAAGAATCCTTTGTTAAAGTATTTTGTCTATTACTTCTAACTACTGGTGATAATTACTTTCCTCAAATATCTGCATATAAACAAGATTCTGACTTATAAATAAAAACAACCTCATTTCATATGCCTTAAAGCATGGTTAATTTTGTCTCATAATGTTAACACCGTTAATTCACTAAGCATATACTAAAATTGGGCCATAGGGGAGGAGAGAGGAAAGGGTTAAAATTTCAGAAAAGTTGGCCCAAATTAGGAGGCAGCTGGCTTAAACACTAAGAAATGTTCACACTGGTTTTTCAAGAGTCAGCCTTATTCAGTCACAAGCAGCCATGTGTGGATCTGTACAGGACATCCTTACATTAAAGAATAACACACGATACACCCCCTTAGTTTGGAGTGGTGAGTCAGTTTACCACTTAGTGTTAAATCTTAGTACAGTTTATTGATATTGCATAGTCATTTTAATTTTGTGAGGAAATGCACCACCAATTAATTTATTTTTTCTCTTTTCAATGTGTGTGCAAATATGTGTGTGGGAAGGATGCAAGGTGTGGAGGCCTGAGGTTGAGGTTGGAAATCATGGATGATTGTTCTTCTCTCTTATTCACTTAGGACAGGGTCTCTCAATCAAACCCAGAACTCACTGAGATGGCTAGTCTTGCAACTAACTCAGCTTGCTTTGGGAGGATTCCCTTTCTCTATCTTTCTGAGGCCGGGAGTACACTCAGGTTGCCATGTCTACTTGGCCTTCCCATGGGTTTCTGGGGATCTGAAGTCTCATCTGCATGCTTGAGCATCAAAGACTTTAAAAACTGAGTCATCTCCCCATCTGCTGTATCACCAGTTTCTAAACACTAGTGTCTCATCATTGTCCTCTAAATTCATATGCATTTTCTACAACATGAGCTCAAAATAAAAATCTTCAATTATCTGAAAGCATGTCAAAACATTGTATGTTGTTTTAAAAATATTTCTTGCTTTTCCCCCACAGGGATTTCATGATTGTGTGTGTGTGTGTGTGTGTGTGTGTGTGTGTGTGTGTGTGTGTGTGTGTGATCCCTAAAAATAAGTACTGTGCTGGGGCCAGGGTGTACAGGCCTGAGCTGTGGCCCGGGCCATGTCTGGATTGGTTGCCTTGCTGCAGACTGAACCTGCACTGATGTCTGAGACTCCTGTCATGAAGCACAGATGGCTGGGATCTGGGCCTGGGGTCAAGTGAGGGTTCGAGCACCATGCTACCATTGGGTCCATGCTGATCCAAATGACCTTCACTGACAACTGGGACTATGGTGATATCCAAGCCCCGACTGCTGCCAAGGATCATGTCAGCACCCATGGCCCAGTCACAGCTGGGGTCTGTATTGATGTCCATGGCCCATAGCGCCACTAAGGGGACCATGCTGATGTTAGGGGTCTGGGTCACCACCTATGGCCAGGTTAGTGTCCAAGGCTTGAGCCTCTGCCAAGGACATGCAGATCTGAGTAGCCTGCGCTGTCACCCAGGGCCATGGTGTCATTTTGGTGGCTGGATGGGGCCAGGCCTGGGTCCTTCTCCCTGCCACAGCTACAGTCTGTGTTGGTGTCTGTGGTTCCTGTTACCACCCGAAGGAATGAGATAGAGCTGCACAGAGTTGGTCCCGCCCCTCTTTTGCCTACAGCACTAGGGAGAACTGGCCCCCGCCCCTCACCAACTGCACCACACTGGAGATCTGGCCCAAAACCTCCCAAAAGCAGCACAGCAGAGCTGTCCCTGCTGGTGGGGGGGGGAGGGGTGTTGAGGGTGAGCTGGCCCTGAATATACGACAGTGGGTAGCCCCACCGTCTGTCATGCAGTGGTGTGGACGAGGGAGAGATACGCCCCTTCCTCCAGGTGGGAAAAGCTGGTCCTGGGATCACCAGAGTGGTAGAGATAGATGACCCTGCTGATCACTGGCTTCTGGAGCCAGCACCTAGCCTGGGCAGCATAAAAGATTATGGAGGTGCAGATGATCTGGCACAGTGAATGCACTTGGGAGAGCTGGCCAGACCCTTCATCTGCCATACAGTGGAGTAGGTGAGGGAGAGATGACCTTCCCCCTCCCCCACCCCTCATAACCTATGGCAGGTGGAGGAGCTGGCCCTGAGGTCATTAGAGTGGGAGAATTGGCACTGCCCACCACCACCACCAGCAGCACTCAGGAGAGCAGGCCCTGCACCTCACCCGGGCAGCACAGTAGAGCCAACCCTGTCGGTAGGAACATAAGTGAGCTAGGTCTATGGGAATGAGAGCAGGAAAGCTAGCCCACTCCCTCCCTCCTGTGACACGGGATGGAAAGGGTAAGGGAAATATGCCCCACCCCACCCCTTGCCATCTGCTACATGAGAACGGAAGGGCTGGTTCTGCCCCTCACCAGGGACAGCCATCCAGAGAGCCAGCCCTGCACCTTGCCTGGGAAGAACAATAGAGCTGGGCCTGGTGATGTGAGTGCAGGTGAGCTGGACTCAAGGATGTGAGAACAGGAGAACTGGCCTCACTCCTTGCTGCCTGCTGCTGTGGGTGAGCTAGCCAGGGCAGTGCTAGAGAGCTTGCCCAGGTAGTGACAATAAGGGAAAGCCGGCAGGCTGACCAACTCAACTATCACCCAGGCCCAGAATCAGGACTAGAGGTAGCCCGCCAGCACCCAGCTCATCTACGAGCTGCTGGACATGTGAAGTGGTGCGAAAACTGTAGGGTCTCTGTGACACAGGGTAACAATAGCATTTCCAAGAAGAGTTCCAGTGAGGGCCCAGTATCGAGGATGTAACAGAAACCAGAGTCCTCGAACCAGACCAATGACTCATGAACTCTTCCAAAGATGAATGGACTGAACATCATACTACAGCTTCCAGGCTGAGATGTTTGTTTGTTTGTTTTGATTTATTTAGCTTGGTTTCGGGGGGGGGGGTTATTTTTAAATTTTGTTTTGGTGGGGAAGTTGCAAGGGCAAAGGGCGGAGTTGAGGGGATGGGGAGATAAGAAGGATCAGGATGCATGATGTGAAATCCATGAAGAATAAACAAAAAGTTAAAAAAAAAAATAAGTACTGTGTGTATGGCAAATAAGTATTTTGTATAGTTTAAAAAAAAAAGCCATATAAGTTTATTAAGAGCATTTGTAGGGGAACCCTTTCCTGAAGGACTGTAGGATTAATTCTGTAGGATCAATTACATGAAAATGATCACTACAGCAAAGAGAGCGTTCTGCTTGGATTCAGTCCCTGTACCAGACCAGACAGCACAGGTGGCTGCTGCCTCTGTGGATGGAAGTAAGTAACACACTCCAAATCACTTCTCTGGTTGGCTGGCTCAGTCTATTTTGGGCATGTGGCTTAGCATAGTGGTAGGAGATGTAGAGGAAGCTCATTGATCTACAGCAACCAGGGGACAGAGAATCAGAGAAAAAAAAGGGTTGCAACAGACATGGGCACACCCAGTAACATACTTCCTTCCACATTCAAAAGCTTCCATCACCTCCCAACAATGCCATCAGATTATGACTCCATCATGGGATGAATCCATTCATTCATTCTGGACCCTCGTGTCAATTATATCTCAAGGAGCGGATCCATTTTCTGGGACCAAGACTTCAAGACACATGCCTTTGTGCAGGGAACTTCATATTCAAACCATAACAAAATTAGTAGCTTTCTTATTACACATCTCTAATTAATCACAAAATTCACTGTGTTCATTCATATCTTAGGTACACTGGTGTCTTGGTTCCTACAGGATTTTGGTTCCCTACTCCCATATCTGATATTAAGTCAATACAGATCTGTTCATACTCTACCAGTTCATACAAAAATAATTGCTAAAGCTGATATTTAATGATCATTGATAACAGCTCACCATCCTAAACCATCTGAATGCCATCTAGTTGACCTATACTGTCAAGACTTGCTGAGATGCCTCTTCAATCAAGCAACTAAAGAGAAATGCTTGGCCCTTTCAAATGCCTCCAGGATTCCAGCCCTGCGACGACAAGCTTCTCTCCTGATGTTGTGCCAAATCATAGAAGATATCAAATATGTTTAACCTGACCCTAGATGAAAGTATTTATTGATTCTCAAAGAGCTAGATTCATTTTTTCCCAAAGGTGATACTTGAAATTAGTACTTCTTAACCTATAACAGTCTGTGTGTGTGTGTGTGTGTCTGTGTGTGTGTGTGTGTGTGTGTGTGAACACCTGTAGAAATAAGAGTAGAGGCCATAGGTTGATTTTAAAAAAAAAAGTGTCTGTCTCTAACATGCTCTACCTTATTTTTTGAAACAGCATTCTTTTACTGAACCTGGAGCTCACCGAGTGGCTAGCACACTTGGGCAAACATGCTCCTGTGATCTGTTTTCATCTCAATAGCACTGGGTTTACAGGTACAAGCCACCATCACTGGTTTTTACATGAGTGCTAAGGATCCAAACTCAGGTGCTCATGCTTGCACAGCAAACACCCAGCCACTGAGCCAGGTGCCCAGCACGCTCCATGAGCCTGTCTTGACACACTGGTCAATGAAGCAAAATAGTTTTGTCAGAGAATTGTTCTATACTCATCCCATGACATCCAGTAGTTGCCAGCCATTAATAAATATACACATTAAATAATTACATTGCAGTAACATCTTTTAAACAGGCAGTCTTCTACAAAACCATTTTAAAGTTTATTTTTGGCAGGGCGGTGGTGGCACATGCCTTTAATCCCAGCACTTGGGGGGCAAGACACAGTCAGATCTCTGAATTCGAGGCTAACCTGGTCTACAGCACTAGTTCTAGAACAAACAAGACTACTCAGAGAAACCCTGTCTAGAAAAACCAATAAAATAAAATAAAAGCTCACTTTCATTTAGAAATTAACCATGTACATTTACACAGTGGAGTATTACTCAGCTGTTAAAAACAAGGACACCAGGAAACTTGAAGGCAAATGGATGGAACTAGAAAAAAGTTATCCTGAGTGATATAACCCAGACCAAGATAGACAAACATGGTATGTACTCACTCATAAATGGATATTAGCTGTAAAATAAAGGATAACTGTGCTACAATCCACAGACCCAGAGAAACTAGGTAACACAGAGGGTTTATGGGGGATGCCCAGATCTCCCTGGGAAGGGGAAATAGAAGAGATTTCCTGAGTTGACTGCGGGCAGGGATGGGAACATGAACAATCAGATTGGAGGTGGAAGGACAGGACATGGAGGGAGATAGTACTGAAAGAGACCACTGGAAGGAGGGGCATTTGGGGTCAGTTAAACACCTGGCACAAGGGAATCTCCCAGGAATCTACAAGAAAGACCCCAGCTAAGACTCCTAGCAATAGCAGATACGTAGCCTGAACTGGCCATGTCCTATGACCAAATTGGTGCCTATCCCAATTGTCATCAGAGAGGCATCATGGAGCAACTGATGGAAACAGATGCAGATTTACAATCTAACATCAAATGGAGTTCAGGAAATCCTGCAGAAGAGGAGGAAAAGGGATTGTAGGAGCCAGAGGGGTCAAGGATACCATAAGAAAACTCACATGATCAACTAACCTGGGCTCACAGAGACTGAACCAACAACCAGGGAGCCTGTAGGGGACTGACCTAGGCCCTCTGTACATATGTTACAGTTGTGTAGCTTGGTCTGCTTGTGGGACTCCTAACAGAGGGAGCAGGGATTTTACTGGCTTTTGGGACCCTACTCCTCCTACAGGGTCTCCTTACCCAGCCTTAATACATAGGGAGGTGCTTAGTCTTACTGCAACTTGATATGCCATGCTTTATTGATACTCATGGAAGACCAGCCCTTTCCTAAGCAGAAACAGAGGAGCAGACTGAGGGGTAGGAACAGAGAGGGTGTGGGGAGAGGGACAGGGGGGTGGAGCTGAGGCCAGGATGTAAAATAAGTAAATAGATAGATAAACAAATAAATAAATACCAAAAAAAACTCTGTTAAAGTATAAATAAGGATGGCTTGAGCTATTGGGGCCACTTGAGTGGAAAAAAAAAAAAAGAAGAAAAAAGGAACTTAACCACATACGTACAAAATGCATTTTTTAATTGATTTGTTCACTTCACAAATATGTGCCAGGAATTTCATTTGCTTCCCATCATTCATGTCAGCACAATTTATTCTACCTACCTCTGTACAGGTAAATTAAGGCTCAAGAAAATGAATCATTTGCTAAAAGTCACATAAATATTGATAGAAGTGTGACTTGAATTAAATTCTCCCAACCCCTGGCTCTGGGCAAAGCTGAGCTTGTTTGATGATATTACAATGATTTCCGTGTAAGGAAAACGGCCCTGATTGGTCAGTGGCGGAGCTCAGACCACCTGGTTGCTGAGCTAACACAGATGATGAAAAGATACAGATGTAAGTGTTCTGCATCACAGCCACCATACTCCTGCTCCTAAATCTTTATTTCCTATTATGGGAAATATTACATGACCTGCTTTTTCCCTCTCTGAGAGAATTGAAGTAAATGTTTTCAATGGCTGTAACATTCACCTTGAGCTCTTTGAGTTCTCTGTATCTCATGCCTTCATTTTAGAGCAGTTTGTGCCAACTTCTTTGCTACAGTTTGTAAGTCACTTGCTATATTTTGTATAATATTTGGTCCAATTTTACCCAAATATGCCACATTTAGATCAGAACATTTGATTGTTTATGTTATTAGTACCTCCTTATCTTTCTTATACTTTCCTCCAGAAAATATAACATAAAAATTGCCCACTTATGGACTAGCTTCTCTGTTTTAAAGTATCCATTAGCTTTAATTTTATCTAAATCTATATTTGGACACTAACAGATTTTTTAAAGGAGTAAAAAAAGAAATACTAAATTTGTCAATGTCTTAAATTATCTGAGAGGAGTTTCGGTGAAGGCCCAGTCATGACGGTGTGCTAAAGGCCTTGAGCCAGACCAATGACTCATTGCAATGAACATTTGTGAGTGGGGCTGGTTGGAGAAAAGGGTATATACTACGTGACACGCCACAGCACCCAATGCCACTAGGCTGAATGAAGAAGTGATGGAATGATGGAGGAAAGAAATAGATTTTTGTTTGTTTGCTTGCTTGCTTGCTTGCTTGCTTGCTTGCTTGCTTGCTTGTCTTTAATTGATTTGGGGGGACTTTGGAGGGAGGCTGCAGGGGTGAGGGGAGGATATGAAAGGACTGCGAGGTGAGTGAGATTGGGGCACCTGATGTGAAATTCCCAAAGAATCTATAAAAAATTACATTATAAAAACATTGTAAATTTACCAATGTCTTAAAATTACACCCTTGGCTATTGCCTAAGTAATCTTACAGACTTTTGACAAAGCATTTGAAGTGTTTCTGATTTTAATGTCTGCTACTGATTTAAAATTCTTAAAAACATGTAAACTATAGAATCACCTAAGCAATATTTGCATTGCAATACCAGTGACGTGCCAGTGTAGGGGGCGAGGGGATCTCACAAAGGTCCACTCCTAAATAAAGAGCTACTAGTAGTTAATGACTACTGAGAGAGGAAGACTCAGTCTTTTCCAGAGATGAGCCCCCGATAGGTTATCCAAGGACAGTGGTCAGCTTTAAATACATATACATACAAGCAACATTAAATGGACTCAGGAGGTACTACACATATTGTAATGGACATGTGTGTATATGATATGTATATATAGATATGTATATCAATAATTGAAAAGAAAGAGGTCAATAATTTAAGAAGGAGTAGGGAAACATGAGAGAAGTTTCTGGGGGAGGGAGAGTAGAAAATATGTAAATATAGTGCTCATATATAAAATCTCAGAAGATAAAATATTTAAATTCAAAAAATATATGAAGTTATTTGCTCTGAAAGGATATACTAAACCAGAATCCAAATGTGATTTTAAGTCTAGTGTTTAATATCTTTATTTATTTAAAGTAATAATTTTATTCATAAATGCCAGTGATAAACACTTGATACCAGCATATAAAATAATCTCATGTTTGAAAAACATATTAAAATAATCTCTTAAAAAATTGAACACTTACTCAGTTCTAGATTTTGGTTTCATTTTAAGAGCATAGAGATAAAACAAAAAAAATTAGGGGAAAATGGGAATAACTCTTTACTAATCAACCACATCACTAAATAATGAAGATCAAATTAAGGTTGTTATACCTGCACCATGTGCTTTTGGGTAGTAAAGAGGCAAGCCTAGTGGGAAAAGAGTAATTTAAATCCCAATTCTATTTATTTGGAGCCTATTTAAAGGGTCCAAGGAGTACAGTATAAAACTAGTGGATAATTGAAGTGTGAGTCCATCACTGGCCGTGAACTGAATCTTCAGTCATTGAAAAGAATGCAGTAAGTGTAAGACACTTAATAGTGATTTAGATAGGAAGACTAGGGATGGCAGTGCTTACTGAATAACTCTGGACAAGGAAGGCAATGCTATATAGGGAGAATAAAAGTATATTCTAATGACAGAATAACCATTGTGTCTAAAGTGGAAAAGTTCTGAAGTTATCAACTATTCATAAATAATTGGATACCTTCTAGTACAAATGAGCCATAGGGCTTAATACAGGCCTCCCTGTCCCGCTGGAGTATTATCAGTAGTCAAACTATCAAGATGTCTTTAATAGATGACAACATTGACAGATGATTTTTAGTAAGGAGCAAGCTCGTGTTACTGAAGTTACAGAGTTTCCATTATAGTCATTTTGCTCATGAGCCTAAGAGCCAACTGTTGTGGAAAAGGTGGGCAGAAATGAAGTCATCCCGTGCACTTGACACTGAGTTTTTTGTGTCATGAAGAGTGTTTGAGTACTTTGCTATTCCAAGGAGTCTACTCCTCAATCTTTCCCCAGTTCTACAGTCTATCAGTTCTTTCTATGCTGTTAGCGACTCATCACTCCCTAACTCCATACTCCTAACCCATTTTCCTTCACCCACAAAGTGAACAATCAGATGCACTGCTTCCTATTTCTCCTACTGATGGGATTTTGTTTCTGCAATATCCTTTGGGGCCCTCACTGAAGGAGACAGCAAGTTCTAACATGCTCTGCAAGATTCACCTCTAAACCAAGCACTTGTGAGGTCTTGTACCTTCCAGGTAAGAATAGATAGAAAAGTAGCAGATCAAGAGGGACAACCCCCGTAGGCTGATACAATGTGTCTTCAGCAGATTCTGAGCAATCGGTCCAGTGTTCCAACACCACTTGATGAGGAAATGCTTCCTTTACTTACATGTGAGTATGGTATGAGTGTGTGTGTGTGTGTGTGTGTGTGTGTGTGTGTGTGTGTGTGTGTGTGTGTCTGTCTGTCTGTCTGTCTGTCTGCCTGCTTACATGGTATATGCATGCATGCAGATGTCTGTGCACCTGATAGAGGCTAGACGATGACCTCAGGTGTCTTCCTCACTTACTTTCTACCTTGTATTTTGAGGCAGAGTCTCTCACTTGAACCCAGAATTAGTATGTTCAGATAGTACAGCTAACCACCTTGCTTCAGGGATCCCATGTGTCCAATCTCCCAAGTGCTGGAATTTCAGAGAGTTGCCATGCCCAGCATGCATTTGCATGGATGCTGGGGATCTAAATTCCAGTCCTCATGTTTGCACAGCAAGTGTTTAACCACCAAACCATCTCTCTAGTGCATAATGGAGTACTTCCAAGCACACCAAATTTTACGATACTTTTTGATGGGGCAGTTCCAGTCTGATGGCTATGTATTATATATTGGCCGTATGTTTAATGTCTGCCTGGGACTAACAATAATTCATTGGAGAAATGATTTCTCAGATAGGTAAAGAAATTGTTTCTAAACTCCTAAAGGTCTTCCACCGGCAGCTATTAGGAACTATATGCAAGCTTACATTTGCCACAAACATTGTGGGTGTTATTGACTCACAGTGCAAAGAGCTACTTCAACTTACACTGAATATGGAGCCATCTCTTTGGTTTTCATAAAAACTGACAGTTTCAGGGGCAATTGGTGAATAGATTGGATTACTTTCCTCCTTTCTTTCTATAACTACCACTAATACTTGAGATAATCAACTTACAGAGAGAACAATAAGACATTTTATTTGGGGCCTTTTGTTTTGGAGGTTTCAGTCTGTGATCAGTTGGCTCCAATGCTTTGAGCCTGTGGTAAGGTGGGAACACATTGTGGAGCAAATGCTTATCCAATGGCCAGGAAGAAACAAGAAAGATCCTAGGGTCGCATAATCCCATTCAAAGACAACACCCTTTGACCTAAAGGTCATACATTAGGCCTCATATATTTAAGCTTCTACTAGTTCCCATGAAGGCCCTTCTAGAAAACAAATCTTTGACACATGGGGCTTTATGGGATATTTAATATCCGAACAGGTCAAGTCAATACAATAAACTGGCGCTTTGCATTACTACCAGAAGCCACCTTTAAAATGAGAAAGAGATGAGGCTACAGACTTATGAATCAACAAACTTCATCAATGACTATACATATCAACTTATCATAAAATAATTTCACATTCCCTGTAGCCATGTCAATAAAATGCATTTAGTTTATTTAAAGCCAAAGTCCTATACTGGCCAGATTCGACTTCAGATTCTTATTGCATCAGTAGCATGAATGTTTTAACCATCTTCATTCATCATTTCACCAGTTTTTATCATTAGTTATTGTTTTAATACTGGACCATTACAAATGATGACTGAGGCATCGGCTTGAACAATAAAGAAAGTCAGCATGCAAGCCATTATCTCCTCTTATGGTCTCAATTGTGCAGGCTTATGCTGTGATACACATACAGCATTTTATCTGACTCAAGCTCTTTAGTACTTAAAAAAAAAAACTAAGGTAAAAATTTTTAAATCAAAATTTCAGAAAGAATATCCACCAAAACAACTCCCTGTTGATGACTAACATCAGGTTGGTTCATTTGTCTTTCTAGGTTAATTGCTTTTAGTAAAACTTAGAAGATTTGACCATAGTACCATGTTAAAGATGACTATGGGCCTCAACATCCCACAATCCTAACACAATTAATTGTTTGTACAGATTAGTCTCCTAATATCTCCCCATATACATGAATGATTCCTTACCATGCATTCATTAATTCAGCAAGCAACAACTGAGAGTCTGCTCAGTACTGACCCTGCTGTGTCCAAAGCATATGCACAGCTCTGTATTTTCCTTTTAAACTGAAAATGACACAATATAATTTTGACAGTAGACATTTTATCACATTCCTACCACATAATGCTGTTTTCAAGTATCATTTCACCCTGTTATATTAAAAACAAACAAAATAATAATAAGAAAGTATTAATTTCTGTGAGTAGGTAGACAATTAAATATTGGCACATACAAGACACTGAAGGCAACACTTGGTAACAAGTAAACATCACTTGAATTGCTTTTGTTCATCTCTATTATATCACCCAACCACATTGACACAGATTCTTTCTTTCCTCTTATTCTTCCTGGTTCTTATACATGAGTATGTTCCTTCTTGCCACAATATTATATTTTAATGACTTATAGGATTCTTGAAATTGGTAGTTCACTTTCTAAATTTGTGCACATTGAAATATTCTGCTGTCCTGGACTGTAACTTACTAATGCTCTACTCTGATGAGGGACTTGACACATTCGGTATATTAAGTAGCTATTCCACAATGTTGAAAAAAACTTAACCATTGCTGTGGGACTGTCCTTCTGTACACTGTGAATATGTACTACTCTCATTGGTTGATATTATAGCAATGGTGAGGCAAGATAAGTTTGGGTGGTACACTCAGACTGAGGATAGAGATGAAGAGGGGTGGAGTCGAGAGAGATGCCAGAGATGCCCAAGAAGCAGGATGCTGAAGGACCGGTAAGCCACGGACCATGTGGCAATGAATAAATTAATAGGAATGGGTTAATTTAAATGTAAGATCCAGTTAATAATAAGCCTAAGCCATCGGACAAACCTCTGTGTGGTATTTGGGTAAATACTTGGTAATACTGCCAAGTATTTTAGAACAGGTGGGACAGAAACTCTGCCTCCATTTACAAACCGTTGCTACTTTCTAACAGTAGAAAAAACAATTTGGTCTGTTAAAAAGACACCAATTTTCAGTTAATCACCGTTTTCAGTTAAATCATCCATTCCCTTTGCATTCATATTAAATCTAATTTAGAGGCTTCTTTGCTATGTCACGACACATTTTATTCTCAGATTTTTTTTCTACTACTCATTTCTTTTGACAGCTTGCAACATTTGTTGAAGGTAAGTTTTTGATTCTCTTAGAAACCTCTACTCTGAGCTGGGCATGGCGTTGCACATCTTCAGTCTCAGCACTGTGTGGGGAGATGTGGGCAGGTGGATCACTGTGAGTCCAAGGCCAGCCTGGTACATAGTGAGTTCCAGAACAGCCAGGACTACACACACACACACACACACACACACACACACACACGAGAGAGAGAGAGAGAGAGAGAGAGAGAGAGAGAGAGAGAAACAGAGAGAGAGAGAGAAACAGAGAGAGAGAGAGAGAAACAGAGACAGAGAGAAGCAGAGAAAGACAGAGAGAGAGAGAAACTCTATCCTATCACACTTCCATTTGCAGTTCCTCAAACAAGTACTGTAACTGTTTCCAAAAATCCTATGCTAATATTCCTGCTTACTAATTATCACTTACCTTTTGCTAAATTTAGCAAAGCTCTATATCTTTCATAAAACACCGGAATCCCTTTGGTCTTAGCACCCTCCTCCTATCATTTTGCTAATTAAACTCATTTAATAGTTTTTCAAATGCCCATTTTGCATCTATATAAGGGGGCTAAAGTGAAAACTTACAACCCTTTATACATGACACAGCCCCCCACAACCTTTGTTTCATGTCAATATGCTCACTATAAGTAACATTATTATAGAATAATTTAGGAGCATGAAACAATCTGATTGGCCTCCAGCCATCAGTTTATAAACTTATCGGCGTAATTCCATTCTTATCTCTAAACTCTTGGCCATGAGTTATGAGTTTAAGATGAAACAATAATTGCATTAGTTATAGTTATATTTGATGAATGAATGGATAGAAAAAATATTGTACTTCAGAGACACACGTTAATATAATCAATCATATAATTATACAGTGCCATAATTCAGAGCCTTTATGTAGTCAATATATAACATGCACATAGAAAATTTAATTCAAGTTTAAAACTCTAATACGGAAAAAAAACTTAAAACGTGTGTGTTTTTCCAATTTGTAATTCCCCTAGTTTCTAAACTAAAAGTATAAAAATTCATAGCAAAGAATTATTTCTAACCTGGTAAACATCATCACATAATTCATTTTGTGACTATGCCGGGATTTATATTTTTCTTTTCTTTTACCCGATATCTCCTTTATACTCCTGAGTAAAATTACAGCCCCATCAATAACAACAACAAATTTTTTGTATTTGCATAGCACTTTATAATTCTGAAGCCATTCACCCGCACTATTCCATCTGAAATCATTTTGACCAGTACTTTAGGAGGTCTCATTGATAATCCAACATCTCTGTAACTGTGCAAATCCTAAAATCTCATGAACTTTCCTAGTCAAGTGTAAACATTCCTAGCAGGGTCAGCTGTACCTAACTTTTGTACCTAATTTCCAAGCCCTATCTTCCACGTTGGACACTGGCTTCTGCTTTGACACCAGCTGTTTCTAAGACTTGACAAACAGATGTGCTAGAGAGACTCAAGGAAAAAGGAAGAAAAAGCATCTCACTTTGGTGTGTATCCTGCCTTCCCACTGTTGCCTCAGAAAAGACCCTTTACCATCTTGTAATTCTTGAATGTTTCCCCTAACATTGTTATAAAATGCTAACAAGCATGTGCAGACTTCAAATGCAATATGTCCTTTAGTACTGATGCTAAAGACAAGAGAGACCACATTCACCCATGCCACCATGTAAAAAGACTGCTAATGATACTAGCCAACCATCCTAATTTGTTATTAGAAGATGAACATTTTTAGGCATTTTACATTATAATTTCCACATATACATTACTGTACTTTAGGAATTGTTATATGTATCCCATTTAGGGATGAGGACTTAGCAATCATTCATTCTCAGCTTTTTTACCCTATCCAAGGCTCAGTGAATACCACAGAAAACAGAACAGCTATGTTCATATCAGCATTGTTTGTAATAGCCAGAACCTGGAAACAACCTAGATGCCCTTCAACTGAAGAATGGATAAAGAAAATATGGTACATATACACAATGGAGTACTACTCAGCAGAGAAAAATAATGACATCATGAGGTTTGCAGGCAAATGGATGGATCTAGAAAAAAATCATCCTCAGTGAGGTAACCCAGACTCAGAAGGACAAACATGGTATGTACTCACTCATAGGAGGATACTAGTTGTAAAACAAAGGTGACTAGACTGCTACACAACTCCAGGGAGGCTACCTAGAAAACTGGACCCTAGGAAAGACACAGGAATTGCCCAATGACAGAGAAATGGATGAGATCTACATGAACAACCTGGACGACAGTGGGAGTAATGAAGGGCAAGTTTCCAGGGAAAGAGAGCTTAGGGAAGCAGGAGATCCCAGCTGGATCAAGAACAGAAAGGGAGAACAAGGAATAACAGACCATGATAAATGAAGACCACATGAGAACAGGAATAGGCAGAGTGCTGGAGAGGTCCCCAGAAATCCACAATGACTGCTGGCAATGGTAGAGAGAAAGCCTGATCTGACCTAGTCTGGTGATCAGATGGCCAAACACCCTAATGGTCATGCTGGAACTCTCATCCAATAACTGATGGAAGTGGATGCAGAGATCCTCAGCCAGGCCCCAGGTGGAGCTCCAGGAGTCCAATTGTCAAGAAAGAGGAGGGACTGTAAGAGTGTGAATTGTTGAGACAAAGACTGGAAAAGCACAGGGACAAATAGCCAAACTAATGGAAACACATGAATTATGAACCAAAGGCTGTGGAGCCCCCAGCTGGATCAGGCCCTCTGGATAAGTGAGACAATTGAATAGCTTGAATTGTTTGGGAGGCCCCCAGGCTGAGGGACTGGGACCTGTCCTTAGTGCATGAGCTGTCTGTTTGGAACCTTGGGCTTACACAGGGACACTTTGCTCAGCCTGGAAGAAGGGGACTGGACCTGCCCGTACTGAATCCATCAGGTTGAATTGAATCCCCAGGAGAGTCTTGGCCCTGGAGGAGATGGGAATGGAGGGGAGGGGTTGGGGGGGAAGGTGGGGGGGGGGGCGGGAGGGGGGAGGACAGGGGAACTCATGGCTGATATGTAATATTAAAACACAAATATAATAAATTTAAAAAGGAGAAGAAAACAGAACAGAAAAAGCCAGAGAGTGGGAAAGAGAATTATGATCTTTTTCTTCTGGATATGACTTGGGAATTACAAATAAATACCCTACAGCTGTTACTACCTACGTAAGACCTAGACATACACATGTGCCCACACACACACATGCATGCACACACATACACACATAGGCATATGCTCACAATGCACATGTGCAATATGCAAGTAGAAGGGAAACTGGTTTAGAAAAAGAGGAGGTCATCAGGAGTGCAAAGGAGCTAACAAAGGGTAGAGGGGGATGAATATGATCAACACCCATCTTATACGTGTATGAAATTGGCAAAAATAAAAAGAAGAAAGGAAAAAATGAAGAGAGAAAAATGGTTGGGGATTTTAGGCTGGCAAATAACCAGTCTAAATAACCTTATTTAATACAACAGAAATAATCTGAGACACTTTCTCAATTAAAAAACAAAAGGCCCTGTGCTCCATGTGGGAATGTATCCCCCTCTATTGAACCGGTTCCCATTGATATTTAAGCTATTCCATCCTCTAGTGTTTTAAGTAATCGCATGAGGAAGTAGTCTTGACCATATGTCAATTTGCATTTTGGAACACTTTCTGAGAAGCAGTGTTGCAAGGCTGAAGAGTACACGTAGGCTATTTTATCTAATAGTGTTGCATTCTCCTTCACTGAGGATCATATTATTTTGTGTATTTGTCTCACCAAAACCTCTACAATAGTGTATGATTTTCAGACTTTGGGATCCTTGCCAATTGTATAGGTGAAAAATAGAATCTTCCTGTAATTTAAACTTATATTTTCCGCCTTATGAGCTATGTTCAATACCATTTCATGTGTGTTAGGACTTCTTCTGTGAACTGTTTCTTTTGCTTATTATTCCATAAAAATTTTTTTGTCAATTCTCAGAAGTATTGTTTGTCTTTGAACATATTAGTCTGTGTTAGACTTGCAGTGTTTTTTTTTTCTTTTGCTTCTGAAACTTATTGTGTCTGTTTATATCTCTGGGCTATTTTGCTTGATAGTAATATGATTAATGACGTCGTTTTATGTTTGCCCTATAGGTTTGTCTCAATGCCACTGTATTAAAAGGCTACATTTCTACCTTGTTGAAATGTTATCTTCACTAGTATGGCGCTTCATTTTCTATGGTAGCTTTTTGTCTGATTCTGTTGGTCTTTCTGTTTGCTCGTGCATCAATAGACCAGACTTTCAGTTATCATATGTAACTAAATATAATTTACAGTTTATTTTTCAAAGTCCCCCTTTAGGAATTCCATAACTTTTCATGCTTGTTTACTCTCCCATATAAACTTTATAACCAATCTGTGTCACTCCAAAGGTGAAATGTTTTTCTTAGGATTGAATTAAATAAATAGCTTATTTAAGAAGAATTGGCACTTATCATGTGTAATCTCTTATTAATTACAACTTTATATTCACCTACTTTTATCTTTGAGATATTTTTATGGTTTCCTCCACATAGATTTTTTGTATTTTATTATTTGCTGTCTAAAAATTTCGTTTTGCTCTCTTTTTATGATATACAACATGATTTTTTTCCTTTTATTGAAAATAGACTCCTTTCTCATGCAATATATCCTGCTTATAGTTTCCTCTCCCTCTACTCCTTCCAGCTCCTCCCTACCTCCCCTCTCCTCCAGCTCTACTCCTGTTCTGTCTCTCATTAGGAAACAACAAGTTTCTAAGAGATAACAACCAAACACGGTGAAATAAAAAACAACAAGATAAAGCAAAAACCATCATATCTAAGTTGAACTCAGCAACTCAATAGGGGGAAGAGAGCCCCAAGAATAGTCACAAGAGTCAGGGACCTACTCATTCTTACCCTCAGGAGTTCCATAAATACTAAGTTAAAAATACAATATATACACAGAACACATGGTGTAGACGTGTAGACGCTCTGTGCCTGCTGCTTCAGTCCCTGTGAGCTCATACACATCTTGCTTAGTTGATTTAGAAGGCCTTGTTCTCTTGGTGCCCTCCATCCCCTCTGGCTCTTAGGCTCCTTCTGCCTCCTCTTCTGTGAGATTCCCTGAGCTCTGCAGAAGGGATTTGGTGGAGACATCTTTTTATCCTGTTTTGTGTAGTGTCATGCCACATATGATGCCTGTTTCTGTCACACTTTTGTACGTGCCTTTTAACTTCCAGTGGCAGTTATTGCATTTTACTGATTTTCGACCTTGATACTTTAAGCTTTTTTAGTTATAATAGTTTTCTGCAAATTGGGGGGATCAGCTTCAAGATATAGAATAACAACATCTAAAATGGGGTTTATCCCCTTCATTTCTAATTCTTATGCCTGCAGGTACCCCTGTTTAAATGACATTGGCTAATGCTTTGAGTTACACTTAAATTGTAGTTGAGAAATCCAGTTTCCTTTCTTGTTTTTGACTTTTGTAGAAATATCTCTAATCTTACCCCTCATCATTTAAGATGTTCATGTTTATGTGGCAGTTATAAATACTATCAAATTAAAATAGCTATTAATTATTCATTTTTTTAATTTTAACACTAATGGATAGCAAGTTTTTCAAATGCCTTTTCAGCATCTATGCACTGATCCTAAGATTTTTTTCTCCTAAATTCCAATAATATAACAAAGTATATTAGTATATTTCAAATCAGCAGCCACTTTCAGGGCTGGCACACTAGGAAAACTAAATGCCTAGCATGGTAAAAAAGCATGTACTAAAATCAGGGGTAGAACAGAAAACTGGAAAAGTTGCAATTGCTCATATTTTCAAAATGGCATCAGATTATCTGTTTGTGCTTCATCATAAAATAAGTGAAGAAGCTTCCTTCTGAAAGTCCTGAATTTTAGAAGATCTAGCAGGGGGGCGGGAAGTCAAACAAAAAAAGTGCTGTGAGCCAAGTAAGATGGCTTCCACTATATTCCTTTTCTGGCAAACAACATAATTCATCTGTGTTTATGGCTGAATGAAACTCATCTTGAGCAAAATAAGTCAGGCTCAGAAAAGCAGATATCATTGTGGATCTCCTATTTGTAGATACTAGGATTTATGTATATACATAAAATCTTATATAGAACATAAATAGGATTGGTATTGTCTGGAAAAACAAATGAAAGGAGGGGAAGAGGGAGGGACTTGAATGTGGTCGAAGTTCATGATATGCTTATATGAAGATGCCTTCTTGAACACCATCACTATGTACAGCCAATATAGGCCAGCTTAAAAGGGCAAAAAGAAAAATCAATAAAACCAAAATTAAAAGAGCCAGGTGAGAAATGACAGGGCCTGAGTGAACTAGGGAGGAATTCACAGGCATTGGATAAATGTAATTATCATGACTGATTAGGTGGAGGAGATAAATTAAAAGAGGAGTGTGAGATAACTTCCAGATCTCTAGCTTAATCAAACATATAGATGATAGGACATTGACTAAGATAAGGGAATATTGGAAGATATGTACTTGTGGCAGAAAAAAATGATAAGCTAACTTGGAGTTTTATATGCATATACAACTTACTTAGATTTTTCTAGAGGTTGTCTGAGACAAAGAGGACATGGATACATACTTGCAATAATAGTTATAAAGTGAGATTATAATTTCATACACAGCAGTAAGTGAAGTCTCAAGAAGAGCATGCACAGTAGGAAAAGAAAAGCACCAAGGACTCAAAAACCACTTTACCTACCCCAGGGAATTGGAAGGAAGATTGAATGATATGTGTGAAAATCCTTCACATGTTGCTAGTCATTTTCCCTTCTGAAATCCGTTTTACAGTTTCCATGGCTGCTGTTTATCACCCACATTCATATATGAACAAGTAAAGATCAGAAAAAGATGAAGATGATGTGAAATTTTCAAGCCTTCATTAATCTGGAAATAATATGAAAAATTCCATATTGAGTCTCACTTTGCCACTTTCTGAATTTCAGTTTCTACCTGTAAATGCAAATAATATTTGTGGTCTGTTGGTTTTATTTATTTTTTTAAATCACAGGGAAGTTGTTAAAAACCCACTGGGGAGAACACCATTAAACTCTAATTAGAATAAAATAGACAAAAATGCCAAGCGTGTTCTCTTATTCTATTCCAATTCCCATTCTAATTTTAACTGTAAAATCACAGCGCTTTGTAGTAGCGACTTCAAAAACATAGAGATGTCCTTTGGTACATTTGCCAAACATTCTTTTAATAATCATACAATATTTTATAAGCAGACTGTCTCTGCAATCAGTATCTATTCACCAATTAAAAGTTGACATGAACTTTGTTTGCAAAATGAGACTTACAGCTTGGGAGCATCACCATGGTACCGGTAGAAGGAGTAGAACATTAGGTACTTCATACAGGCCCAGAGAAAGGAACGAACTGGTGTTTGTGACGTTGAGGGAAAGGGCTTCAAGACAACAATAGGTGGTGCTGCTGGGATAGAATGCTGAATGTGTACATTTGATGCAACAAATGCCATGGAAATTTTTCCTGAATGAAATTACTGTGCTTATTAACTTAAAGATTAGTTTGAGAACAATATTAAAACCTGATTAGAGTGGAAGTTTGAGAGGGAAAAAAAGCTTCAAATAATATCTCATTGTGAAAAGAATGTATTTCCACCCATAGGGGTTAATTTTTATAAACAGATTTAAATGCTAAGCAGCTGGGTTTCATATTAACTTCTTAATACCAGAGGAAGCTTGAATCTTCTATTTGCCTGCTAAATAAAGCAAACTAAGATAAAGAAATGTAAACACAACAAAGATAAAGGAACATTTTAAAAAAAGCAAAGTTATAATAAGAGCTGCTAAGTTAGGTAATAAATACAATGTTTGCATGACATACTGGACATCCCTTTGTTGGCTTTTTTTTTTTAAGTTTCCAGAATAAGAGGTGTAAATGGTTATTGAATACTATATCTTCCCTTCTGTCTGTTCACCTGCACATGTCTAGGCTTTGCCTGTCTCATGGAAGGTGCCTACTACATAGAAGGCATTCAATAAATTTTGTTGACTTAATGTATGAATTCTTAGCATTTATGGATGGTTTAATTACATATTTCCCAAAAACTTTACCCATTGACTTCTGGTTTTTTTCACCATCTACTTGAGAACTGTCTAGTTCAGCGTCATAGTGACTTCACATTACCTCTGTTATTCAAATTTTACTTACATTTTCTCTCAAAGTTATTAGAGATGGCAATGTCTGAACCTGTGACTTGGTTTTTATATTCTTCAAAGAAAGTAAAGTTAAATAGAAAAGACTCAGAAGCTGCCAGACCTGAGAATTATGGCATCTGGAACTCTGTCCAGCCTGTAGACACTGAACAAGTTTTGATTATAGCACAGAAATATTCTCCTTAAAATGGACAGCTTTAAGTCAGTAATTAGTGAAGAAATTCTAACCCATGCTTATTTCATATAGAAATTTCATCTTATGTCTGTAATAAGATAAAGGCACATCTGTTTCTCTCTACTCACCCAAAAGTATCATAATGCTTTGATGCTTTTCCCTATGAATTTCTGAATGGCACCCTGAACAAGATATATTTTATGGCACAAGATATTTCATAAAGCCTCTTGTAAAAAAAAAAAAAAAAAAAAAATTCTCTCTCTCTCTCTCTCTCTCTCTCTCTCTCTCTCTCTCTCTCTCTTTTTCTGGAACATTCATTAATATGGAATAATTGGGACAGATTAGTCAAAAATGCTTTCATCTTCATTTCTTACTAACATTGCCGTTTAAAATAATTAAAACTCCAGATTGTTTCTGGTTTTCACCTAAGTTTACTGGCACCCAACACAGCAGCCTACACTTTGATTTCAATCACAGCCAGACAATATAAGGCCCTTGTCTCAGAGGCAGCAAGAGCAGCAAGTAGACGCCCTGCTGGGTACTTTCAAAGCAATGTACTTCCTGCTGCTAGCTCTACAGTATGATTTCTGTTCTGCCAAGGGCACCAATAGCAGGAACTTCCAATTTGCACCTCACACATAAATTTACATTGTGCCAATAGGTTTCGAAGAAAACCACAAGCTACCTAGCCCAGCCGTCAGGGGTCTGTTAACAGACTTTTAACTATGATCTATTGTGCAGCAGGGTCTAAAAGACGCACACGGAGGCCCACTTTATAGAACCGGCACTTGCCTAACACCGTTTTTCCTTGAGATAATTATAAGTGTTTATTTTGGCTTTTAACAACTTTAATCACATTATTTAGCATGTTTCTGTTTTGTCATCAACTTAAATGAATACATAGTTTCCCCCAGAAATTTCCAAGAAACTGATCCATCGGGTGATTTCCTTGATAAAGGATTATAACATATGAGTTAGAGATGGCGAATTATATCAAAATTCCATAGATGTTTTTCTCAATAAACAAGTAAGGAAATTATTCCATGTACCTGGGAATTCCTAAATAAATGAGGTGTGAACTTCCTAATTAAAGTAACATGTCTCTCCCTTTGCTTGCAGCCTCTGTGTTCAGTGGCTGGGTGATAAACGTGGTTGAGAGTGAAGCCAGCGGATGGCAGTGCCATGAGCTGAGCCCTCCATGGCCCTGCCACCGACATGACTACGTGGAATACAGAGAAGTACTTCTCTGGGTTATCTAGAATTAGGTTTAAAAATAACCTTAGCTGATCACAAAGGGTTCTACAGCGACTGTTAACTTTGAGCCACTGTTGAAATGTCATGCTGTGCCAACTGCGTCTGATCCAATAACAGCAGAACCATATTATGCTCAAAAGAATTCTAAAAATACTTTCTCTGGGAACAACTGAATCTATAATGCTAAAAAAAAAAAAAAAAAAAAAAGGTTCATCTTATTCCTAAATGATCTTATTCACTGTAGTGAACTGAAGAATATGACTAGATTATTCAATAAACATAATTAATGTATAATAAAATGTGTATGTCATTTGTTCTTTAATATTTTCCTGAGGTTTTTGTTTGGATTTTATTTAATGAATCTCACATAATAATCCTGGATGGGGTTTGAAAGGACCAAGATAGTGCCTACACACCAGTGGCTTCCCTTGATTTCACATGTAGGAATTTGAAACGGCTCTTTCAGGTTAAGAATGTTCCCACTGAGAACTGACTTTGACAAGTGACTTGTCTGTGGTGGCACACGCACAAACAAATAAATAGTAAGTAATGTAAAAAAAATAGAAAATTATTGTCAAGCATGACAAAAGTGTTCAGTGAATTGAGAAAAAAAAATATATGCTCCTATTGAACTCATAAAAGAAAACCAAGCTGAGGCACATGATAGCATCTAACTTTATAGTTACTATTGGTAGAACAATGCTAGAACACTTCTTACAGGTTCTTTTCATTAAAAAAAAAAAACCTCACACAATTCTGAGTATCTAATCATGAAGTATGAGCTCTAACAACCACACTAACGTCTTGGGCATAAAAGAAAGTTGAGAGAGTGGTAATAATAACTCATGTCTTGGATTTACTTCTGTCTTTCACAGTCTCACTTGGGATGACTGCAGGTCAAATGAAGTCATATGTTTTAATAATTTGTTTTCATCCAATGAGATTATCACAGACAGCTTGATTACTCACATAAGACCAAGACAAGATTAGGGCTTTCAGCTTTCCCTTGGGGACTGGCTCTGCGAGTCTGACCACGCCTCTTCAAGCCTTGGAACCCAAAGTAGAGGGAAATAATGGACTTCCAACAACTGTCCTTTCGGTCTCCACAGGGGGGCACTGTGCCATGCACATGTGCACAACATACTATACCAATAGATGCATGTGCATGCACACACAGTGATAAATAAAACATAAAAAAAATTCAGTCATGGAGAGATGGGGATTCACAAGGCCCTGCCCTTGCCTGAGGATCTACTGGTAGTTAATGGTTGATGGGGGAGAAAGAAGCATTTTCTTTGGTGGAGTAATTATAAGTAAGTTATCCAGGTTGCTAAAAATTAATCTCTCACCCACACAACCTTAATGGCACTTACTAGACCACCAAAATACAAGAGAGAGAGAGAGAGAGAGAGAGAGAGAGAGAGAGAGAGAGAGAGAATGAAATTAGAAGGGAGAGCTCTTGTGAAGAGTTAAGGGGTCAGTAGGAGTGGTAAGGTGAAGAGGGGGGAACATGATCAAATACACTATTTACATGTACGAAATTGTCATAATAAAATGCATTTTTGCATAGTTAACATGTGTTAATAAAAAATAAATTTCAAGTTGACCTTGTTTTAAAAAAAGACAATTACAAATAGTTTGAATTATTATTGCCACTCTCCTATCTTTCTTTTATACCCAACTCTTTAGTTCCAAAATACAATATGAATCTCACATGAATGATAATTCTCTAGGCCCCTCTCCATGATTATTTCCATGCAATGGCGAGGACATACTGACAACACCTATTTGCAGCGTGCTCTGCCTTCTTTGGAATGTTGTGGATGCTTTCCTCTTGATGCCAAATCAAATTCCTAATGAGTATCCTGTTCAGCCTAAGGCAGAGAGTTGGGGCTGGTATATAGAAACATGCTTACTAGTGATCATATAGCACACAAAAACAAACATAAATTGTGACACAATCCATGAAATTTGGGTGCTCAAACTCTTAATTGGTGTCATTTGCAACCTGTTGTTGACTGCTTTTAATTATGTACAATGACTACCCCTTAAGCAACAGCTGTCCTAATCAAGAGACTGCAACTCCACTGTGAGCAGCAGCAGTTTGGCACAGGGGCTGCAGCCTGGGGGGATTCTATTCCCTGAGGCACTAACTCTTTCAATGCTACTAAGGGAAACTATATCTAGATCTCTATCCCACTAAAGAACATATGATATAAAGGTTGAAGTAGAACTCTACTCACTCAAGGAGGCTGAATAGCAAGTAGCTAACCTTCTCCCTTTGCTGGTGTCTTCCAAAACACCCAGCGGTCCTTCTGATTAGTCCCATTTAAGAACCCTAGCTACAAGCCGGTGGTGGTAGAGCACACCTTTAATTTCAGTACTGGATTAAAGTCAGGTAGATCTCTGTGAGTTGGAGGCCAGTCTGGTCTACACAGCAAGATCCAGGACAGGCACCAAAACTGCACAGAAAAACTCTGTCTCAAAAAGCCAAAACCAAAAACAAACAAACAAAAAAGAACTCTGGCTACACGAGGTTCCTCCCTATCACATATAAATTTCACTTTATTACACTCCCCTTTCCTTCCAACATTGCCCTCCATGTTTGCTTCCATGTTGCTCATTTTAATTCTTCTCACCTGTTAACCTTCACTGCTCCCTACAAATCCCTTGCCCACACTCATGTCTTTGTGTTTGTTTTGTGACCAACTGAGTTTCTTGTCTTTAATATTTTTATCGGGTGCTATACTTTGCTATTCATTACACTCAAGTTTCAAAAGAGAAGTTTTATCCCCATAATTATGTATTTATATCCTTTGTATAGCTACTTCAGCCCTTTAAGAAACTAGTGATGAATGTTCTGCTTTGTGTACATGGAACTGTTTTTAATACTCAATGCTCTTAAGTGGATAATGCAAGGTTTTTTAATGCAACAAGAGAAATAAGATGACAAGTCAGGAATATTTTGATTATTGTCAGTAAGCGTCAGTCACTTTTGCTTGTGTGTAATGCTGAGCGTGAAACTCAGAGCGTCGAGTGTACTCCATAGCATTCTATTACTGAGCTCTGTCCCAGGCCCAACATCCTTCCTTTCATTAATTGAATTTCTCTTGCATGCAGTATAACTATCAGATTCACAATTTTTTCTGGCAAATTCAAAAACCAGTTCTTTGGGGATACTCTCAAACACAAATTTATAAATTTATATTAAAATGGTAACTGACAAAGAGATCCATAGTACATGGGAAAATGAGCACAGAAAAATAATTAAGTGTACAACACATACACACACATACCATATCGATAATTTAATAATAATAAAATAAACCTTTTTTTTAAAGAAGGATGCAAACTATGGCAATAATTGCATCCATTTGCCACAGCTGCCATTTTATACCACTGACTCAGTGGTCGCAACTAATGAAGTTGACCTGCTCAGTGACAGAGGCTAGAGACTCCCTATCAAAGTGTCATCAGTGTTAGAAATGGCCATCTTTGCTCTGTGTCTTCATGTGGTTCTCTCTCTGGACATGTCCCAGTATATATACTTATATAATATTAATATATGTATTATTTAATATTTATATATGTATACTCATACATATCAGTTAAATTCACCCAGATGACTTTGTCTTTAACATGATTGTCTCTTGAAATCTCTACCTCAAAAATAACTAATTCTTCACTTCCTGAAGATCCAAAGCATCCCCCAACTCCAACCCTTTAATACATGATTCTTTGGTGGAGCATTCCATCTCTAAACTATATTGATATATATTTAATACTTACATAATATTAATATATTTGTTATTTAATATTAATATATTTATATATACCAGTTAAATTCACCTAAATGACTTTGTTTTTAACATAATTGTCTCTTGAAATCTCTACCTCAAAAATAGCTAATTCCTCACTTCCTGAAGATCCAAAGCATCCCCAAATCCCAACCCTTTAAATGCATGGTTCTTTGGTAGAGCAGTCCATCTCTAAACTATAGCAAATTATAATGACACTTGAAATTTTAGATTATTTTTAAAAGTCAGTGTCATTAGAATTTGCTGTAGCTAGAACTTATGGAAGATCATTAGGTCAGTGGAGGCGTGTCCTAGAAGAGGTGGGACCCTAGTCTGTTTCTTTTCTTGATGCTTCCTGTCCTACAGTGGGAATGGTTTGTTCTGCAACACATTCTTGCCATGATGTGATATGATCTCCAGGGGCCAAAAATAATTTGGCAATTAATCTGAAACCAGAACCTCCAGATCCATAAGCAAAACCAATCTTTTCTACTTATTAGTTAATATTCTCCAATTTTTTTTGTTATGGTGATGCAAAGCTAAAACAAATCCCAACAGAACTTTTCATGAAAACTAACAATATAATGTAAAACTTAACAGTAAATTTAATGAGTAAATCCACAAGAAAATTGTGAAATAGAAGAGCGCTGAAGGACAACCTACTACCAGATTCCAGAGAGTTGTACAATTCTGTTGAAAGTGATTACAGTCCAGCTTGAGAACACATACCTCAGATGTAAAGCGTTGGGCTGTAGCAAAATTCAGAAGCATACTAGGCCAGTAACAAGAAAATTATTTAGCCTGTTTGGGAATTGATTTCCTAATATGGTATGTAATTACTACCAGAGTTAAGCAGATTAATAGAAGAGTGCTTGGTCCACACTTACAACAAATATTGGAGGTTATTATTATTAAATATAACTATGGTAGATTTTAAAAGATGTGTAGAATACACAAATTGATCAACTTCACAAAATGAAATCTTCCAACACAGTGTGAAGTGTATGTGTAATTTAGCCATGAAACCACTGGAATTAAAATCTGTACATAAAATATGAAATAACAAATTAAGAGACAAACACTTCTATAAGAAAGTTATTTGCCACATGTTTAATATGCACAGAATTAAAGTAACTAGTCCATAAGATAGTTAAATACCAAACATGGATAAAAATTACAAACTGGAAGAGTGGATACCAAAGATGCGTAACCACACTAAGTCATATTTAATCTCATGAGTAAAAAATAAGTCAAAAATCAAAACAACAAGGTATGCTCCTGAAGTGCCAAGAATGGTGAACCATATGATTGTCACACACCTCACACTTGTCTCCTAATCCAGGATTTAGTAACAATAACAAAGTTGCCATGTTGATTTTCAGTTATTGATTTATTGGTGTCCTGAAAGTTTGGAGTAGTATAATGTATTATTAACATTAAATTGTAGAAGCTTCTGGAAAGACGTTGCATAATTCAC